>NC_143021.1:7572500-7872500 GCF_055824585.1 Amblyomma mixtum
AATTTTCCACTCATTCGGAAGAGCACAGGATGACAATGATTTGTTAAAGATTATGCATAGATATTTGGCTGTCCATTCAGCATATCTCTTAAGAAATGAGTTCGGCAGGTTGTCTGGGCCATTAAAAAGAAGAAAAGTAGCCAAAATATGGCATCTATGCTCGCTTAATTACAGTGCCTGCTCAGGATAACTCGGGCACTGACTTGGCGTCTCACTGGCACCACTGTATTAAGTGCTAGAGACAGACAAAGGCAGGTATGACATATGCAACTAACGCTCATTTTATGACTGCTCTCATATTGCATGCTTTAGTAATGTAGAGAAAGGTGTGTAGGTCTAGCGGAGGCACGGACATGTTATGCATGGGGATGGTAGTATGTGGGATTAAATAATTTTAATAATTGAAATAGAAAAAAATACAATGTATGGTACACAGTTTTTGGTGAAGCCTGTCATTAAAAATTGTTAACAGACCCAACAAGCCAAACCTATATCTGTGCATGTTGCACAGTAAAACAAGTGCCCTCAGTTTGTTGTTGCCTGCAAGAATTGCCCCTGAAAAAAAAAATGGAATATGGCAATATGGTACAAGCTACTTAAAAAAAAACCCCTATTACTGCCCAATTTTAAGCTGAAAAAAAAAGCGCCAATTTTCGCTCTCCATACTGACGATGTCAAGGGGCATTCAAGCATACCCTGAAAGTCAGAAGTCTTCTCAGTTCAAACAAAATGAGCACGAACACTACCAATGGGTGGAACTCAAGCACACAAGCAATTAAGATTGGAAAGCATCCAGGAGTGGATCCAGAATTGTCCTGACTGCATGCAGGGGGACTGAGAATTACCACTTGTACAGCATACCGCCCTTAAGGTACCACATTAATGGGCTATATGTACAAAGCTCAACCGTTAACGAGCAAGGTAAGGGCACTTCGACAACACCCCTGCATTAGTCGGTACCTGAAACCACCCTTAACTTCTCTAATAGTTGTGGAATGAACTCGAATTGCACTGTTGCCCTAGAAGACGACCCATTAAGTCAGAGAAGGCTTAAATAAAGTAGCAGCATGTTTATCGAAACTGGCGAAGACATTGCTGGACACCTGATGACTGGGCGACAGCGAGGATTGTTGAAGGCCTGACAACGGCTCACTCAGAGTTCTGGCCTCAAAGGAACTACTATTGGCATACATCCTTGGACCAGTTCGAATCATCTGACTGCAGACCAAGTTTACAAGGTTCACTCATGGACGATCAACACTGTACTTGTGTCATGTAGTACAGAGCGTAGTCATTGTCCGAGCCAGAATTGAACATGAGTGAAAAAAAAACGCTGCAGTAAGGAGGTTAACAACTGTGCCATGGGTGTAGAATAAATTACAGTCATTAAAGGAAGGTTTCCCTTCACGAGCACAAAAACATTTCTGTAAAAATAGCTTTCCAAACTACATTCTGCAGGACGTAAAGCTGGGCGAGTTGTTTTTCAATTGTACCAGCCAGACTGGCACAGCGCGAAAGACAGACACAAGGAAAGGCGTGAAAACACGGCGCTGATTAACAACTTGAATTTTTTATTCAGAAAGGACTTCCTTTATAGATCACAAAAACAAACAAAAAGTGTACACTCATGGAAGAAGAGCCAAAATCCAGATATCGGCTCGAGATTAGAACTTACCCCAACTTCGTCAAGGAACATAACCAGGTGACGGTTGTTAGATGCACACTCAAAAATTCATTCTCGTGTCGGAAACACCGTCTGCAAGAATGCAATCTCTTTTTTGTGAAGGTTAATGGAAGGTTTTGCCACGCACTTGTCCCCTTCTCTGCGAATATAGAAGGCTTCAACCACTTCGCGTGATATTTGATTTCGATTGCCGGATAATAAGCGCGCGCCTTTAAGGTCTGGAAGGCAACTACTACAACCCTGACAGTGCAGAACAAGATTGGAACTGGGCGGTTTCCCCAGCGAATCACGGTGCTCAATCAAGCGTGTATTCACACAACGCCCCGTCTGCCCTATATACGTCTTACAGCAGGACAGGGGAATACAATACACTACGCCCGCCCTACATGGCAAAATCTCCACATTATGGTTAACACAGCACCCCTTTCTGGTGTGGCTTTCCGTATCGCTCAGCACCCGGCTACTGACCGCCGGAAAAATCTTCTTTAAACTATTTTCTGATTCTTAAACAACGTTAAGATCATATTTTTCCCCGATTTTCTTCAAGCGGTGTGAAACAACGTGAACGTACGGGATGGCCACAGTGTTTCTACGCGATTAGTAGTAGTAAAAACATTTATTGTTTCAAAAGGAAGAGTTAGGGAGTAGGGTGTGGGGGAGAGATAGATGTGGAGCTTCAGTGGTCGGTTAATCATGGTTGTCTGAAGGAGCCTCTTTTTTCATCTCCTTTATCAGTCTTTCACAAATTAGTCCCAGGGTCACTTCCGGATAGCTAGCTTCCTTCAGACGCTCGACCCGCAGCTTCACAGAGGCCTCCGTCCTGTGCGGGCGCGATTTTGCCAGGGCCGCCCTGAGACAGGTGGCAGCTATGCCCTGCTTGACGGTTCTTGAGAGCCCGGAGTTGCAGTTGCAGTTCTCGAGTTGGAGTTGCAGTGCGGAGGTGCAGTTGAGGCTTGTTGACAGGGCCGGCTTAAAATATAGGCAGTTTTTCTTTGGAAAACTTTTTGGATGCATTTACATAGAATTAATGTCAAGACTCTTTGCCTGGACAATGGACAAAAGGAAATTGCACACAGCCCAGTAGGGCTCAGATATTTTTGCATCACTAATATGTGCAGCGATGTGAAAACAACCTTGGCTGTGGTAACAGGACACAATTACAGAGAACAAGGACTGTGAAAGCCTTTTTAACGCCAGAAGAGACATGTTCATCTGCACAAAATTATGTCTTTGTTGCACTCTAGATGCGCAACACTGAGCTCATAGCAGTGGGTATGCAAGCTAGTCCTAACTGCCAACCACACTAATTCCTCCTGTTCACTAGCTTTCTCGCCGTTGAAGCGCTTTTATTTCCAATACCGCCTCTTTATATAACACAATAAAAAGGAACAGACAGTCATTGAGAGCAAGGAAGGCATAGGGGAATGTTTTTAATGATGTTGCGGTGTCGAGCAATAAATATTAGTAGTGTAACAATTTTTTACCTGAAACATAAATGATTAAAAATTCGAAGAAAAGACAACCACTTGCCGCCAGGGGGATCCGAACCCCCATTTCCATATGCTTTCCTTGGCCTTGATGACCACTGGCTTTCTTATATGCCATAATGATCCCTTCATGTGCCTACTGTTGCATATTCAATTCCTTAACGATGGCCTAGGGTCTAGTAGCATAAGAGGGCTTTTGCACGGCTGCTGCCCTCACTATTTTATAATATTGTTACAAAGAAGACCAAGCTGGCAGTGGCACGGGACGGAGCGCTCACGCTAGGCTAGCGGCCATTAAATCATCTCTTATCCATCGTTCATCACGCCTTATTCTTCGGCTGGCCGCCACGTACCATTTGGTGTGAGGTGCTGAGGTTCCTTCACCGCCATCCTGGCCACGGAGCTTCGGCGTCCTGCGCCTGCCATGGACGTCGGCCGTCAGTACCTGGTCCACTCCGCCCGGCCGTGCCCCAGCCCGCCCGACCTGAACCGACCTCGCCGCTCACCCCAGCCCCGTCCCTCGCCCGGACCACAAGACACGACGAATTGACGACGTTGCTGCGACCATAATGACCCGACCGACCCGAGACCATGCCCACACTTGAGGACACCGCCCCCCCCTCCCTGCGCCTGCCGTTCGGTGCGTCCAAGGACTTCGGCCGTCAGCTCCTGGCACCCTACGGCCCGGATGATTCGTGGACCGGGACTCATCCGCCTATCATCTCATCCACCGTGGCGGCCAGCACTTCATCGCCTTGCCACTCTTCTGCCCTGAAAGCCACCGCTGAATCACGCATCCCTTCGTCCATGTCTTCTTCAGTTTACGATCGAGACGATCGCTCGGTGACCCTGGGTAATGTTACGAAGAAGACGACGCTGGCATTGCCTTTCCTTCTACTTTCTAATCATTTATCAATCCCACAAAATAATAGAACATTCTTGCATGCTTTCCTTGGTGTAAATGGCTGTTGGATTCCTTTATATGTATATCGTAATGAACCATTCATTTCCCTACCCTTGTCTGCACAAAAGGAATTAAGTTTTTGCAAAACTGCTGCAGAGAAAAAAATGACAAAGAAGAACCAAAGAGACGAAGTCGATGCTGCAGTTTCATAATATTGCAGAGACTACCTGGGCTTCTTTGTTGTCAGGGAAAACTTTTTCGATGGGCTTTGATTTGGTTTTGGTTTATTTAGGTTTAACGTTCCAAAGCAACTCAGGCAAAGCCGCAGTGAAGGGCTCTGGAAATTCCGACCACCTGGGGTTCGTTAACGTTCACTGACATCGCACAGTACATGGGCAGCTATAATTTAGCCTACACCGATATTCGGCCGCTGCGGCCGGGATCGAACTCGCGCCTTTTGGGTCAGCAGCCGAGCGCCATAACCACTGAGCCACCACGGCTTTCCAGGGGCAGTTTTGGTCAGGAACCAATGTGTCCACATTACCAAGGTATTGGTATTAAATTAATTGTATTGGTATTCCAAAGTACTGGAAACACAATAATGGGCACAGTAATGAAATAAGCACAGTTGTCAAGGTTTGTATGCAAAAACTGAAAAATATGTATGCTCATAACATTCGGGAAGTTGTGCTAGACAGCGGAGAGAGTAATTACTTCCCACTTGTTTTTAAGTTTCATCTAATGTAAAAGTACTCCGAAGAGTGTTTCTTTTCTTTGGCAAACACCACCCTGTCTGTTTCTTTTATATGTGACGGCGCGGTACTGCAAAGCACTGCATACAAATGCACGCATTACGAAACTGTCTCCTCATTAGCATATGGACATTACTTCGTTACCATCTTTTCATGAAAAACTCAGTCAGAACCAGAGAATGTACCCAATCATATCTGAAAAGTTTTGTGTACCTAATACAGACTTGAGTAACACTTACTGTGGGGCTATGTGGTCTTCCATGATGTTTGCTCAACCAGCGCAAGAAAAAAGAAGGATGATTTGGACAGAAGAGCTGAACAAAACTTTTATTCGAGACGAAATGGGGAAAACGTATTTATACAGTTTCTAGCTCAGAGCCGTGACATAGAAAGCGATGTGAGAACCATCTTTGATCTTGAAAACGTGTCAGTTGATACCAAAAAAACATAGTGTGATCGGGGTTTTTGTAACACTTCCATTATTTTCGTCATATTTTATGCCCTTCACCAGTTGTTCACTAAACTATGATTTCATTGTCCCTTTTGTCTTTTTAGCTGTTTTCCGTAGGGCTTGTTAGCGTTTTATCTATTTTCTTTCATTGTTTTTAGCGTTTCAGATCTCGCCTCGTAGAACTGGAAAGGATGGAGGGCTAACCTCTCACACACTGTCGCTAGAGCAAAAAAAAAAAGGTTTTTCTGAGGGCCATGAAAAGTCTTCCGTCTGCAACATTTACACAGATTAGTGAAACCGGCAATCTGGGCTGCTGCGGGCTGCCCTGGGAAGTCAACAACAGCACTAAAGCTTCCACTGGATGTGTGCAAGGCGCGGCTCTTATTTGTGGTGCCAAATCTTCAGCACAAGACAAGAAAATCGGGTGTGTTTAATGAGATTTCATTTCTTCTTTATATTTTCAATATATATTGTAAGTGAAGTAACTTCGGCAGCTCCGATCAGATTGTAGCTGTGTAGATTATATTTCAGCAATTCTATCCGCACTGATATAGACAGCACAAGGAATCCTTTGATCCGTATGCCACTATTTGCAGCGCATACAACGTACGGCACGTGTTTCCACTGATCCGTCATGCATGCATGCTCTGGCTAAACGAAGCATGCCCTGCTCTTGTCTATGCCCGAAATTAAGCACAGGAGGCTATTGTAGAGGAATTAGTTTGATTCATGGGGGTTTATTGTCCCACAGCGACTGAGGCTATGAGGGACGCCGTATTCAAGCGCTCCAGAAATTTGAATCACCTGGGGTTCTTTATCCTGCACTGACATCGCACAGTACATCGGCATCCAGAATTTTGACTTCACCGAAATGCGACCACCATGGCTGGGATCCAACCCATGTCTTTAAGGCCTGTAAAGAAATTGATAATGGTCGTTCTCTTATAGTTATGTTAACCTATCCTGGAGGGCGCCACGGGCTACCCTAGCTGTGTATTAATGACGCAACTAATCTATTAAAAGTGTCTTCTTCGTTCGGCCACTGGCGTCGTGCTTGCTTGGCTGGCTGCTGCTCTGCGTGTGCCAGCAGGCGATACTACAGATGGCGACGAGGTAAACAGAAGTGGACACGAATAAGCTACAAGATGAACCTGCTTCAGCCACCGGAATTCCTGCCAGCGCCGGGAAGGCCAGCCATTCCGTGGAAGCAGTGGCGAAGGATGTTTGAAAATTATTTGCTGGCCTCGGGGAACAACGCCCACCCTGCTGATCGTAGGAAAGCGCTCTTGGTGCACTGCTTGGGCGTGGAAGGTCAGCGCATTTTCTACGCATTGCCAGAAGAACAATCGTCAGCTTCAGCAGGAAAACAGCAAGACACAGATGCGACCGATAAGACAACGACCAAACAGGATGAATTTGACATCGCCATGGTAAAGCTCGAAGAATATTTTGTTGCCCCGACTAATGCCATCGTTGAGCGACAAACGTTCCGCCAGCGTGCTCAGCTGCCAGCTGAATCCGTGGATGCATTCGTCACAGTTCTTCGAGAGCTTTCTGTTACATGTGACTTCGGTACGCAAGTGGAAGAATTCATTCGGGACCAGCTTGTAAAAAAGACAGGCCACCTCCAGCTACGGGAGCGACTGCTGCTAGAAGGTTCTGCTTTGACGTTGCAACGTGCGCTCGACATTGCGAGAGCAATGGAAACGACAGAGCAGCATTCGCTGCAACTCGCTCCACGTACGGATGTTCACGTAATAGAGCGTCAGGCATCACCAACCGGGCGACCAGAGCGTTCTGCAGTCTCTAGAGCAGCGCTAGGCCAGCCGACTACCAATTTTAGGGGTTGTTTCCGCTGCGGCTTCCCGCGGCACATTGAAAGTTCTTCAACGTGCAAAGCCAGAACAAGGACGTGCAACAAATGTGGTAGGCATTTCGAACGTATGTGCAGAAGTCTGGAAGAGCCAAGGCAATCCATGCCCATTCGAGGGGTTACTGCCGAAGATGACATTGGAGTTATGACAGTTCTTCACCTGGGTCGAAGGCATACAGACGGAATACAGGTGGACGTGCAAGTGTACGCTGTCATTATTTCATTGTTAGTGGACACCGTCTCCGCGGTCTCAATTTTGTCCGCAACTACATACGAGAGACTGAAGCTTCCAACGTCGTTGCAACCATCTACAGCCACCCTCTTCGATTTTTCACGCAATCGCATTGTTGTGCGGGGATGTTTCGTCGCTCCCGTTGTATTCCGTGGTCGCCAAGCAAACGTGCTCTTCCATGTCGTGCCAGTTGGAACGGACATCCTGGGGTTGGACGCCATCGTCGCCCTGCATCTGCAAATCGATGGCAGGTGCGTAAACTGCATGACACCTTCGTATGCGCCTCAGGGCATTCCCAGTGAATTGCAGGCCGACTTTGCACACTTTTTCGATGGGAAGCTAGGGCTGGCTAAGAACTTCATTCACAAGGTGCGAGTTCGTGAAGGCGCAACTCCAGTTGTTGCGAAATTGCGGCGATTGCCGTTAGCAGTAAGAGACCAGGTGTCCGAGGAACTATATCGTCTTGAACGTGAAGGTATCAATGAAAAAATTGACAACTCTGAATGGGTATCGCCGCCTGTCACTGTGCGGAAAAAGGACGGGTCAATACGCTTATGCGTGGATTTACGTGAGCCCAACAAGGCAATTGTGGTCGACAAGTTCCCGTTACCACACACAGAAGAGCTCCTGAATAAGCTGCGTGGTGCAAAATACTTTTCGAGATTGGATTTGGCTGCAGCGTACCACCAAGTTCCACTGAGCCCAGAAAGCCGAGATTTAACAGCCTTTATCACGGACCATGGATTGTACAGATTACGACGTGTATGTTTCGGCCTTGCTTCAGCAATGGCAGCATTTCAAAAAATGATGACTGCGATTTTACAATCTTGCAGGAATACCTTCTGCTACATTGATGACATCATCGTTTTTGGCAGCTCACTCGAAGAACATAACGCGAACCTTAGGCAGGTTTTGCATCGCATCAGTGACAACGGGCTGAAGTTAAATCAAAAGTGCATTTTCAGTGTGAGCGAACTTCCATTCCTTGGTCACCTCGTGAGTGATAAGGGCGTGCGACCATCGCAGAGCAACATGGAAGCCATTCAGAACGCGCCTGCGCCGATGGACAAGGCGACGTTACGTTCCTTTCTTGGAATGACGGGCTATTACGCGAAGTTCATTCCGCGATACGCCGAGATGGTCGAACCTCTTAGTGAGTTGCTGCGAAAAGATTCAGAGTTCCAATGGGATTCGAAGTGCCAAACTTGTTTTGATGAAATGCGTCGTTTTTTGTCTGACAGATGCTTGCAGCTGTTTGATCCTGCCCTTGAGACCATCGTTACAAATGATGCGTCCGGAATTGGCCTTGGAGCAGTACTGCAGCAGCGGCGTGGTCACGAAGTGGTTTCTGTTGCTTTCGCTTCCAGGAGATTGACAGATGCGGAAAAGAAGTATTACACTGGCGACCTTGAAGCTTTAGCGTGTGTATGGGCCGGCGAACATTGCCGTGTGTACCTGTAGGGCCGTTCGTTTATTCTGCGCACGGATCACCAGGCCCTGGTAACTCTGCTGACAACAAAAGGGGTGGGTCGCTGACCCTTCAGAATTGCAAGATGGCATGCTCGGCTACTCGATTACAACTACACAATAGAATTTCAGAAGGGCAGTGAAAACGTTGTGGCGGATGCGCTCTCACGAATGCCCCAATCTGCACTCGGGGGGCACATGGAACCGGAAGGGCCTGATGACGCAGTTTGCGTTGTTTCGTCGTGCATAAGCCATGAAGAGTTCGTGGCAGAAGCTTCGCAGGATCGAATGCTGCAGGACGTCATGCAGTGGACTACCTCGCCATGGCCGCCAAGTAAGGATCTACCATCGGGGGCACACCCCTTTCAGCGTATCCGAGACGAGCTGTCTGTCGCTGGAGGGATTCTTCTTTGTTGCGAGCAGTTTGTTGTGCCTGCATCGCTAACTGGGCGCCTCCTGTCAGCAGCTCATGAGTCGCACCCAGGTATTTCACGGACTAAACAACGGCTACGTGAGAAGCACTGGTGGCCAGGAATGGACAGACAGGTGGAACATCTGATTGTCTTGCGCTGTCTACCAATCCGTGGACAAATCGGCGCGACTAGTAGTGCCCCCGTTACAGCCGGTAGAGTTCCCTTCATGTCCATGGCAGAAATTGGGCATTGATATAGTTGGCCCATTTGCGTATGCACCCGCAGATAACCGGTTTGCCATCACATTAATCGACTACTTTAGCAAATTGCCCGAAGTGTGTTTCACGGCTAAGGTCACGTCGTCAAACGTTGCATCATTTCTATGCAGTGTATTCAGCAGGGAAGGCTACCCCGAAGAACATGTGTCCGATCATGGGCCTCAGTTCACATCAACCGAGTTTGAAGAATTCCTGCAAGAGAGAGGTATAAAGCATACTTTTTCCGCTGTCTACCATCCACAAGCGAATGCACAGATCGAACGGTTTAACCGCGTGCTTAAGGATTACGTCCAGGTGTGTTTGCAGGAAAAGCGGCCCTGTATTTTTGTATCTTAATGCATTGTTTCCCACCTGCTATAATCTTGTGTACAAGATCGCAGTATTCATAAATAAAAAAAAATAAAGGATGCCATCACAGAGTACCTTGGAGTATACCGGTGCACCCCACACGTGACGACAGGAGAAAAAATGGCTGAGGCTTAGCTAAGGTTAAGCCTTGTCAGATGCGAAGCATATTGATGGCTAGGCTTGGTAATACATGGCTTTCCTTGGTTGAATACTTGGTCATTTTAATACAACTACTAGAAGCCTTCGTCGGGGGGAAGACAACGGCATGGCTACAGCTTAACGCCGACTAACCCCGAGACGCGCGTCGGGTGAGCGCCTGGATTGCCACGGAAGCCGCGTCCGCCTGCCCGGTGGAGCGAGCGTTTCACCTACACCGAGTGTGAACGCGCGTTCGAAATGCGCGGGAATGCCGCTCGAGGACATTCCGGCGTCTGTGCGATGGCATCGTTCTCCCTCTCCCAGCGGGTGACGGCGATCTGTCGTGACGTCATCGTGTCACGCGGTTGGTCGCGTACAGCTCCGAGCGACGGCGCGAGGTGGGGGACCTGTTTCTCATCTGTCATGACGTCATCGTGTCACGTGGTGTGACGTCATCGTGTCACGTGGTTGGTCGCGTACAGCTCCGAGCGACGGCGCGAGGTGGGGGACCTGTTTCTCATCTGTCATGACGTCATCGTGTCACGTGTGTGACGTCATCGTGTCACGTGTGTGACGTCATCGTGTCACGTGGTTGGACGCGTACAGCCATGGTGACGGCGTGGGGCATAGCTCTAGCAATATGCTTCGCATAAAACCTGCCCTGCTTTTGCATGGGCGTCACCCAAGAACTAAGCTGGATGTAGTCGGAGCTCCAGGTGCCCAGTTCTTCCAGAGGCCAGACATTGAGTTGCAAGCGTTGCGTCACAGGGTGGCCGAACATCAGCAGGCAAGCAAACAATACACGGATAGGCGACGAGCTGCCAAGCACGCGGCGCTTCAGCCAGGCCAACGAGTACGGGTGAAGTTGCCAGGGCACATTCCCAAAGGCGCTCTTAGGTATTCCCAGCCCTTGACGGTTGTTAAGCAGTAACACCAAGACACCTACGAACTGGAAGATGGCCGCAGGTAGAACCGAGAGCGTTTAGTGCCGTACCATAGGGAGAATCTGCCCGCTGCCGTGGCAAGTTTTCAGTTCGGCGCTACCCGGAACTTCCTTGGGCCTCATTCGACAACAGCACCGTCAACAGACAGCTGCACAGCTCAAGCATCACCAGCGAGAACGGAACCACCCGTAACTTTGCGACGATCAACGCGAGAGCGAAGGCAACCCTCGTGGTTCGCGCACTATGAAATGTGATTGTTGACAATATGAAGTAGTCAAATGAGCCGCCACCTTGGCTCATTTTTTAGAAGGGGGGATGTTATAGTTATGTTAACCTATCCTGGAGGGCGCCACGGGCTATCCTAGCTGTGTATATAATGACGCAACTAATCTATTAAAAGGGTCTTCTTCGTTCGGCTACTGGCGTCGTGCTTGCTTGGCTGGCTGCTGCTCTGCGTATGCCAGCCGGCGATACAACACATTCCTCTTTGGATCTTTTTTCGGCAGGGCAAATCTGTACTTGCAACCCATTCCAGCTGTTTCCCTTTCCGTGAGGAACTCACTTGATCTTTTCAAAAACTCTCTATTTCCCACACCTCAAAACGTATTCACAGTCACTGCGTGCTTCCGACTCGCGGACAGGTCATTGTCAAGGCAAACGTGTCTAGCCGCCACGGTGGCTCAGTGGTTATGATGCTCAGCTGCTGACCCCAAAGACGTGGGTTCACTCCCGGAATAGGCGGTAGCATTTCGATGGAGGCGAGACGCTAGGCTCGTGTACTGTGCGATGTCGGTTCCCATTAAAGAACACTGAGGAGAAATTGAAGTTGGCTTGTATCGACAATACCAGCTCCTGATTACAAAAACGCCACTCATACTGACAACAAAGCTCTTGTAACGTAGAAAAGAGCAAGAACCAAAATACAGGTATCGCCGCCACAGGCCAAACTCGCAAGTACAAGCGTGGTGATGTCATAGGACAAAGCAGTGTTGCTAGAACCAATGGTTCTAGCAACTCTAGGACCCGAGAAACCACAAATCACTGAGGCGCAGCCAATGCATGCGCAAATCTCTTTGACGTCGCCAGATGGCGCCACGTGCCCGGCAGCTACGCGCGCGCCTGCAGCATTGGGACCAATCAGCACCTGCTCCCCGGCAGTAGGCGGGCTCCAGGTATTCCGCTAGCGGTAACAAGGTACACGGCCATGGTACACGGTATGCTAAAGGTGTCTATTTGCAAAAACTTCGTTGACGACTTCGACAACGAGATCCATCGTAACGCTGGCAAAACGCCAGTGCAAACGTAAGCGAAGCGACTGTAGCGACGGCCGCAGTAGCCGATAGATGCCTTCAACGTGCGGCAGGCGGTAGCTTTCTTTACGGCTGCTGCTAGGCCGCACAGCTGGCCGCCAGAAATCACGGAGTCCTGTTGCGTCATGTGCACGTCATGTTTCACGTCACTTAGTCCTGTGTCGTCATAGGAGAATTCCAAGTTTGAATCAGAGCGGCGGGAAAAATTTTTCAACTTCGAATCCAAATTTCTTAGAAATAAATGCATCTTTCGCTGCCGGCCAAGTGGCAACAAAGCCATGACACGCCGAACTATCGAATTTTGCTATAAAAAAATATTAATAGTGCTCTCCTCACTGTCTCTTTAAAGAACCCCAGGTGGTCGAAATTATCCAGTGGCCTCCAATACGTCGTCTCTCATAGCCAGAGTCACTTTGGGACGTTAAACCCCACAAAACAAACAATGTGGCTAAGCAGCTTTGCTGCCGTAAACAGGCACTCACCGTCTTAGCAGCAAACATGGGAGTCGACGTGCATACGATTGTTTCGGGCCATGAAAGATGCGTGATAAGTGACCACTTCCTTTGAGGATTGAAATTGTGAGAATTGGCCAAGCAGCCTGAGAGACCCTGGCGGCCACGACCAAATCGTTATGAAGAACTTCATGAAGAACTATGGTAGCTGTGCAATTATTATAAATATCTTCCAATAGTTTCACATAACACTCTTCTACACCGATTCCGCAATGCCTGTATGACCGCTAAGGTTTCTACTGAGTCGAATGCTTTCTCGTAATCCTTGAACGTTATATATAGGGGCTGGTTATATTCTGCGCATTTCTTTATCACTTGATTGATAGCGTGAATATGGTCTATTGTCGAGTATCTTTTACGAAAGCCAGCCTGATCATTTGGCTGATTGTAGTCTAAGGTTGTCGTGACCCTATTAGCGATTACCTTAGTAAATATCTTGTAGGCAACAGACAATAAGCTGATCGGTCTGTAATTCTTCAAGTGCTTGACGTCTCATTTCTTATGAATTAAGATAATGTTAGTGTTTTTCCAAGCTATAGGTACACTCGAGGTCACAAGGCATTGCTTATACAGGGTGGTTAATTTTTCGATCACAACATCTCCTCCATCCTTCAACTAATCTGCTGTTATCTGATCCTCACCGGCTGCTTTCCGCTTTTATTTATTTATTCATAATACCTTACAGGGCCCAGAGGGGCATTGAGTAAAGGGGGCAAAGAACAGAAAAATGTGCAAAAGAAACTAATTAATACAGCATGAGATACAAAAGATTAAGTAAAAATCAACTAACATACAAGGCAAAACTTAAAGGCAAAATTATACATAGGATACAAGGTACTTATTTGCAGCATGAATGCCGGACATACGGCCAAAACAAAACGCATTGGCAACAAAGGAACAAAAGTACACTGCGACAAAGAAAATCAAAGATAGGAGAAAAAGCGATGTGATGTGAGATAGTTACGTAGCTGATCCTGCAATGGTTGGTTGTTGCCGATGCATGCGATAGTGTCAGGAAGATCATTCTAAAGAGTGATGGCACGTGGAAGTGCAGATGAATTAAAAGCGAGGCTTCTTCCGTGAATGTGTTTTGGGCTGTTCTGGTTATCTAGGCGGCGTGAAATGCATTGCTCCTTGGGCTTTGTCTGCTTCCTCCTTCGTTACCGGCGGGATGTCCCATTGCTGTGCTCTACTGCCTCTCTCAGTAACATTCTGATTACAATCGCTACTGTATAGATTTGTGTAAAACTCTTCGGCTACTTTAAATATCTTATTCATATTGCTAATGACATTGCCCTCTTCGTCTATTATCGCACACATTTGTTTTTTACCTATGCCTAGTTTTCTCTTCACTGCTTTCATGCTACCTCCGGTCTTTAGAGCATGCTCGATTTTCTCCATGTTAAACTTCCTGATATCGGCTACCTTTCGCATATTTATTAACTTCGACAGCTCTACGAGTTCTATTTTGTCTAGGGAGTTAGATGTCATCATGCTTTGCGTTTCTTAATCAGATCCTTAGTCTCCTGAGATAGCTTGCTGGTATCCTGTCGAACCAACCTACCGCCTACTTCGACGGCGCACTCCGTAATGATAGCTGTGAGACGATGGTTCATTGTTTGAACAGTACGGTCGTCATCTTCAAAGCAGAAAATCTGACGATCATGATGATGATGATGATATACACATTACATGGATGCTCTAACTTTTATTATACAGTCTTCAGCTGAATTACCTTACGAGTTATGCACATGGCTAAATGGCAGCTTTATACATGTGGCCAGTGGGAACAAAAGCATTGCAAATTCATAATTTTTGCAACAGCGCTACAAAACGAGGAAAGCGAGCAAGCAGTGACACACAGACGGCGCTGAACTTACAGCTCTGTTTTATTGGAAAAAACACGCATCTTTTTAACCAATCCAGGAATCTAGGAACAAATGCACCGTCAGTAAAAACGTCACACCCAAACGTGTCTACCACAGACAAAATCACCACAAATAAAAATTGCGTTCCCCGAGGCATTATCTACTTTAGCTGTTATAGCTACAGGTGAAACACTGACACACCCATTTTCCTTTCTGATGATGTGGAATGCCTCAGCCAGTTCCCTAGTACACATGCATGTGCGCGCATACAACACCTTGGTATCTGCAAAAAACGGACTGCTTTGACACGTGAAGCAGTGCTTGGCTAAATTAGTTTCCATCTTTCCTGCTGAGTTAGCGTGTTCCATTAGCCTCACATTAACACATCGGCCAGTCTGGCCTATGTAGGTGCGGCCACAAGAAAGAGGTATTTGATAAACCACACTCTTGCTACACGGAACGTATGCCTCTACATGTTTAACGTAACATCTTTTCCTCCTGCGTCCTTCGCATTTTCTTTGAACGGCCGCGCTTATCTTTTCTAGTTTGTTAGGGGCTGAAAAAAGGACATTCGCATCGTGCTTAGCACCCATTCTCTTTAGCCTGTGTTACAGGGCGTTTACATATGACATGACAACCGATTGCTTGCGTTCTATTAACGCACTTCGCCGTTCCAAGCCATGCTCCGATGACTTCAATGAGTGGATAACTTTGTCAGCGCTCGACACATGAACAGAGTCGGGATAGCCCGCTTCTATGCACCTCTTGACTTGTGTTGCCAGGCTACTTCCCATATGGCGAGGACAGCACCTCTTCACTGCCATGGTTAAACAGCTTTTTACTATCCCTGCAGGCACAGGCTATAGGCACAACACTAGCTGTCGTTGGTATCACACTGCATGTATTAGCACGACTTTGCAGACGGTCACTGTTGCCGCCAAGCAGCCATGGGTATGGAGGCAGCAGCAAAACTGGTTACTGTCCTACTGCCCTGCTCAGCAGGGAAACGTACTCCTCAGTGTGTGCCATTACGTGACGACGCCTACTGAACAATGGTAGCCTACATCTTCCCATAAGCACTGCTCTGAAGAAGCGGCCACGTCCCCAAGCACACCACTTGTGGTTGTTAGCATCGCACTGCCTGCATTATCCGCGGAGTTGAACCCTGGCTCCCTAGACAGGGCCCCATTCCAGGGAAGCATCCATGAGCATGGAAGAAGTAGAAGAGTGGGGTGTTGTCGCCTTATCTTATTGAACACTCATTAATGCGTGGCACGGCACAATGAATGAGTGGAGGTCGCCCAGGAGGCGACGGCGGCCACGTTTATTTGAGGGCTGCCGGAGAGGAGATAGCGGCAGAGAAGCAGCGGCGGCGTCCGGCCGAGGCCAAGGTCCCGAGCGTTGTCTAGCGCGTGCTTGCGACCCTTCGTCCTCTTCGGCATTTCGGAAATGCCTGCCGGTTGCTACAAATGATTTAAAGAGGAAAACGTCTAGACAGCCCACGCGCAGTAATGAATCGCTCTGAATTGAAGCAGCTTGTGGCACAGGTACGGCAGATGTGCTCACCATCGAACTGCTTAGCTAGAACGCAGAGAACACACACATGCATGGCTACATACCACAGAAGAACCAAAGAGGCTCACAAAGGGAAGCAGAAGGCATGCATTATCAGAATAGCTGCCGCAGCTTACGTTTTCAGGTAGGCATTGCAGCGGTAGATCGGCCACAAGCGTGGAAGTTGAAGCAGAGATGCGCACCTCAGATGTAGCCCGCCACAGTAGAAAACAGACTAACAAAGCTAATGAATGCAAAATAAAGAGAACAATCTAGGCATCCTAGGAACCAAACATTAGTGCAACAGCAAGGTGAATGCAGCAACCGAGGGGTTTCCTGGCATACTGAAGAGCGCAGAGGCTAGATCTCTATTATTTGGTGCAGCTCGAGTACCTGATGAGTCCTGCCACAACTGCAACGGAAGTTGTAAAGATGGCAGAAGCCTGGATGATCAAGGGAAAAGTGCAGAGAAGAATAAAGCTTCCGTAAGGTTTGGTTTGGTTTATTGGGGTTTAACGTCTCGAAGCGACTCAGGCTGTGAGGAACACCGTAGTGAAGGGCTCCTAAAATTTCGACCACCTGGGGATCTTTAACGTGCACTAACATCGCACAGTACACGGGCCTCTCGAATTTTGCCTTCATGGAAATTCAGCCGCGGCAGCCGGGATCGAACCCGCGTCTTTCGGGTCAGCAGCCGAGTGCCTTAAACACTGAGCCATCGCAGCGCGGCCGTCCGTAAGGATCACCCCAAACATGAGTCGTACTGCCGTCCCTGACAGCAATTCTAACGTTCTCGGCGAGGTCTCTGCAATCATCCCCTTATCTTCCTCAATAGGGTGTAGAAGAGACACAAACTGCCGCAAAAACTTTTAGACAGTTATAATTCTTCTGGACGGTCATACAGATGTCTAATTAGACAGTTCATGCGAAGTAAGCTCCGGAAACATTTTAATTTGAAATAAGATTTACGTGTTCTAAATAACTTCCATGTGTTTTCCATGTATATTTCTGTTTTGTCCACGGCGATATGATACACCCACTTCGTACACTCTCGAGTTTTTATTTTGCTTTTGTTGCTATCGCTGTTCGATGCAGGTGTTGACTTTAGAAGTACACGAAGAAAATAATATGAATTCCACTGATCCCAGCAGGATTTCTTCCAGAAAAACTGAGGCCAAATAATCAGGATTGCAGCGCTCTCACTGTGGATTAGCTTACAGTGGTGGACCCCTAGCCGCCAGCGGCCGTGCCACATATTCCCTGTCAGCGGTAAAGACGGATCCGGAACCGTATATTCCTTCGAAGGGAATATATAACTCTGGCCTCACCAGTATCCTTTAGCCAACTGAGGTATCACGAAGAGTGTTAGTCACGCGAGGTGCAATCACGGCTATAAGGCTAGCCGCGCTAACATTTGTGAAAAACCTGTTTCTCATTCGGTGGCTTCGGCTTTTCCTTCATCTCGCGGTGCGCAAGTACCGCAGTATGCACGCGAGCTTCTCAGGCCCTTTGTGAAGCGGCTCGAACTTGTCCGGCTGGAATTGCATTCAATAAACCATGTTTTCCATGAATGTGGGCGGCCTGTTACACTGACTACCGTACACACTCACCTGGCAGAGGCGTGCTTTGGCTGCCCTTTTCTGGCGCTCCGTTCTAGTCTCCCAAACGGAGCGATTTTTCTCGCACTGCGGAAAACAGTGTAGCACGAATATCTTTTTCCAGCCTACAGCGCGGTTCTACATGCAGGCACTTGCACGGATAGCAGCCAGAGAGGCAGCGGGTCGATCACAAAGTAAGCAAAGCCGCGCTCAGCAGCTTCAATAAAACAGAGTTGGGCTAGTTGGTACATACTGCTGGGAAAAAAACAGCGCTGAAACGAGGAGCAAAGAAAGAAGACAACAGGACCAGCGCTGATTATCAGCTGAAAGTTTATTAGAAACAACATGCAATATATACTCCATCGACAACCAAGAGCGCATGGCAACGGCAAAAACCATTGTGATACATTAATTACCTGGATCAAGATACATGAGTTCACAGCCATGAACTTTTACAGAGGGGGTGCTCACGCCGCACGACTCAATGGTTTTGTGGATATGTTAAGCTTCACTGATTTCCCTTGTTAGTTTATCTTTGTGTTTGTACAGGATCCTAGTTTCATTACAAACGGGGGTACATAATTTTTCAAAAGAATCAGGTTTGTTATCCCGGGGTCAGTTCCTGTAATGCACCAGATTTGACGATGAAGCCCCTTTCAAAGAAGTGATGTGGTCTCTTAGGCGGGTATTCAAGCACCTTCCTGTTTGACCTATATAGGTCTTCCCGCATGTGAACGACGCTTCACACACATCCCCTTCAGCACAAGGGACAAACCCTAGGTCATGCTTAATCTGGCAACCTTTTTTGTGTTTCTTCGTTTCTTTTCCTCTTCCCTGGCCCTTCTACCTACAATGGCAGATTAGCAATAGCAGATTGTGCGCCATTGTCGATAGAAGGGCCAGGGTAGAGGAAAAGAAGCAAATAAAAACAAAAAAAATGTTCCCAGATTAAGGATGACCTAGGGTTTGTCCCTTGTGCTGAAGGGGTTGTGTATGAAATGCCATTCACGTGCGGGAAGACCTATATAGGTCAAACAAGAAGGTGCTTGAATACCCGCCTAAGAGACCCGAACACTTCTTTGAAAGGGGCTCCATCGTCAAATCTGGCGCATTACAGGAACTGTCCCCAGGATAACCAACCTGATTCTTCTGAAAAATCATGCAACCCCATTTGTAATGAAACTAGGATCCTATACAAACACAAAGATAAACTAACAAGGAAAATCAATGAAGCGTTACATATCCACAAAACCATTGACTCGCGCGTGAGCACCCCCTCCGTGACAGTTCATGACTGTGAACTAGAGTATCTTGATCCAGGTGATTGATGTATCATTGTAGCTTTTGCTGTTGCCATGTGATGTATCACTATTGCTTTTGCTGTTGCCATGAGCTCTTGGTTGGCGATGGAGTATATATCACATATTGTTTCTAATAAATTTTTAGCTGATATTCAGCGCCGGTCCTGTTTTCTTCTTTCTTTGTCCCTCGTGTCAGCGCTGTGTTTCTTCCCAGCACAGCAGCTTCTAAAACCCATCAGAGAACGCGCACCCTAGGAACAAAATGGCGCCAGCGGGGAAAGTGTGCTGTGTTGCCAGACGTCTCTGCATTGGTTTCTAGACGGCGGAAATACCGAAAAACCGCCCAACTCCGCCGCAAGGAACATGTGGCTCTCCTCCGCTGGCGACGTAAGCCAGGAGGAACTTGGTGTCGGCAGGTGAACCAGAAGCGGGCCCACATTGAAATGACTATGGTTTATGGGGCTTTAACATCCCAAAGCGATTCCGGCTATGAGGGACGCCGTAGTGAAGGGCTCCGGAAATTCTGATCATCTGGGGCTCTTTAAAGGTTTTAAATCCAGCAGGCTGTAGAGAAGACATGGCCCTAAGTAGAGCAAGACACCTCTTTCAACACTGAAGTTATATGAAAATTCACTTAGCACCTGGCCACTAAGCAAAAATTCATGCGAAAGCGCACTTAAAATCAAACACCGCAGTTATCCTGGGGCACGCGTTAATAACACCGGCGCGCACCGCACTGCTGCATCTCACAAGTTGTATGCAGCGCAGTGAAGGCTGCGGAGGCAATCAGAACGGCTGCAGAAGGGTCTCTTCCTCACCTCGTCAGTGGTGACTCCATCACTGGGAAGGAAAGAGCACCAGTGTCCAACTTCTGTGCACTGGATACCTGTCCGACTCGGCGGACGCCACATTTACCAATGGCGGCGCACAACTTCGCGGCAGGCGTCGGCAGTGCTGTGTTCATGCGGGCTTTCTCTGCTGGTTTAACCAGTGAATAAAACGCTAGCCGTACTTTCAAAGCTCAATCCTGAACTGCCTTTTCAATGACTGCAATAACAATTGGAAGAGTCGCTACAGTGATCAAATATTTGAGACTGTTTTTGGTGCTCCTTGGCCATGACCAGACGAGAGAGCTCTACCTTTCGCAGGGCTGCAAACGACTTGTGGGGCGAAGATTAGACAAATGCTCGGATGATCGGTGCAGCAAGGGGAGGAGCAGCAGAAAGAGAGCGCGGTGGCAGGCAGAGTCCTTCATCTCATGAAGGCGCAATAGGGAATGCGTTCGGAGAAAAAACTCAGCACGTTTTACTTTTGCGAGAACGCGGAGTCCGAAACTGCAGAGATATGTTGTTTCAAGTATACTTCTTCTGGATGAGCGGCCCATTGCGTCAAAGGGGCCACGCAATTTGCTCACATTGAGGGGAACGCCCAGTAGGAAAGAAAGAGGAAGGAATGTGGTTGGTGGCGGTAAGTGTGGAGCTGGCCTCATGATTTACACCATCGGTTGTTCCCAGGCCTCCAACGCACGTTCGCACTGGCGCGTTGCGGAGGTCGCGCGACAAGGTTTGTTCGATTTTTTACGCTATCAAACAAATTGGGAGCGACCGGAACGAATCAGCCAAAACTGGCCGCGCGACATTTGTGGCGCGCCGGTGTGTGCATAGATCAGGTGCAGACGACGGTGACATGTGCTACTGGCACAAGCGCCCTTGACCCACCTGTGGCGCCAAATGAGAGATGCAGCCTTCAGTCCTGCCAGTGGTGAAGGTTCCCGTAATCAGGCCGCAGTGTTTCTCCTTACGTCAGCAGCACGACCTATATATCGCTGGGTAGCTGAGTCAGTTATTCACGAAAGGAGGGAATTCCATGTGGGCGCAGAGGAAACGCAAGGCCGAAAACAGACGAAAGAACAGGAGGAATGCAGGAGTGCAGAAATGGCGCGCGCATGCTCAGCAAGATGAATTTTTCGCGCTGCAGAAATGCCAATTGGCCCAGAAATGCCAATTGCCTCCCCCCCCCCCCCCCCCCTGTGTGCGCCGCGACTGCTTGAACTGACCTTCAATGAACCTCCCGTATAGACAACGGCA
Source organism: Amblyomma mixtum (assembly GCF_055824585.1). Taxonomy (NCBI): domain Eukaryota; kingdom Metazoa; phylum Arthropoda; class Arachnida; order Ixodida; family Ixodidae; genus Amblyomma; species Amblyomma mixtum. The sequence goes on from NC_143021.1 coordinate 7,593,702, forward strand.
TCATCAGCAATGAAGTATTTTAAGAAGCCAGCTTAGCTCCTACCGCTTCAGTGGACACGGGAACAGCTGTTTAGACGAGACGCTCAAACGTCTTTCCTTTACAATGCAGGTTGGTACAAACCTCCCTTTGTACGCGAAGAAAAGTAATAACGTCTGCTTAATGCTGTTCCCGTATCCACGGGTATTGAGCGAAGTTTTCTGTGAATGCTTTTCAATGGCTCTGCTGTTACGCGCCGGTGACATGTAGAGCCACCCGGGGCCCCGAACCCTGCGCTCTGATTCGCCTTTTGGCATTGAATATTTGCCTTCTGAACCCGCGGATGAAATAAAAGTTATTTTTCAATTGCTTAAAGATGTTCATACGCGGTCTCTGCAAAGTTCTAGCACCCAGACAGAACTTGCAGTCGACGTTAAAGCTATTAAAACAGGTCAAAAGAACATCGAAACCAATATCCCGGCTATACAGAATCGTCTAAAAGTACTAGAAGAGAATTACAAAAAGCTAGAAGTCAGCCATGAAGTTTCCAACATTCAAACTCAAACTGAAGAACTTTCCGAAATAGTCAGCACTTTGCAAACACGAATAGACGAACGTGGTGACAGGTCACGACGTAACAACTTATTTTTCTACGGCATTCCTGATTCTGACGAGACATGACAAGAGACATAAGAAAAACTAACTTCTGCTCGTAACAATTCTCGAGCTGACCCCCTTCTTCGTGATGCACTCGAACGCTTGGATCGCTTAGGAGCTTTCAGGCCGAATAAATGTCGCCCCGTCATTGGGAAATTTTTAAATTGCAAAACAAAAGATGCCATTCTCGTTACACGTAATAGTTCGAAGGAGTCGAAAATCGCCTTTACTGAAGACTTTTCAGATGCAACAATCATCGCTCGTAAAAATCTTGTTCAATTTGCTAAAAGCCAACCTGGAGCTCCAAAACACAAACTGCGCTACAAGTTGCTTACTAGCGATAACTGCTACATGTACGACTCGGCCAAGGACGCTATCGTTCAGATTCCGAAACGCAGAGAAGGCTCTGTTTCCACCGCAGCCGACTGCGAACCCAGCAGCATGAGAAGTGTTCTTAACAAATATAACTCGTTATCAGCTGCTATCGACACGTGTTCCGCAAAAATTATTGCTTGAACAGAAACCTGGCTAACCACGCATGTCCGTGATTCTGATATCTTTCTCAACGCTCATCGTTCTGCATTCTTTCGTTGTGATCGTGGAAAACAGAGGTGGAGGCGTGCTGCTGGCGATTTCAAACGACATCACTTCATCATGTGTACATGTTCAGATTGATTAGAAATGGTATGGCCAGTAATAAAACTTAATCACCAGAAAGCCATACTAGGAGTTTGCTATCGCCCACCACCTTCCTGACCTACCTTCTGCAATGAGCTTCACGATGTCATTAATTCTGTTACTACACGTTTTCTGACATCTCCGATATTTCTACTCGTTGCTTTTAATTTTCCCAACATCCCATGAAGCTCCGACATTCCCATTTTGTCACCCTACTCGTCTCTAGCCAGTGAATTTTTGGATGTACGCTCAGTATTCTCATTACAGCAAATGTGCTCGGAAGCAACAAGACTAACAGGCAGTGCTGCCAATACAATAGACTTAATCCTCACTAGTCGACCCGAAATTGTTTCACCTATAACCTATCTGCCTGGCCTTAGCGATCACGCTCTTCTCAACTGTTCCATTAAGTAACTTGTCCAATATCTAACAAAAAGGTAACTGTGATACGAGATTATAGGCGAGCCAATTTTCAGGCAATAAACACTGAACTATCTTCTTTTATTGACATTTTTCTTGATGGCTTTGACAATCGTACTGCTGAAACCAACTGGAAAATGTTTTCGGCCAAAGTGAAGGAGCTCACTGAACGGTTCATTCCTCAACGCAACATCGTCAACCACACTAATGCTCTCTCGTATAGCAATTATATCAAGCGCTTATCGAATAAAAAGAAGGCACTTTCCCGCATCGCTAAGTTTCCCCCCACCAGAGAACTTTGGGCTTCGTACTCGGCTGCATCCGAAGCATACGTGCAGGCAATTAAAGACGCAAAGGTATAATTTCATTCGCAGATCCTTCCGTCTATACTCACAACTAATATCAGTAAATTCTGGCGCGTTACTAATCCCACGAATGATGAAAATATCGTCCTAATCGACTCTTCTGGTGATCCCATTCCTTCAGACCTTGTTGTTACTGTTCTTGACCTCTCATTTGCTGAGAACTTTTCTATTGCATCTGATGCACACATACCTACAACATATAATCAGCACTATGAAACTATGTCGCCCATTTTATTTGATACTTTTGGTGTTATTGAACTTATCGATAATCTCAATCTTCATTTTGCTCCAGGTTGTGATCTAATGCTTAGGTTTTGAAAGACACTTCAGCCTATGTTTCTATTATGCTAACAAAAATTTTCCAACAATCTTGGGACCAATCTATCCTACCCAAAGAGTGAAAAATTGGGAAGGTGATTCCAGTGTGCAAGGCGGGCAGCAAAACATCTCACCTCAACTATCGTCCCATCTCCCTAACTAGTACATGGTGTAAAATGTTCGGAAATGTAATTTTTACAAATCTTTTTAATTTTCTGGAACCAAACGCCTTCCTCTCAACAGCACAACATGGTTTTCGGAAATTTTATTCATGCGAGACTCAACTAATATATTTTACACATGCATTACACTGTATCCTTGACCAATCATCAATAGCTGACTGTATATTCTTATATTTTAGAAATGCTTTCGACAACGAATGTCACAGACTCCTATTATTAAAACTAAACAACCTTAATATTGACCCTAATCTACTGAAATTGATTGAGTGTTTTCTTCTTAATCGCTCACAGTTTGTAACCGCCTATGGTTTTAATTCCGGTTTTACAGGAGTGCATTCACGCGTTCCCCAAGGCTCAGTCCTTGGGCCTCTTTTATTCTTAATCTAGATCAACGATCTTCCATCTATTGTTAACTCTTATATCCTCCTTCTTGCGGACGGTTTTCAGAGAAATAACCGATAGTAACGACAGCTGCCTACCTCAGACTGACGTTATCACTGTAGCTAATTGGTGCAATAAATGGTCAATGTAAGTAAACATTAAGAAATGCAAAGTCATGCGTGTTTCAAGAAAATCTAGTGCTTCGCTTTCGTATTATATTGATAACATGTCTTTAGAGGCTGTAACACCATATACCTTGGGGTTCATATCACTTCTAACCTTCTCAAAAACAGGCTTTCGAGAGCTTCAGAGCCAGCAACCATCGTCAGTGGGCGCGGAGAGGACGCACGGCGGCGAACGTTCACCATGCGTCTTTTCTTTGTGGGGCGGGTTAGTTATTGTTCTTCCCGGCTGCCTTATTTTTCCCGGCTGCCTTATCTGTTCTTTCCCACAGCTGCTTGCGTTTGCGCTGTGTGTCAGCGGTGTAATCATTCTGGAAACTTATTCCAATTCCTTTCAGCTTCCTGGCATTTCGCAAAACTTCTTGTTTCTCTGCATAGTTGTGAAAACTTAAAATAACCGGCCTTGCCAACGAACCATTTCCTAGTCTTTGAATTTTTGCAATAGAAGAACAGGTCACTCCCAATCGATGCTTGAAAACATCGTTGACTATTCCATTATGCAATTCAAGTTCAGATTCATTTTCGAGCTCTGAAATCCCCAAAACAATAAGGTTAGATTTCCGATCATGGTCTTCAAAATTGGGAAATATTTGGTGCTGGTTCCTCAGGATATCTTTAACATTAGCTGTGAAAGCGTTTAGTTGCTCCCTTCCCGCCCCATTTGATAGCAACTCATTGATGCGTACTTCAAGGTTAATCAGACGCCTACCAAAACCAGACACGATTTCTTCCGTGCGTTCAAGGCATGCTTTGATGTCTGCAATGTCAGCCCTAATGGCCTGTTGTCCATCAATAATTCTGAGAAAAGTTTCCTCCAGTGGGGGACCAGGGTTTACCTCGATATCCCCGCACAACACCAGCATACAGGAACAGAAACAGTTGTAGGCAATATTCAAACACATGCGTGGGCACGGGAGGACTACAGGAAATCTATCGTCACTACGTAAGGAAGAGCAATAACTAACCTGCGCCACAAAGAAAAGACGCATGGTGAATGTTCGCCGCCGTGCGTCCTCTCCGCGCCCACTGACGATGGTTGCTGGCTCTGAAGCTCTCTGAAAAGCCTGTTTTCAAAAACAGGCTTCAAGAGTTCATGAGGTCGGACCCATTAAAGTTCTGGCGCCATTTGAATCCTTCCAGGCACGAAATCACGAAAAGAAAAATTGACGAAGTGACTATAACACTCGCTAGTGTGATTGCAACGCATTTTAACAATTACTTCCAGAGTGTCTTCCCGAAGCTAGATGATTTTAAACCTTAGAGTGTTTGTAGTAATGATTATTCTTCCGTTTGTAGTAACGAATTGATAATTAGTCGCGAAAGAGTTTTAGCAATGCTACTTAAACTTAATACAAAAAAGTCTGCCGGACCCGATGGCGTTACCAGTTCATTTCTTAAACACTAGGCGGAACAAATATCTCAACACTTAACTGATATGCTTAACTTGCCTTTGACAACATGTTTTATACCGTCTGATTGTCCTAAGTCTCAAGTTGTCCCTATGCTTATGAAAGGTGACTGCCAACTAGTTACCAATTATCGCCCTCTTTCTTTCAAGAACAATTGCTGTAGGCTGTTAGAGCATGCTATTTTTGTTATATTGTAAAATGTTTAGAAAACCGTAATATTTTGACAGCTTACCAACATAGTTTTAGGAGAGGTATGTCTACTGTTACCCAACTTTTATCTGTAGTGCATGAATTTTCAAGAGTGTTGGATGCTTCCGGACAAACAGACATCTTATTTTTTGACTTTAGTAAAGCGTTTGACAAGGTGGCTCACGGAAAATTATTGCTTAAACTTGAATCGATTGGTATTCCTTCTTTTATAATTCAATGGGTGCATGCTTATCTTACAGATAGGCAGCAATTTGTAGCAATCTAGGACTCTTGTTCAGACATGCTGCATGTGACTTCAAGGGTTCCTCAAGGCAATGTCTTGGGACCCCTGTTATTTTTAATCTATGTGAACGACCTAGTGGATATTGTTGAAAAGGATGTAGAGGTGAGGCTGTTTGCCGATGATTGTATAATTTTTAAAGAGATAGTAAGAGATTCTGACCACTTGTCACTTCAAAAAACTGTACTAGCAATTGCAGACTGGTGTGAGCGCTGGGGCATGGATATTAACCCAAACAAAACAATATTAAGAATCACAAGAAAAAAAGCGCCCAGATTTCACAGTTATATACTTCACAACCATCCCATTTTAGAAGTAGAGAGCTATAAGTACCTCGGAGTAACCCTTACTAACAAACTTACTTGGTGCTCTCATATAGCTGACATCTGCTCATCAGCAGTAAAGAAGTTATGATTTATTAAAAGAAAACTCCGAAACTCTGCCGTCAGTACCAGAATCACTGCAAACAAGGCTTGTGTTAGGTCCCGACTTGAATATGCGGCAGCAGTGTGGGGCCCGCATAACAAGAAACACTGCTCAACTGGAGCGTGTTCAGCGAAAAGCAGTTCGTTTTATTTATGGCAAATATAGAAGGAAGGACTCTCCAACTCCATTAATTCTAAAAAGTAAATTACAGTTCTTGGCAATAAGAAGAAAAGTTACCCGTCTAGTACTGCTTCATAATTACATGTCTGGAAATCTTAAGGCAGATCTTCCTGATGGTGTGAAGCTGGCGAGCACTAGGAGAACATGACATGTATATGAGCAGTCTTTAGCACCAATTTCGGCACGAACTAGTGGGTTTAAGAACAGTTTTTTTCCGAATACTGTCGCGGAGTGGCATGTTCTTACTTGGGGTATATGTAAATCTAGGTATTTTGAGAAGGAGCTAGAGAACTTATTGTATGGCTCCTAGTATCTTGTTTGACGACTCTGGATTTGTGTCCTGTTTATTGACTTGCGGTGTTGTAGCTGATGCTCTTATAGAATTTTTTTTAGTTGTATGCCCCTCCTGCTTGGGCCAACTCTGGCTTGCAGTATACTGAAATAAATAAATAAATAAATAAATAAATAAATAAATAAATAAATAAATAAATAAATAAATAAATAAATAAATAAATAAATAAATAAATAAATAAAGAAAGAAATAACCTAAGATGATCTCTTTATATCGAGCACATAATCAACAACGCTAATCGCATGCGCCGCCGCGGTGGCTCAGCGGTTATGGTGTTCGGCTGCTGACCCAAAAGACGCGGGTTCGATCCCGGCCGCGGCGGCTAGAATTTCTTTGGAGGAGAAATTCTAGAGGCCCGTGTACAGTGCGATGTCAGTGCACGTTAAAGAACCCCAGGTGGTCGAAATTTCCGGAGCCCTTCACTACGGCGTCTCTCATAGCCTTAGTCGCTTTGGGACGTTAAACCTCATAAACCAAACCAAACCTAATCGCATGCTAGGTTACTTACGTCGCCATTTTTTCAACGTTCGTTCTTCTGTGAAACCTTTGCTGTATAAAACACTAATTCCTTCCAAATCGGAGTATGCATCATCAGTCTGGGACCCTCCTTATGACAGTCATATTGCGGCTCTTGAGACAGTTCAGACTAACTGAGTACACTGTGGGGCCAGTTGGTCATACATAATCTGAACGAACAAACGCAGCGTTTTTAGACAGGACACAGAAGGATGAGGACAGGACGTCTTTGCTCGAGAAGGGATCTTTCGTTTATCGATTTCATTCAGTTGTAAGTTGTAGCCCCGTCCTGTCCTCATCTTTCTGTGTCCTGTTTAAACGCTACGTTTGTTCGTTCAGATTACGGTTCACAATAACTCTGCACGTTTCATCCTCACTAATTACAATCGCACTGCAAGCACAACTACTATGAAGTCTAGCCTTCCTCTTCCATCGCTGTCACTTCGTCGAAAAGTGTCTCGTATCGCATTATTTCACAGGTCGTACAATCATCCTGTACTGCGCGATCGCCTGATCCCACCGCCGTTTTATGTATCCCATCGCACTGACCATAATTATAAAGTCGGTTTAGTTTCTTCTGAGACCAAATATTTTTCCCAGTCATTTCTGCTGCGTACCTTGCGTGACTGGAACCACCTTCCCATAGATATTGCCCACATCATTAACTATGAGATGTTCCGCGAAGCTATAGCTAGCATTGTATACTCAGTTGTTATTTAAATTTGTCTCCTTGCTGTATTTTCTAATCTTATTCTTGGGTTTTGCCACTCCCCCTCTGTAATGCCTCTGGCCCTGAGAGGTACAATAAATAAATAAATAAATAAATAAATAAATAAATAAATAAATAAATAAATAAATAAATAAATAAATAAATAAATTTATACTACAGTTTGAGAGGCGCCGCCGCGGTGGCTCAGTGGCTATGGTGCTCGGCTGCTGGCCCGAAAGACGCGGGTTCGATCCCGGTCGCGGCGGCTGAATTTCTTTGGAGGAGAAATTCGAGGGCCGTGTACAGTGCGATGTCAGTGCACGTTAAAGAACCCCAGGTGGCCGAAATTTCCGGAGCCCTTCACTACGGCGTCTCTCATTGCCTTAGTCGCTTTGGGACATTAAACCCCATAAACCAAACCAAACCAAACCAGTTTGAGAGGCGCATGGTTTCGTTAAATTACGAAGCGCGGACAGAAAGCGCACAAGAAGAGAGACACGTGCTTTGCGCTTCGTCTTTTCGCTGAAAAATAGGCCAAAGGGTGGGTAGGTTCTTTGATACGAAATGCCGGCAAGAGGAAGACGGCCACGAATATGGAAAGTGATCACCGTGTTGGATGGCGTTGCTATTTCGCCCGATGCTTTTCCTCAACTAGCTTCTGAGAAGGACCGACTAGAGTAGAGGGATCATGATTTTTCGAAAAAGGCGCTTCGCTTGTGAGTTGCTAGGAGGGCATTTAGTCATGACAAAATGGGGCTCACACCGACATAGCCGCGTTGACTGCGAAAAAAACCTTTAAACCCGCCCTTGCAAAGAGCGTTGCGCTCGACAGCTTAGCGTATGCCATCCCTCGGTGCAAAGCCTGTTTGTTTTGCAACTTGTTCTCTGTGAAACCAAATTAAATCAGTAAACCAAATTAAAAAGGCAGCTACGCTGTTACAATTACTCGAGACCCTGCTGAAGGCCAAGAAAAACTAAAATGTGCCTTAACAACCTTGAAATTCGGGCTTGTTGGTTCATACTTTGGAGCAATAGAGCAAACAGGACAAGGGACAAAAGAACGAGTAGACACCCACACAGCGCTAACTACCAACAACTTTATTAGAAACCAAACACAAGAATTTATACTTTGGATTCATATTTGCTAGCGCTTAGTGAACACACGGGACAAGAACACAAATACGCAGGACAAAGGGAAATACACAGTTCTTGTCCCGTGTGTTCACTAAGCGCTAGCAAATATGAATCCAAATGCTTTCCAACTAGCCCAAGTTTCCGCCTTAATAAGAATTTATACATGCATTTTTACCGTATCATCTCAAAGCATGCGCAAAATCACTGTGAGCGTAGGTAATCTACTTCTTTTCTTGAAAGTCTGACAGAAGGAGTGCTTACACAGGCACTTCCTAACCTGCTTATCTTTTCTGCTTCGATAATTTCACGAGTGCGCTTGTTATTACTTTTTCCAACTAAAAAACATTTGTCAAGTAACGCTTTGCACTTTACACATGCGTTGCAATGTTTCACGAGTTCTCCATCGCTTTCATTCTTGTTACTTACATTGCGATTATGCTCACGGAGGCGGTCATTCAGGCAGCGACCGGTTTGACCGACATGCTGTCGTCCACATGGGAGCGGTATCTGGTACACCACGCCTACCTTGCATTCTAAAGACGGTTTTTGGTGTTTTTTTGTGCATTCTTTGGCCAAAGGAGGAACAGCTTTGTTTACCTTGCATAGGCTGTTTAACTTTTGAGGGGCAGAGAAAACAACTGACACATCTATCCGATTTGCAATGCGCTTAAGATTGTGAGAGATGGTATGCAAGTATGGGATAACTGCTAAGGACTGCTAAGATATTAAGGACCTGTGCTATTCACTGCCGCATGATATGTTAGTAAAGTGTGTTGAGGAGTGTATTGAACAGTTTGGAATCGTTGCCTTTCAAAATTCAGCAGGTATTAGCGCTAGCAGTTTTTTAGAACTTTTATCCTTTTATCTGAGGTCCACGATTATCTTGTCGAATGAAAAACCTCACCTTAAAAAAGAAGGCATTTGTATCGGCTCCTGCATTCCCCCGATCTTAAGTGACCTCTTTTTAGCAAAACTTGACAAAGCCGTTATGGAATGATTAGACAATATGCAGGTTACCAAAGTTTTTAGATACGTTGACGATTTCCTGATTTTTATTGACAGTGACCATGATTTCTTTGAATCGAAGGCTTTTAACATACTAACTGTGCTTAGACAAAGTTTTAAACCGCTTGTTCTAACTTTCTAACTGCCTTCTAATGACAAGCTTAGATTTTTTGACATTAGCATCATCTTTCACCCTGATCATACCTGCTGGGCTTATGAACCTCGCAATAGCAAGCCTCTCCTGCCCTTCAAATGTGCCCACTCTAAACTGGTTAAAAGAGCGATAGCGAATCTGTGCCTTGAAAATGCCCTCCGAAAATCCTGTCCGCACTTGATGCATGCAAGTTTGCAACAACAGTGCAGTAGGCTATCGCACGCTGGCTATCCTGGTCACCTTCCGGTTTCAGTAGCGGAAAATTTACTCAGGAAATTGAACACTGAGCTGCATCCTTGTGCGCATGTGCCCTCAGAAAAACAGAAGAAAAAAATGGCAGTTATCCCATACTTGCATACCATCTCTCACAATCTTAAGCGCATTGCAAATCGGATAGATGTGTCAGTTGTTTTCTCTGCCCCTCAAAAGTTAAACAGTCTATGCAAGGTAAACAAAGTTGTTCGTCCTTTGGCCAAAGAATGCACAAAAACACCAAAAACCGTTTGTAGAATGCAAGGTAGGCGTGGTGTACCAGATACCGCTCTCATGTGGACGACACTATGTCGGTCAAACCGGTCGCTGCCTGAATGACCGCCTCCGTGAGCATAATCCCAATGTAAGTAAGAAGAATGAAAAACGATGGAGAACTCGTGAAACATTGCAACGCATGTGTAAAGTGCAAACTGTTACTCGACAAATGTTTTTCAGTTGGAAAAAGTAATAACAAGCGCACTCGTGAAATTATCGAAGAAGAAAAGATAGGCAGGTTAGGAAGTGCCTGTGTAAGCACTCCTGTCAGACTATCAAAAAAAGAAGTAGATTACCTACGCTCACAGTGATTTTGCGCATGCTTTGAGATGATACGGTAAAAATGCATGTATAAATTCTTGTGCTTTGGTTTCTAATAAAGTTGTTGGAAGTTAGCGCTGTGTGTGTCTACTCGTTCTTTTGTCCCTTGTCCTGTTTGTGCTATTGCTCCGAAATAAAATGTGCCCTTTATTAGAATGATCCAGAGGACTGCGCCTTTTGTGGATGTTTCCGTTTGGAATATACTGGAGCTAAGCGTTCGCCGCGTAGAAAAACAGGGGCAAAATGAAAAAAACCAATATGCTCTGCTGAGCTGTTTTGTTCCTCTCGGTCATGGACGTCGCACTGATCTGCTTTGCACGCATCTGGGTATACGCAGTATGTAAGCCGTCCGAACTGTGTGTCGTGGTTCGGTCAGCTCGCCACGCAGCTTGCAGCGCTTAGTGGACACCGGCAGCTGAGCGGTGTTTTCGCAGCATTGTGTCGCGGCGGAAGCAATTGATGCGCTCAAAACTCGTTTATTATTGCCTTGAGATCCCGCTGGCAGACTTGAAAGTTCCGAGCCGCTTGTAGCTGCGTCTGTCGTCACAGTCCCGCGCGTCGTACTCCACGTGGTCCACGACGAAGCCCAAGTGGTGAGGTGCAGTCTTGCTCTGGATTTTCTTTATCTGGGGTAAAGAGAAGAAGGTAGCCAGTGAAGGTTTTGCAGCGCAATGGTAGGTGCGCTGCCCTCCTATACCACTCACGATAGCGGCCTTCCTCTTTTAGCCGGGACTGATTCTTACGCGCAACGACGTAATTTTAATGAGGACCTAATTCTCGCATTTACCAGGAACGGTATACTGCTCGGGAAGAAGTAGCACCGCAGATGAGTGGCGCGAAATTTATGTGGTAAGTATACGAAAAAAAAAGCCTCAACACTCTTCGCGGAGTTGCTGGAACACACGGAAGAGCAGAAAAAACATGAAAGCTTTTTACGCCGGAAGGTCCCAGGTGAAGCTGAGGGATGGCAAAAGCGCTTCAGACACCCCAGAAAATGCCCCTTTCTTTAAGGACGCCGCGGTGGCTCGTTGGTTACGGCGCTCGGCTGCTGACCCGAAAGACGCGGGTTCGATCCCGGCCGCGGCGGCCGAATATCGATGAACTCTAGAGGCCCGTGTGGTGTGCGATGTCAGTGCACGTTAAAGGACCCCAGGTGGTCGAAATTTCCGGAGCCCTTCACTACGACGTCCCTCATAGCCTGATTTGCTTTGGGACGTTAAACCCCAATAAACCAAACCAAACCTTTCTTTAAGGAAAGGTAGCCGTTAGTGTGCCCCCTTTGTCTACTGCAGCTTTTCTCAGTAGGTTCGTGCGTGTACGCTGGGCCTTTCGGCGAAAATGGCAGATAAGTTTGCTGCGCATGTTTTCACGTGAACAGCGCTTGAGCGACCAACCGCGCGACGAAGGGAAGGCGATTAATCTGGTGCAATGTTGTCATCTTCTAGGCCCACGCAAGAGGATGTGGTCTTGTCTCCCGGCACCTTTGAGTCTGTGATTAAAGGGATTAGGTGCAGCGCTGAGAAAAGTGCTATCGCGCTCAATATGACTTGCAACCTCAAGCAGCGTGACCGGAGCGTTCCCCGGAAGCAGGGTGGAGCCGACAAGCGAGGCGCGTGAAATCGAAAGGGAAAGGATTTTGCTGTTCCATCCCTCAGTCTCTTCCCCTGTGCCGTCTGGTCTTGGCAGTACCAGCGCGTTATCGCCTCGCCGGCGCTAGCGTGACGAATGCAAGGCGCATGTCACAGTTGATTTGGTTTCATTTCTGTTGCTTTCACCTGTCATGCCCGATAAAACCGTGGCGCAAATCGGGCTTCAGTCACAGTATGGCTGTAGCGATTTTGACGATTTTAGCCAGTGTTGAAGGAGCACTGCAAATTGCCGTTGCAAATATGTCTCAAGTTCCGGAAAGTTCGAGTTCCGAGTTTCCTGAGGTCCTACACTCAGCGTAGAAAATTTCAGAGATGACAAGGGCGGTCAACACAAACAGTAAACCATATCATGCAAGCTCAGATTCCGTTGACCAGATGACGCGGGGGATGTGCATGACTGATGGAACAGCAGAATCCTTTCCACTTAGCTTTCAGGCGCGTCGCTTGTCGGCCCCACCATGCTTCCGAATAGGCTGAGGCCACACGCTCGCGGGTGGCAAGTCCTATTGAGTGCGGTAGTACAAAACGGCGACTGCTTCCACGGATCGATCACACCTTTCAAATCTGGTTAGGAGACGCCGGCATGGCTGCTAACTGCTGCCGCAACTAAACCCACTGGGTGTACGTGAATGAGTTTTCTCAGAAAACAATGGGCAGGAGCATAGCAGGCCTGGTAGGCGCGATTAGTTTGCGCGGCGGTTGCTGGCAATTGTTCTCACTGTCATGAGAGTGGGGCACAACGTTGCTCTGAGCTCCGTTCCTGCGTTTGCAGCGTCCGAAAGCTCGCTCGCTTCCAGAAGCAGTAAGGGCAATCCTGATCTTCCCTCGCAACAGCTAGTTTATAATTAAATAGTTTTAAGGCGCAACAAACAGACAAGACACATAGGTAGGTGACAGGACGAAGGGCCAACTTCCAACTGATTTTATGCATGCATAAAATGTACTTATTTAGCTTGTCACATGCACAGGTGGGTCACCTAAAGCTCAGGAATGACATGATAAGGCGCGCTCCAGGAAGTTCTTTTCACTGTTATCCAATGCAACTGATGTGTCGCTGACGCACAAGTTGCCTTTCTTTTTGATAAAAGACGCTTGTATCAACTCCCTAGCATTAGTATCATTGCTTCTGCCCAGAATGCGCACATCAGTGAAGCATGGCTCACAATTGCGGGAGGGGTGCTTACTAATGTGCTTGGTTAGATATGTGCCTTCCTTGTTCTGCTCTACGTTTCTCTCATATATGGCACACATCTAACCAAGCACATTAACAAGTGCCCGTCCCGCAACTGTGAGCCAGGCTTCACTGATGTGCGCATTCTGGCCAAAAGCAATGATTCTAATGCTAGAGAGTTGATAGAAGTGTTTTTTATCAAAAAGAAAGGCAACTTGTGCGTAAGCGACACATCAATTGTAATGTATAACAGTGAAAAGAAATTCCTGGAGCGCGACTTATCATGTCATTCCTGAGCTTTAGGTGACCCACCTGCGCTTGTGACGGAAGTTGGAAGTTGGCGCTTCGTCCTGTCACCTGCCTATGTGTCTTGTCTGTTTTTTTTGCGCCTTAAAATTATTTGATTATGAACCAAAACCAACTAGCCCAGCAGCAAGGGCTCTTAGGCAACAGCTAGTGTCTGCGAAATATTCTCCCAATTTGACTCAAGCTGAATTCGCGAAATTTTGAGCTCGCAAAAGAAAGGCTGTTTGCAGCAGATGCTTTACCGGAAATCCGCGCTCAGGTACCTTATTTTTGCTTCAGTATGTGACCTAGCACTAATAGCAGGTAGTCAGTACGCACTGAAAGGTCTATTTTTAATTTTTTTCAGGGAAAGTAGCGTGCGAATTCAACTACCATGTTGGAAAAGCATGTTCAGGTCTAACAGCCAGAAGCTACAAAAGCAAAAAGGCCGATAGCAGCATTGCGCAGTGGAAATGTCGGACATGTGTAGTGGCGTCAGAGCGCACTTCTCGACCGTCCAGCGATCAATGTCGCTCACGTGGCTCCTCCCCTACGCATAGCTGTTCAAATAACGAACAGCAGCAGCTCTCTCAACAGGCACTAATGGGCATCGTGACAGATATGCAAAAAAAGCTATGCCTTCTGATGCCTTTAGTTGAGGCGATGAATGCACTTCCCGAGTTAAAGCAAATAGTGACTGATGTACAAGTGTCTGTCCAACACATGTCGGATAAGTATGATGAAGTGCTACAGCGCCTAACCAAGCAGGACTGTGAACTAACAGACATCAAGGAGCGTATTACAGCAGTGGAAGACTCCGTCAGTGCGAAGGAGATTTCTGATTTAAAGGATCAAGTTACTTGAACAGTATGGTAGACGGCAGAACCTCGAGATTCATGGGGTCAAATGGGAAGAAAATGAAAACCTTTTGCTTAAAATCAATGAGTTGGCTGCTTCCCTTGGCCTTCGTTCGCTTGTTGAAGACGACATTGATGGCATTCACCGTCTTTCCACAAGAAAAGGTCAAAAGGCTCCCATTCTAGTGCGGTTAGTTTCTCGTAAAACAAAAAAAGAACTGGAAGAGCAAGAGTAAGCAACTGGTTGACAGTGAATCAGAAGTCCGCTTCTACGATAACCTTACCAGTCGAAACAAGCATCTTTTGTGGCTGGCACGCACAAGGCCACAGCAAATGGGTTACTGCTTCACGTGGCAGAAGAATGAAAAGGTGTTGGTCCGCAAGGGCCCAGGAGAACCAATTCTGCGGATTTCATGTGAGGCAGATCTGTGTAATATCAAGGAAACTAAGCAGGCTGAAAGTGATGATTCGGAGGCGTGAGCGTCCATCAACTCAGTTTTTTTTTCTGTTTTTCTTTATCTTTTCTAGCAGTATGGATTGCGAAGCATCTTCACAAAACCGCAGTTACTACGCGATACATGAATTTAACGATACAGTAATGGGATTACCTTCCCATTCAAATAAGCCTCTTTCTTTGTTTTGTTTAAACTCACAAAGTCTTCGAAACACAGGAGACGCCGTTGGCGCTTATCTGAACTTACTTCACCATAAATTTGATGTTCTAGCATTTACAGAAACCTGGTTCACTGATTCTTCTGACGTTGCTCAATTTGAAGACTATTCTCATGTGTCTTTGTTCAGAGACAACAAAAAAGGGGCGGTGTCTCTCTGTATTTGCGTGATGGCGTATCACACGCCTCCCTAGAGTCGTTTTCCGTTGTTGATCGTGATATTGAGGTACTTGTTGCCGAATCTTGTGGTGTTATTATAACTCTTGTTTATAGACCCCCGTCTGGTAAAGTTGAACGCTTTTTTTCCTACCTTGACAGTGTACTTCACTCGTTTACAGGACATAGCCAATCTGCTGTCGTGTTCGGTGATTTTAACATAGATATATTGACTGAGAATACAGTTTCTAAGAGTTTTATTGGTATGATGTCTTCCTACAGCTGTGCAAATGTTATAAACCTGCCAACAAGAATTACCACAAGTACCAGAACTGCTCTCGATTTATGTTTCACTGATTTCTTACCAAATGATGTCCAGTCGGGTGTGATGACCTGCGATGTTAGCGACCATCTTCCATTTTTTGTCTTTTTGCCCCATTCGAGGAAACCTTTTTCTAATAGCGCAGCTAACACTTTCTATCGAAAAGTTAATGACGAAACTATAAATTGCTTTCGACGCATGATTTCAGAGGTGGACTGGTCACTCGTTTTTAATGAAGAAGATCCTAGTCGCTGTTACGATGTCTTTGAAAAAAAATTTCAAGATGCCTATTATGAAGCATTTCCTCTAGTCCGCCGCTCTAGGTACAAAAAGTCTAAGAAACCGTGGGTTACGAAAGAGCTGTACAAAAGAATAACGCCAAAAACAATCTCTTTGCTGATTTTTTGACGCACAAGGACATCAATATACTAAACTTGCATAAAGCTGTAAGGAATAAGCTCAACACTGATCTAAAAACAGCAAAACAGGAATATTACGCAAAAGCGTTCGCTAATAAACTTGCCCCTAATCAGATATGGAGGTCATACAGCAATTTAGTATAAAACGAACCGAGCCAACTCCAGTAGATATTGTGGTAGATGGCGTTCCACTTAGAGGTCGTTCCTTATCAGACATGTTTAACGAACACTTCCTGACGGTTGGTGAAAATCAGTCTGCGCAAACAACACGCACAGAGCCAATGTCATATCTTAAAGGCATACCAAAGCCTTCGATATTTCTTTCCCCAACAACTACAGCCGAAATCTCTTCGTATATAATGCGTCTAAAAAATAACTGTTCCGTTGGAGCTGATAACATCAAGGGTGAGGTAGTGAAAGCCGTATCTGATATTATCGCACCTTTGTTGTCCCATATATGCAACCAAATGCTCAAAGAAAGCTGGTTTCCAGATAAATTAAAGATAGCAAGAGTTTGTGTGATACATAAAACAGGAAGCTATAATGATCCTAACAATTATCGCCCAATATCCGTTTTGCCGGTCTTCTCAAAAATTGCTGAACAAGTCATCAATACCCGCCTTACTTCGTACTTCATTAAGACCGAAGCTATTGCGAAAGAACAATATGGCTTTCAGAAAGGGAAATCTACGGAAAAAGCTTTACTTCACATAAAGGATAAAATAATTAACAATATAGAAAACAAAATTTTTACACTTGGGCTATTCTTAGACTTTAGAAAAGCCTCCGACTCGGCCTGTCACAAACTTTTACTGCGCAAATTACAATTCTATGGGATACGAGGTTCCGCACTAATCTTATTCAGAGCTACTTATCATCCAGAGTACAATTCACAATGACTAACGCCATACCTTCAAGCCACGGCCTTATACGCACTGGTGTGCCACAGGGCTCAATACTGGGTCCTATTCTATTCCTAGTTCACATAAATGACATTGTTAATATTCTTCCTTCCTCCGGAACAGTTTTATACGCTGACGACACAAATATTTTCTTTCATGACGCGAGTTTACAAGCAATAGAATGTAGAGCAATATCTCTGGTTAGAAAACCTTACATTATGGTTGAGGGCCAACAGGTTAGAACTAAACATCACGAAGACGAAGTATGTAATATTCAGAGCTAAAAATAAAGTCATAGATGATGAGCCAATCATATTATACAATTCAAATGTTTTACAACGAGTACAGTCAATAAAATTCCTTGGAGTTATATTTAATGAACACCTGCTGTGGACTGACCATATTAATCAAGTAAGAAAAAAAAATTTCGCGATCAGTGGGCCTTCTAAATAAATTTAGACTTCTATTGCCAGTATGGCTCAAAAAGCAACTTTATTTCAGTTTAATTCATTCACATCTTCACTATTGTGCCGCCGCAGTGGCTCAGTGGCTATGGTGCTCGGCTGCTGACCCAAAAGACGCGGGTTCGATCCCGGCCGCGGCAGCTAGAATTTCTTTGGAGGAGAAATTCTAGAGGCCCGTGTACTGTGCGATGTCAGTGCATGTTAAAGAACCCCAGGTGGTCGAAATTTCCGGACCCTCCACTACGGCGTCTCTCATAGCCTTAGTCGCTTTGGGACGTTAAAACCCCATAAACCATAAACCAATCTTCACTATTGTTAACTGATATGGGGAGACTCAACACAGACTAATTTAAATGCTTTGTTTTTACTACAGAAAAAGGCCATACGAGCAATTGCTAATCTAGGCTACTTGGATAGCAATAACTTGTGGTGGAACAGCTTGGGGTTACTGACAATTTTTCAATTAAAAACTCTTCGGCTAGCACTTGAAACATATAACAGATTTCATCATGAAACTAATTTTTTTGCAACACCAGAACTACCACAAAACCCATATCCCCTTCGACACATGACAATAAGATCACCAAAGTCAAGAACAAATTACGGATTCCAAACGATTAGATATCAGATGACTACCTTTTTGAATGAAAACAGAAATTTTCATGACCTCCTCCATCAGTGCAGAACCCAAAAAATATACAAGAGAAAAGTGATTGCACTGATGACTACATGACTAACCGGTACATCCTGTGACATATTGTAAATTGATAACAGTTAACATGATTGTATATATATTTTTTCCTTTTTATAATTCCCTGTAACCCAACAGCACGCATCTTAACAACTTTGAAGATATCATAACATTGTTGTACAGTTTTTCCTTTGTTTTTTTTTTCTTTTAACATGCCAGCAAGTGTAATGGCGACCGCTACATTTACTGTATTTGTATATTTTGTGTATTTGCCGAATGCAGTTTGCTCCCCCCCAGGGAGGAAGGCCCTCGTCAGGCACCACGCCTTTTGGCCTCCTTCCTGAAGTGTATGAAACACTTCAAATAAATACTTTTCAAACTTCAAACTTTGAAAACGCAGGAATCCGGCGGTGCGACAGCAACACGTGGAATTAGCCCAAGTCGGAGTAATATTATTAATGAGAATAACGCAAATATATTATTCACATCTATTATACATTAAGCGTTACAAAAATCGGGCTGGCCTAAGCCGTCAGAGAGGATAATCTTAGAAGCCCAACATTCAGCTACAAAACCTGGGCACAAAATTTCAGACAGCAAGTTCAGAAAGATTCGAACTGAGACGAAACTATGCAACAGCATAGAAATCACCGCATAATTCTTCATTGTGTCTTTCACATAGAACATGTCAATTAACAGTAAATCAATTCCGATGAATGGCTGATTTATTTACTGAATGTAAGTGCAGCGTCCCGAAGGAGGTTATTGCATGCAGGAGTGTTCATCGCATAAAAAAAAACACAGAAAGAAATCAGCACAGCACAAGAAATAATAAAAAAGGTGTAACAGGTCGAGTGGCATATATATAAGTCCAGTGCAGCAATAATCTTGGGAACATAAGTGTCCTTAAGAGAGATGTTAACAAACTACACATTTAGATATACAACTGAAAGGCACAGCCATATCGACAACAGTCAGTATTACATAAGTACATTTTCTAAAGCAGCGTGCAAGCCCCACTGTCGCATATTTCATTACGCAAGAATTATAAATATTTATCGTGTTGGCAAAAAAGTAAGTATTCG
Organism: Amblyomma mixtum; assembly: GCF_055824585.1. NCBI lineage: Eukaryota > Metazoa > Arthropoda > Arachnida > Ixodida > Ixodidae > Amblyomma > Amblyomma mixtum. The sequence continues at coordinate 7,612,758 of NC_143021.1, forward strand.
AGTGTATTAATCCGGCAGTAATACCATCTAATTTTCATGGCACTGTCCCTTCTACTTCCGCGTATAGCATTTTCCACTGAAGCGTTTCTCGAAGTTCAGAGCTTGTATGATAAGGAAGATGCTTCGCAGGTAAAAATTTGCTGCTTGCCTTTTGAAATATCTCAGAACTGGCCTACCATTCGTGGTGTAAAATGTCGCATTTCAGGATGGAGTGGTACGCTTAAGGTTTCTTTAAAAGGTCGAGAAGGCGGGAAACTTGGACGTTATTACGTCCTCGTGTGCATTCCAAGTCCCTGCCGCAGTAAAGGTCAGGACGTAGGCTTTTGTCAGGACAACGCATTGACTGAAACTGTTGTAGCCCCATATACTGATTTTCTTTTTTCTTGTAAACTGCATATGTTAGCAGGCACGGCAGCAGCATCAGAGATATGTGCGTCTTTTATGCCATCTTCGCGTGCCAAAAATAACAGTAGCGGAGCATCGGAATCATAACGTATCTTTAGTGCATTTTGTATTTTAATGATACTCGATACTATAACTAACAAAAATTGCCGCAGATTTCGAGGTTGCTGCGCTCAGATTTCGGGCCGCGGCGGTGGCTCATCTGACACCGCTCTGAAAAAAAGGAAAAAATGAGTAAGAGTCGCTGTCAATGCCGTTGGTGCTGTCAGTCATTGGCAGACACATAATAAATGCGGGGTCTGTTAGAAAAGTATCTGACCTTATTTTTTTTCCGAACACCTGATGGATTTCAAACAAGCGCGTTTGCATCAGTCGACCTTGAACCTTCGTGGGCATGGGCGAATTTTTTCCCGCCTGCCGGTAGCGTCAGTCGCAGGGACGCAGCGTTTTAGTGAGGTAGTGCGCAGTGCTCTCGTTGGTTTTTTTATTGCAAGGAAAATGGTGGAGCGGCTAGAGCAGCGCTACAGCATGAAATTTTGCCAGCAACTGGGTGACAGCCAAGTGGAAACCATTCGGAAGATTCAGACGGCTTTCGATGACGATGCTATGAGCAGCACACAGATTAAGCAGTGGTAAAGCTCGTTTAAAGACGGCCGTACATCGGTGGAGAGCGAGCCACGCTCCGGTCGGTCACCAACATGCCGAAATGACCAGGACATTGCCGAAGTGAACGCAGCGGTGATGCGGGACCGTCGTGTGACTATCAGAGAAATTGCGGAAGAGGTGGGCATCGGCACTTTTTCTGCACATTCCATTATCCCCGAAGATTTGGCCGTGAAGAGAGTTGCGGCGAAATTTGTGCCGAAGCTGCTAACGGTGGAGCAAAAGCAACTTGGTGTTGAAGTCTCACAGGACATGCTGGATTCCACAAATAGTGACCCCGGCTTCATGAACACCATAATCAGTGATGACGAGTCTTGGGTGTGCGGGTACGACCCGGAAAACAATTCCCAGTGATCACAGTGGAAGCATTCCACGTCCCCAAGACTGAAGAAGGCCCGCCAAGTGCGCAGCAACGTCAAAGTGATACTGACTGCTTTCTTTGACTCCCGCGGTGTGGTACACCACGAGTAAGCACCACAGGGTCAAACAATCACCAAAATTACTACAGGGATGTCCTCCGTCGACTACGTGATACTGTGCGGCGCAAGAGACCGGAGTTGTGGTCAATAGGAAATCGGCGCATCTATCACGACAATGCTCCCGCACATTGCTCGCACCTGACTCAGACTTTTTTGGTGAAAAACCAGACTCTTGTAGTTCAGCAGGCTCCTTACTCTCCTGATATGGCCACCTGCGACTTCTGGCTGTTTCAAAAATCAAGAGACCATTGAAAGGAATGCGATTTCAGACAAGAGAGGGCATTATGGCAGCAACGACAGCTGAGCTAAACTCTATTCCGAAGAAGGCCTTCTCGGAATGCTTCCAAGAATGGCAGCACCGCTTGGAGAAGTGTGTGGGGTCCCAAGGATAGTACAATGAGGGTGGTTAGGTTTCCAACGCTCCAGTTATGCCAGTTTTGTTTCTTCAGCCAAGGGTGGGATACTTTTCTAACAGACCTCGTATGTTGCGCTTTTGCACACTCGGCGACAGAAGGGACAAGGAGACAGGCGCCCCGTAATGGCAGAAACAACATCTTTCATGGCTATTGCGAGCTGCGCCGCTGCGGTGGCTCAGTGGCTATGGCACTCGGCTGCTGACCAGAAAGACGCGGGCTCGATCCCGGCCGCGGCGGTCGATTTTATATGGAGGAGAATTGCTAGAGGCTAGTGCAGTCAGTGAACGTCAAAGAACCTCAGGTGGGTGAAAGTACGTGCAGCCCTCCACTGCGGTATTTCTGATAACGTGAACCGGTCTAGAACGTTGAACTCTACAAAACAAATTCAAGTTGGGGCGGTTGTGTCGCGAATTGGTGACACTTCACCGACTACCGAAGGAGAGTGCTATCGAGTGCAGGTTCGAACAAGAAAACAAGCAGACCAAAAAAACAAAACAAAACGAAGCCGCACTTATAGTTTAAAGGAAAAGGACCAATAAGTCCACGAGATAGGGAGCGTCCGAGGTGAAGCGGGAATGCCTTGTTGGCAGCAAGGGCGCAGGCTGATGAATTGCGATGCGTCGCTGGCGTTGCGTCGAAAGAAGCGGCGGCATAGTGAGCCAAGTGGTAAGGAGCGCAGAGGAACGCAGGAAGACGCCGATGGATTCCAGTCAGCCGCCCCAAGAACTTGGCTGCAGCAGCATGAAAAGCGTAGCCAAGTTCCGTCGACGGCCCTCCAGAACGCCGTGAGGCCTGTGCAGGCTATCCAAGGAAGCCTCTCGGCAGCACGGACCCTTAATCCATCGGCTGCCACCTCCAAACTTGAAAGGAACGCAGTAGGCTTGCGTCGGTGATCAAGGTGAGGTCCCCGGCAGCACGGCTGCCATCCCCACCTTGAATGACCCATCCTACGCTGCGCTGTCTTCCTTTACACCTCTGTATCCTGACACGTGCGGCGCGCCGCGCTCTTTGTTGACGTCACATCGCACACACCATTCGCACGTGCAAACGGTCAACGCTGAGATGGCACGCGCGGCGCTGTGCTGTTCGACGCACCACCGTCGACACACCGCTTTCCAAAAATCTCCCGATGATTTGGTGCACATAACACTTATGTTAATAGGGTAAATGGACAAGTTAGATGGTGCCGAAATCACCAGAGGTACTTTACACAGTGACACATGGAGGCACATGGAAACGCGCACAAAAGGAACATGGGGCCAAACACTATACATCTTGCAAGAAGGAAAATAAAAACCATACAAAACATCAGACACAAACCTGTAACACGTCTGTATCATTAAGGTGAATATATTCATACGCAGAGAACACAGGAACAAGAAAGAAAAACAATTCACAAACACTACCACACTGCACTAACACAGGTTAAGATTGCAACCACCAGTTAGTAGTAGTCTTAATGATGAAAAACCTCCCGTACAGAAATATGTGCAATTTCTCAACCGCCCAGTCTATCGCCAAACACTTGCGTTCGATCGCTGAGTAGCGAGATTCGTGAGGTAACAGCTGTCGACTCGCATGTGATACAGGGTGGAGGACTGCTCCTGCAGGAGAATGGCGCCTATGCTGACCACGCAAATATCTGTGGGAAGCACTAACTGGTTACTGAGAACTGGAGCTCTTAATACGGGCCTGGAAGTTAATGCGTTCCTGAGCTCGTCAAAAGCGGCTTGTCGTTGTGGTGCCCAAGAGACAAGGTTGCGTTTATTTTTGCGTGTCATCTCCACGAGATGTCGGACTTTGTAGGCATAGCCAGGGATTAAATCGCGGTAGTATCCGGCAAGCCGTAAAAAGGAACGTACCTGCTTCTTGGTCTTCGGAAGCAGCACGTTGACAAGCTTTTCTACCACTGTTTCCAACGGTCGGATCGTTTCTCCTCCAAGCTGATGTCCAAGAAAATAGATGTTAGTGACTTCGATTTCTCTTTTCTGCAGTTTGATCGTGAGGCCGGCTTCCCGCACCCTGCTAAATAGTCTGTTCAAAATCCAAAGATGTTCTTACCAGGTAGAGTTCGCTACGAGAACATCGTCGATGTAATGAACGACATTGTCTATGCTTTGGAACAGAATGCCCATAAGGCGCGTAAAGATAGCCGATGCTGTCCTAATGCCGAAGGGCGTATAGACAAACTGATAGTTACCGGATTGCGTAGAGAGCGTTGTTGTCGGTCTCGAAGCTTCGTTGAAGGGTACTTGCCAGAAGCCTTTCGCAAGGCCAAATTTTCTAACGTACCCCTTGGTTTCTACCTCGGTAAATATTATGTCTGTTCAAGGAATGCACTCTGCATCAGACACAAGAACATCACTGATGTGTCGAAAGGCGATGCAGGTCTGATAGGTGTTGGCTTTTATTTTAATCAGAACTAGGGGAATTGGGTGGAGATTTTCGACTTTGAATGACCCCTAATTTGATCATCGCGTATATCTTTTTTTTCGACCACGTCCTTCATGGCAAAAAGCAACGGATTTACGGGGTATTCATGACTTTAGAAGTCGACAGCTGAGTTGACTGTCCACTAGATTGTTCTTTCCGGGAATTTCAGAAAAGGTGTCTGCATACGTGTCAAGTAGGCCCCGAACCTCCTGCTGTTTGTCGTCATAGAGCTTGGTGGAGATTGCACGGCTTCAATTCCTTCTAGGCACACAAAAAATTTTGATTTGCCGCTCTCACAGTTTGCTCGAGACGTTCTCTGAGATCAAGAACATAACCATCGTCTTCGTGTCTTTTCCCAGTTCTTTCCTTGTCCAGAGGTCTTTGAGGGCTGCGAGCGGTCCTTGCACATGCCGTCTAAGTATAAACTCAAAAGGAGAAAACCCTGGACGCGTGCGGAACCTCTCTGTATGCGAACAGAAGCGGAGCGATATAATGGTCCCATGTTTTGAACTGCTCCTGACTCAGCTTCTGCGACATCTGCTTGTGTGTGCCGTTAAATTTCTCCGCCAGCCCATTGCACATTGGATGGAAGGGGTCGTGCTGAGATGTTTCACCGCCAAGAGATCATTGAGCTCTCTCATAATTTCAGAAGTGAACCAGGAGCCCTGGTCACAAAGGATCTCTTTCGAAAAACCTATTGGTGAAAAAAATCTCCACTAAACCTTCTACCACGGTAGCTGAATCTATCGTTGGCAGAGCCACAACGTCGGGATACCGCATGGTAAAATCGATGAGAGCGAAAATATACCCCTTGACCGATGTTGCCGACAACAGAACGATAACATCCACAGCGACCCTATCAAATGGAGTGTCGATAAGAGGCATGCATCCCAACGGAGCTTTCCCTACTTGGTCTTTCGGGAATGTACTTTGGCAGGCGTCGCACGACCTGACATACTTTTTAGTCTCCTCCTGCACTTCTGGCCAGTAGAATTCTTCCGGAACTCTATCTATAGCCTTCTTAATGCCCTGATGCCCCGCCAACGGGCTATCGTGGGCAAACCACAACACCTGCGATATATCAAGTTTTTGGAAGTACTACCTGTCTAACCTGTCTGGCAGAGGCAAGATGATGCCTCTGCCAGACAGACCGATTACCGACCGATTTATTTAACGAGTGTGTGCTGTAAAACGTTGGAACACATAATATATAGCGCAGTCATAAAACACCTTGACTCTCATGGGTATTTTACAGAAGTTCAGCATGGCTTTAGGTCAGGTTTTTCTTGTACTACTCGGTTGCTTGAGTTTAGTAATGATCTGGTTTCTTCCTTTGACCGTGGCTCTCAAATAGATTCCGTATTTCTAGATTTTAAGAAACCCTTCGACTCTGTACCTCATTTACTATTGTTACATAAGTTAAGTTGTCTTGGTCTGCACCCCAGTGTCATCGATTGGCTTCATTCGTATCTTCAGGGCCGCATGCAGCGTGTTTTGATTAATGGTTCGCACTCAGGTTATGTAAACGTTTCCTCAGGTGTACCGCAGGGGTCTGTTCTTGGACCCCTTCTTTTTCTGATTTATATAAATGATATTGTTTTGGATCTTACCTGCAAAGTTAGGCTCTATGCTGACGATTGTGTTGTTTACACTGTTGTGGGAAATTCCTCTGATGCGTTAAAACTACAGCGAAACTTGGATTCCATCCAGTCCTGGTGCTCAAAATGGCAAATGTCTTTGAATGCCACAAAATGCCATTGTCTCTTTCACTCGAAAGCGTTCCCCATTACAAACAAATTACTCACTACATAATGTTCCCTTGCAAAAAGTACTTGAATACAAGTACCTCGGCGTTTATTTTTCATCTAACCTAACATGGACGAGGCAAGTTGAGTACACTACATCCAAAGCCTGCAGAATGCTTAATTTCATAAAAAGAAATTTCAATAAAGCACCGTCTATTGTCAAACAACTCCTGTATTTCACTTACATCCGACCAATTCTTGAATACGCCTGTCCTGTATGGGACCCCCAGTTTGCTTACTTATGTGATATGCTCGAACGCGTCCAAAATAATGCTGCGAGATTTGTGTCTAATAACTACAGCTTCTCAACTAGTGTCACGTCTCTTAAAAGCCACCTTGGCTGGGGATCTTTAGCTAACCGTAGGAAACATTTGAGATTACAAATCATGCATCGCATCTATTTTGGAAAGCTGGGCATTGACAAAGACCGGTATCTGCTTCAACCTCATTTTTTTTTTCTAGACGAGTTGATCATCAGTGGAAGATCCCAGAGATTAAGTGCCGCACAGATGTTTATAAAACCTCGTTCTTTCCACGGACGATCAGTGAGTGGAACAGGCTACCAGCCGGCGTCACTGAGTGCTGCACGGAAGGTCAATTCCGCGCATTTTTATCTGATGTGTGACGTGCAGTTGTCTTGCACGTGTCTTTTTCATTTCATTAGTGTTATTTTATTTGTGGAGTGTGGTTGTATTCCTTCAGTGCATGTTTTTCCTCATCTATTAGTTGTGTGATTATATTTCTGTTATTAAGTGTATCTTTCGGCCAAATAAGCAGAATTTATTGTGTCCCCCCCCCCCCCCTGCAATAATGCCCTTGGGCGCTGCAGGTATCTGTAATAAATAAATAGATAGAGGCGGTACAGCAAACGCTTTTCGTCACAATACGACTGCGAAGCGCTGCGCTTGCTATGGGACATCTTTCCTATTTTCACCCAACACGCCTTCAATGAATCATTCTCTCTTTGCTCTTTTTCTAACACTTTCTTGGTGAACTGCATGGGACCGACACTTAAAGCAGTATTTTCCCTACTTCTTCTAGAAACTTCCTTTCCAGCCAACACCAGTTTTGGGCCCTCGCCCTCGCCATTTTCACTGGAAACCTGGTTATTGACTATGCCAGGACATAATTTAGCAACTCGTCCGATTTCTTCCAATGAATATTTCGATCTGACGGCTTACTCTGACGGCTTATCGTACAATGGTGTCTCGATGCACTTCACGAGAGCCGTGCCAGTGAAGTAAGAGGAAACGATAGAGACTTCTGCCTCGGAAACTTCCTGACTACTGCCATCAACAAGGAATACCGTAGATCTGAGTCGGGAACCAGCGCCCTCCGCACAACCTCCGTATTGTTCTCCGTGCCCCGTAAAACAGGTACAGGTGGGCCTCGGAGCTCTCCCTCTAGGACAGGCATGTATTGTGCGTCTGCAGGATTTTTCCGGACAAGTTCGGCCACCACCTTATCCTCAGCTGGTTCAAGCATATCTGCTGTTGTGGACATCGCTTCAGGCGCAAAACTCTCTGGCTGAACAAACAGGATAACCGCTTATGGCTTTCGTGCTTTCTAGAGCAGGAACTTCAAGCCCTATTTTTTCGGCAATAAACGCAAGAAAGCTGTTTTGGTTTTGACTGACAGTCTGCAGCCTTATGTCCTGGTTGACTGCAAATGAGGCACCTTACTGACTGTCTATTTGATGGAACATCCTTCTCTTTCGGAATGCCCACCTGGAACGATTATTTGAACGAAAGCAAGTTTCTTTGCCGCTGGTCCTCTAGAAAGTTGTCTGCTGGCTCAGCCATTTTATCCGGCGTCTTGAATTCTCTTTATCGAAGCAAAATCGCCAGACAACTATGGCAGTTCTCCATGAGCTGTTTTGTAACCACCCATTCAAGTACATCATTGTACGTTGTGGAGTAGATCCCCCACAACAGCCGCCGCGGTGGCTTAGTGGCTATGGTGCTCGGCTGCTGGCCCGAAAGACGCGGGTTCGATCCCGGCCGCGGCGGCTGAATTTCTTTGGAGGAGAAATTCGAGGCCCGTGTACTGTGCGATGTCATTGCACGTTAAAGAACCCCAGGTGGTCGAAATTTCCGGAGCCCTCCACTACGGCGTCTCTCATAGTCTTAGTCGCTTTGGGACGTTAAACCCCATAAAACCAAACCAAACCAGATCCCCCACTGGGCGCTAACCCAACCCTGTCGAGTAACGCCCGGCTAGTTTTTGTGCCGCTGAGCCTCTGTATCTGAGCTACACGCACCGCTTCTGCCATTTATGACCAAGTGTTGTGCAAACCGAGGGAGAAGAGTTTCTCGGCGGATGTACACTTAAGTAGTCCTAGCACTCGCTTTACGTATCTACGTATCAGGGTATCTATCATGGCTTGTTCAGCAATCTTTAGGTCCAAATACGGCATCGCGTATACGATCCTACAGCATAAAAAGGCCTGCAGTAGCCTCATCAGGTTCCTTTCTTTCGGCCTTCGTTCTTTGCTGGCTATTCTTTTGATGATAATCAACGTCTGCACCGCATGGCGCTCTGGCTGTTTGATAGTTTCCCCATTGAAGCCGCGAGTCTGTACGACGAGGACCCTTATCTGCTCTACCTTCGGGATTTTTCTCTTCTACTGATACTTGAATATCTGCTTACGTCTTGCATCTGAGCTTTTTTGAATTTCATAAAAAAATTTCTGGACAGAAACGTCAGGGAGGAGTTGGTAATAGCACCGTTACCGAGGAACATGCACCCTGAACACAATGCACTTGGGATTGAGAAAACAGTGCAGGCCATTGGCTAATGCTACAGCAACATGCAGCACAACCTGGTGGCGTACTCAGACGCGGCGTGCGGACGCGACCGTAAGGCGGTCGCCGTTGTAGTGGACGAGCAAGGGGAAGCGGTTATGGCCGTAACGATCAGAACCAGAGCGGCCGAGGAAGCGGAAGAAGTGAGCACGGACGCGTGAGCACGGAGGCAATACTCATAATCAGCTATAGCAAAAACGCCATCCTAAGTTTCGGTAAGGCCATGATGTCGATCACTGCGGCGAGAATTTTATCACAACGGAACATTGCGAGAGCAATCAGGCTAATCTGGACGCCGGCACAAGCGTCCGTCCCTGGCAACGAGGTGGCACACGAGCTAGACCCAGCCATTTACCGCCGGACTAGTTCGGGACCCCTCGACCAAGTAAGCGGAAAGCGCATGGTAAAATTCGGAGAGATTGCAAAACACTATAGACTAGAGCGCAGGCTGGCGCCACTTCGAAACGCTTCTTTAGATAATAAACAGGCTATAGCCTGAAGGCAACTCCAAATTTATACATACCGGAATCCAGTTCTCGTGAACGGAATGTTCCCTGAATTAAGACCGGCTCAGTGTCAACACTGCGGCGAGAGGGGGTCCCTCGACCACATTGCCTGGAAATGCTCTTTTTCTCCGGGAAGGGCACTGATTATCGGTAGTGAAGTAGCCTGGGAAGCCCTGCTGCGGTGCTCGGATCTCGAGACCCAGCGGAAACTCGTCCGACTGGCCGAGGAGGCCGCCGAGCAACAACACATCCCGGCGAACATCCAAGGTGGTGTATCCACCTGACACCCTCGGCCTGACCCCGAGGGTGTTGGGGCGCGGACCTTCTTTGTTGGGCATGAAATGCTTGTTCTCTCTCTGTACGTTGTGGCCGTTCTCGGCATCTCGACCCATCGATCAAAAAAACTGAGCAAGTGTGCTGCTTATTGATTGCCTGTTTCTTTGTTAAGCAGCTTACTTTCACGCAGCTTACTGCTGGAGACAGTCGACCGAAAACACAGAGAGCCTCCCCAGTCAAAGATATACTGAGTGTTGTAGCCCATTTCTCCTTCTTCGCCCTTCTGCGATAAGCTCAAAACGTTCGAGAGGTATGCATCGAAGTCATCCCTGCGATCCTTGTTTGTTTGTTTGTGTGATCATTTTATTTTGACAGAACTGGTTACAATACAAGACCAAATAACACACATTAATACAAAGCACTGCCAAGGTAGACGAGGCAAAAGGTGTTTAATGCACGCCTGACGAGGCCTCGTCTCCGGAATATTGCATCAGGATAGAGAAGTGGCCGGTCGCGCCAAGAACAAGAAAAAGCAGGCAGCAAAACTGTGCAGTTACAAAACAATCAGAAAGATGCGGTACAAGACGCCATTATTAGAAACATCAATCACTGATCAGGTAGAATACAATGCAAAGGCACAACTCAAGATACAGTACAATACCATATAAAAAAAAACAATTTAGAAAACCAAATCAAACAAATCAAAACAGGGTAGTTATATTTTATGTATGCGCTAAAAGACAAACAGGGCAATGCCATCAGCAATATGGATAAGATAGTTGAATTAGCCGAAGAGTTCTACAAAAATCTATACAGTAGCGAATATAATCAAGTTACTGAGGGAGGCAGTCGAGCACAGCAATGGGACATCCTGCCAGTAACGAAGGAGGAAGTAAAGAAAGCCTTTGGAGCAATGCAAAGAGGGAAAGCAGCTGGTGAGGATCAGGTAACAGCAGATTTGTTGAAGGACGAAGGAGAGATTGTGCTACAAAAACTAGCCACCCTGTATACGCAATGCCTTGTGCCGCCGCGGTGGCTCAGTGGCTATGGTGCTCGGCTGCTGGCCCGAAAGACGCGGGTTCGATCCCGGCCGCGGCGGCTGAATTTCTTTGGAGGAGAAATTCGAGGCCCGTGTACTGTGCGATGTCAGTGCACGTTAAAGAACCCCAGGTCGTCGAAATTTCCGGAGCCCTCCACTACGGCGTCTCTCATAGCCTAGTCGCTTTGGGACGTTAAACCCCATAAACCAACCAACCAATGCCTTGTGACCTCGAGAGTACCAGAAGCTTGGAAGAACGCTAACATTATCTTAATTCATAAGAAAGGAGACGTCAAGGACTTGAAGAATTACAGACCGATCAGCTTATTGTCCGTTGCCTACAAGGTATTTACTAAGGTAATGGCTAATAGAGTCAGGACAACCTTGGACTTTAGTCAACCAAATGATCAGGCAGGCTTTCGTAAAGGATACTCGACAATAGATCACATTTACACTATCAACCAGGTGATAAAGAAATGCGCAGAATATAACCAACCCCTATTTATAGTCTTCATTGATTACGAGCAAGCATTTGACTCAGTGGAAACGTCAGCTGTCATGCAGGCATTGCGGAATCAGGGTGTAGAGGAGTGCTATGTGAAAATATTGGAAGATATTTATAACGATTGCACAGCTACTATAGTTCTTCATAAAGTCAGCGATAAAATTCCAATACGGAAAGGTGTCAGGCAGGCAGACACGATCTTGCCAATGCTCTTCACTGCCTGCTTACAGGAGGTATTCCGGAGACTGGAATGGGAACAGTTAGGGATAAGAGTTAATGGAGAATACCTGAGTAATTTGCGATTCGCTGATGACATTGCCTTGCTAAGCCACTCAGGACAAGAACTGCAAAGCATAATCAATCAGTTAGACAGGCAGAGCAGAACGGTGGGGCTAATAATTTACATGCAGAAAACCAAAGTAATGTTCAACAGCCTAGCAAGGGAACTGCAGTTCGCCATTGGTAGCGAGGTGCTGGAAGTAGTTAGAGAATATGTCTACTTAGGGCAGGTAGTGACCGCAGATCCGGATCATGAGAGAGAAATAACTAGAAGAATAAGAATGGGGTGGAGCGCATATGGCAGGTTCTCTCAGATCATGAATGGTAGCTTACCAATATCCCTGAAGAGAAAAGTATACAACAGCTGCATCCTACCGGTACTCACCTATGGGGCAGAAACGTGGAGGCTAACAAAGAGGGTTCAGCTTAAGTTAAGAACAACGCAGCGAGCTATGGAAAGGAAAATGATAGGTGTAACATTAAGAGATCGAAAGCGGGCGGAGTAGGTGAGGGAACAAACGCGGGTTAATGACATCTTAGTTGAAATCAAGAGGAAGAAATGGGCTTGGGCAGGGCATGTAATGCGAAGGCAAGATAACCGCTGGTCCTTAAGGGTAACGGAGTGGATTCCAAGAAAAGCAAACGTAGCAGGGGACGGCAGAAAGTTAGGTGGGCGGATGAGATTAAGAAGTTTGCGGGGATACAGTGGCGGCAACTGACAAAGGACAGGGTTAATGGGAGAGACATGGGAGAGGCCTTTGCCCTGCAGTGGGTGTAGTCAAGCTGATGAGGATGAAGAAGAAGATATTTTATCTAGTAAAAAAGCTTTAACTTGTCTCTTAAAACTATTTACTGAGTTGGAGTTACAGACTATTTGAACAATTTCCTGAAACATGTTTAAAAGTGCAGGGATTTAAAAGTTAACCGGCTGCTTCCCGTAAGATGTTCTGATCAGGTTTGAAGTAAACAATACATTTCTCAACTCGTAGCCACAGTGAGCGCGTTCATATGTTGCGAAAAAGCCTGGTTCATCACGTTTGATTTCGTTGTATATTCTGAGTGCTAGTTCTTGGCGAAATACGTTAGTAAATGTAAGAATCTTGTTTTCATAGAAAAAACCTTGAGTATGTTCACGTGCTGATAAGTTTTCAATAAATCGAATTGCTTTCTTCTGCATGATATGAAGCCGTTCAAGATTGCCCTTTGAAGTCGTGCCCCATACCAGTACGCAGCAGTGTAGTCGTGAGTAGATTATTGCATGGTACAACTGTCGCTTGAACCACGTGGGTAATATGTACCTGAATTTGTTTAGGATACTTAAGGTTTTCGATATATTGGTGCAGATGCTATTGATGTGTGGTGTCCAGTTAAGGTTTTCGTGAAAGATCACGCCTAGAAATTTCTGCTTGCTTACTTGCGTTATCACTTTTTTCTGAAATTCTAGCTTTAGATAACAATCTGTTGCCTTATTTTTGGGTCGAAATATCATGTAGTTTGTTTTTTCTGTGTTCAGGACTAGCTGATTATGATATAACCAGATAGACAATTGTTCAAGCCGTGCATTTGCTTCTGTTAATATGCTGATTAAGTCGGTTCCTTGAAAAAAGATATTTGCGTCATCAGCGTATAAGATGATATCAGGAGTTCTAGGAATACATACAATGTCATTAATATAGAGAAGAAATAATAGGGGACCTAAGATAGATCCCTGCGGGACACCATACTGTATCAGTTGTAGAAGAAGGACGTCGGGGACGGCGTCGAGGTCGGCGATGGAGCGGGGCGACCAAGACCGACACGATCTGCGCGATGGCAATCCCACAAACGCTTCTTCTTCATCGGCGTCCAGCGAAGGGGTCCATCTTCTTCTTCACAATGCCCCCCAGAGAAAAAGGAGCCATCCTGGCGACTTAAGGGGACGAAGATACGATGGGGTCGTAGAACAGCTTAAGGCGCTGCACATATACAGTTACACGGCCACGGCCACGGCGCCGAAGATCAGAAGGTGGTGTAAGAGGCTCAACAATGTAATTGACTGGCGAAGTGCGCTCGACGACACCGGTAGGGCCCATGGTACTTGGAGAGCAGTTTTGTTGAGAGGCCGGGACTGCTGGATGGAACCCATAGCCACACGAGCGAGCCGGGCTCGAAGTGTAGTGCATTCCTCTGAGTGGTGTCATGGTGATGTTTTTGGCGCCATTGAGAATCGCTCGTGAACGATCGGGCAATCTGGCGGCATTCTTCGGCGTGCCGTGCAGCTTCGGTAACGGTGGTACATTCAGAGGCATCAGGTTTGTAGGGGAGCACTGTGTCAAGGGGAGCAGATGGATGCCGACCGTAAAGCAAAAAGAACGGAGAGAAACCCGTGCTGGATTGCGTAGCAGTGTTGTATGCATAGGTGATATAAGGCAGCACAATGTCCCAGTCGGTGTGATCGGATTCAACGTACTTCGCGAACATGTCACCGAGGGTGCGATTAAATCGTTCAGTAAGACCGTTTGTTTGCGGATGGTAAGCGGTGCAAGTGCGATGAATGATTTTGCACTGAGCGAGCAGGGCTTGAACGACGTCAGATAAGAAAGCACGCGTCCTCTGTCGCTGAGCTATTCGCGAGGAGCACCGTGACGGAGAATGAAGTGCGTCAATAAGAAACCGGCCACATCACGGGCTGTTGCAGCTGGGAGCGCGGCGGTTTCGGCATATCTCGTCAGATGGTCGACCGCGACAATGACCCAGCGATTGCCGGCAGCTGTGTACGGAAGAGGGCCGTAGAAGTCAATGCCAATGCGGTCGAAGGGTCTAAGCGGACATACGAGAGGCTGTAACTCTCCAGCCGAACGGTGAGAGGCAGGTTTGCGGCGTTGGCAAGCCAGGCATGATCGGACGTACCGAAGAACCGAGTTGTACATATCGCGCCAATAGTAGCGAAGACGGATTCGAGTGTACGTCTTGAAAACTCCGGCGTGACCGCATTGCGGATCGGCATGGAAAGCTGTACATACTTCGGTCCGTAGATGGCGCGGGATCACGAGGAGCCATTTCCGTCCAGTTGAATTGTAGTTGCGCCGGTAAAGGAGGTGATCCCGAATCTCGTAGTGGGAAGCTTGGCGGCGAACGTCGCGTGAAGGGGTAACTTGCGAATGGTTGGAGAGGTAGTCAATAAGAGAGGCGATCCATGGGTCCTTTCGTTGTTCGGCGGGCATGTCACTGACGTCGAGCGTAAACACCACGGGGTCCAAGGCAGAGAGGCTGGCAAGGTCGGCTGGAAGCGGCGAGCGAGACAAAGCGTCGGCGTCTGTATGCTTGCGACCAGATCGGTAAACGACACGGATATCATATTCTTGGAGACGAAGAGCCCATCGTGCCAACCGGCCGGAGGGATCTTTGAGCGATGAAAGCCAGCAGAGGGCATGATGGTCAGTGACTACATCAAAAGGACGGCCGTAAAGGTAAGGTCGAAACTTTGTGAGTGCCCAGACAACGGCCAAGCACTCCTTTTCCGTTACTGAGTAGTTAGTTTCAGCTTTCGTGAGAGTACGGCTGGCATAAGCGACCACGTATTCGCCGAAGCCAGAGGGGCGCTGAGCAAGCACAGCGCCGAGGCCGACACCACTGGCGTCTGCGTGCACTTCGGTGGGCGCCTGGGGGTCAAAATGGCGCAGGATGGGCGGAGCTGTGAGGAGGCGGCGCAAGGTATTGTATGCAGTGTCGCATGCTGGTGACCACAGCGAAAAGTCTGAGTTATGGCCAAGGAGCTGAGTCAGCGGGGCGACAATGGAAGCAAAGTTCCGTATAAAACGCCGGAAGTATGAGCACAAGCCCAAGAAGCTCCTGAGTTGCTTAATGGTAGTAGGTTTCGGGAAGGCAGTCACAGCTCGAAGTTTGGCGGGATCAGGGCGGATACCCTCCTTGGACACAACGTGGCCTAAAATAGTCAGCTCACGAGCAGCGAAACGACACTTCTTCAAGTTGAGCTGCAGACCGGCATTCGCAAGACATGTCAAGACCTGCTTCAGGCGACAGAGGTGGGTCGCAAAATCCGGCGAGAACACCACGATGTCGTCAAGGTAACACAGGCACGTCTTCCACTTCAGGCCACGCAGAATAGTGTCCATCATACGCTCGAATGTAGCAGGAGCATTACACAGACCGAAAGGCATGACGTTAAATTCAAAGAGGCCATCGGGGGTGACAAATGCGGTTTTAGGGCGATCTTCCGCAGCCATGGGTACCTGCCAGTAACCGGAGCGTAAATCGAGTGAAGAAAAGAGCTCAGCGCCTTGTAAACAGTCCAATGCATCATCTATACGCGGTAGAGGGTACACATCTTTCCGCGTGATTTTATTTAGGCGACGGTAGTCAACGCAGAAGCGAATAGAACCGTCTTTCTTCCTCACCAGGACTACAGGAGAGGCCCACGGACTGCTAGAAGGCTCGATCACGCCATTCTGAAGCATAGTATCAACTTGGTCTTCAATAACTCGGCGCTCGGTGGCAGAGACACGATAGGGGCGCTGACGCAGAGGAGCATGAGAACCGGTGTCAATGTGGTGGGCGACAGTTAATGTGCGGCTCAAAGCAGGCTGCTGAAAGTCGAATGAAGAACGGAACTGATGAAGCAGTGCGAGAAGTTCAGTGCGTTGAGGACCAGGAAGATTGGCGTCGATGGAGCGGAGGAAAACGTCAGGAGACGACTGGTCCGGCGCAAGAAGAGGTGGTGTGAGTGCAGCCAAGTCACCAGGCTGCGAAGCGGTGGTTGCGTCAGCGGTGAGAATGGAATCAGTGAGCTGTACGGTGTCGAGGCATTCGCCACGACGCAGGGAGACGGGAAAGGAGAACGGATTAGAAATCCAGAGCGCGGTGAGGCCAGCTGATATAGAAAGTACGGCATAAGGCAGGGGAAGACTTTTGCGGTTTATAAAGATGGGCGAGGGTGTGAAAAGGACATCGGCACTGCGGGGAAAATCACAAGCGGTGGGCACAAGGACGAAAGAGCACGCAGGGAGGTCAATATCTTCGGCAACGACGACTTTCGGAGAAGAAACGTTCGGCAACGGTACGTCAAGCGCAAAAAACTCCAGTTCGGCACGAGCACAGTTGATCACCGCATTATTTCGCGACAGAAAATCCCAGCCCAAGATAAGATCATGAGAGCAGGAAGGCAAAACGACGAACTCTATTGCGTACACAACTTCCTGAATGACGACTCGTGCTGTGCACACCGCTATAGGGTTGACAGGCTGGGCACTTGCCGTGCTAAGTGAGAATCCGGAAATAGGCGTCGTTACTTTGCGCAATGAACGGCAAAGACTTGCAGCCATGGCAGAAACAGCAGCGCCGGTGTCGACCAGAGCCAGTACTATAACGCCGTCAACAGAAACTTCAAGTAGATTCGCGGGAGATACGTGAGGCCTTTGACAGTTCGCTCGTTGCGCAGTTCTCGCCTCAGGAATTGCGGCAATCAGTTTTCCTCTTGCGCCAGATTGGGACGCCGTCGCAGCGGAGATAGGGAGCGGCGACGCGGCGAGGTTGAGCGGCGAGGAGAAAAGGAGCCACGGTCATTCGCGACGGAACTTGCAGATGGATCGGCGGCTGCGTACTGATTTCGGGGCGGCTGCCAGGAAGCTGACATTCGGCGCGGTACAAAATCGTCGTGAGTGCGATTTCTTCAGTACCGGGCAAGATGGCCAGCAAACCCACAGGAATAGCAGATGGGACGGTTGTCACTTGTTCGCCATGGATTGCGGCGCTGCGGAGGAGGTGGAATAAAAGGCTGTGACGCCGGAATAAATTGCTGTACAGGTCCTGGAGGCGTAGCGTAGACCAAAGGGTAGCTTGCTGGCCGTGGTCGGGCAGCGACGGCAGCGTACGTCAGCGGTGCGACAGGAGCGGGCGTCATTGGTGAAGCAGCAGGGACGTCGGCGTATGCGAGGGGCTCAACGGCTGGTGCGGGCTCAGGCATGGGAGCTGGTGGAGCGACAGAGGGAAGGGCCTCTGCCACGCGGTCGGCAATGACCTGTCGAAGGGGCGCCAAATTTTGGGACAGCTCACAGTTCGTCGGAAGTAAAGATATCTGGCGAGCAACTTCCTCCCGGATGAAGTCTTTGAGCTGCTGCAGCAGCGTGGAGCTCCCAGATGTAGAGGAGAGACCAGAAAGTGGTTCCACAGGCCCGGAAGGTGGTGGAGTGATGAGGCGCTGCTTGCGCAACTCATCGTAGCTCTGGCAAAGGTTGACAACTTGGGAAACCGTAGTCAAATCCCGGGACGTTAACATTTGAAAGGCGTCATATTCGATGCCCTTCAGGATGTGCTTGATCTTGTCTTTTTCGGACATCTGTGCGTTGACGCGACTGCAGAGATGGACCACATCTTCAATATAACTTGTGAATGTTTCGCCGAGCCGCTGTGATCGATCGTGCAGGCGTTGTTCGGCGCGGAGCTTGCGTACAGCGGGACGACCAAACACGGTGATAAGGTTAGCCTTGAATGTGTCCCATGTCGTGATATCGGCTTCGTGGTTACGATACCACAAGTTGGCAACGCCGGTCAAATTAAAGATGTCATTTGTTAGCTTAGTGACGTCGTCCCACTTATTGTAGGAACTCACTCGCTCGTATGAAGCAAGCCAGTCATCGCAGTCTGTGTCGTCGGTGCCGCTAAAGAGCGCAGGGTCGCGCTGGCGTAAGGAGCCAGAGCAGTCAACCGGCTGTGGCATCGGGGCGGCCGGTGGGTGTTCGTCTTCGGCCATACGAGCTCGTCTTGCCATACGTGAGGCAAGGAGATCAGGCAGCACCTCCACCAAATGTAGAAGAAGGACGTCGGGGACGGCGTCGAGGTCGGCGATGGAGCGGGGCGACCAAGACCGACACGATCTGCGCGATGGCAATCCCACAAACGCTTCTTCTTCATCGGCGTCCAGCGAAGGGGTCCATCTTCTTCTTCACACAGTTTAGACGTTGATGTGAAGCTATTGATTTTTACAAACTGGTAACGGTTATGTAAGTAACTTTTAATTAAGTCAAGTGCGATTCCACGAATGCCATAGCGCTGTGTGTGTCTGGTCTCCTTCTTGGTCTGTGTGTGTTTGCGCTGTTGAACCTTCACTATGAATCTACACCAACTAGCCCAATCTGCAGTTCTTCTATAGTTACAAAGTTTATTATATAATATATCATGTTTAATCGAGCCAAAAGCTTTCTCAAACTCTAAAAATATGCCTACGGAGTACATCTTATTCTCAATATTAGTTATTATTTTTTCTTTGATGTTCAGCAAGGCAGATTGAACTGTTTTCCCTTTCTGAAAACCCTACTGTTGTTTTGCTATTATGTCTTTCTTTGATAACGATCTGTAAAGTCTATTATTTATAACATACTCAGGTATCTTTGAAAAAAAAGGTAATACAGATATAGGTCTGTAGTTCGCGAGAACGTTCTTAGGTCCACCCTTATGTATTGCACAGACGCGGGCAATTTTCATGCTGTCTGGGAATATACCATGCCGCATTATGTTGCAAATATGGGAAATGGGCACGCAAAGAATATCAGATACTGCTTTCACTGGTCGGACAGAAATGTCATCATAACCACAAGCAGAAGAATCTTTCATATTTTTATCACTCCTTCAATTTCATCTGGTGTGGTTGGCGTCAAAAAATTGAATCTATTTCAGTGTTACTTAGATTTAGGTATGAACTGACCGAGCTGCTGCGAGATGCACCAGCCGTAAGAAAATGATTGTTAAATAGGTTTGCTAGTGACTCACCGGCGTGGCTTGTGCCATCTACGACTAACTAATGCGGTATAGTGTCACTTCTCTGCGAAAGAATTGAGTTGAACAAGGTCCAATTCAATTGATTCCGCATTGAAAGGCGGAATCAACTTGTGTGGGCTAACCACAGCTGAGGGCCCCGGTCCGGGTTCTCAATTACACCCCCCTCCCCCCATATCCTGCGAGCCGTAATTTGAGCTGAAATCTAGGCTCTTCAGCGTCTGCTAGCGACTTTGCATGCTCCCGTTCGGCTTCTGCTTGGGCCTTGGCATGCTCGGGTTTGGCTTTACGTGCAGAGCGTTCTATCTCCTGCTCAGCGGCAAACCACGAACACAGCTCGGCATCCCTCAACCCCAACTCTTCGCCTAATTCAACCAAATCATTTAGGGTTGCTATCGGACTCGCAAAAGGAAAAAAAAAACAATGGCTTCGTCCTGTCGGATGGGACGCTACTCGGACGCGAGCTGAACGGACGTGCCTCGCATGGCCTCCGCGCTTTCTGACTCCATTTCATCAGATTTCTTCATCCCTTCTTTGCGACACTTCACCAGCGCATCCATGAAGGTAAGAGGATCCGTGTGACACCTTTGGAGCCCGATGACGTCCATTTCAGACTATTCTGGTCCATTTTTTTGGTACTCCACGCCGCCGACTCGGTAAGCCAAGTGCGGCGACGGATTTCTGCGGTCTTCGCCGCACCTGCGGCCCTCACGGGCGAGCTTCGCCGCCTGCGCTGCTGCCGTTCGCAGACCTCCAATGAGCCAACATGGCCTACCAAGCTGAAGGGATCGCTCCTGCCGACTTTGCAGCGGACTTACACTGGCTGCGTTCCGTGAAGGCCCACCATGCAGTAGCGGAACACCAGCCCAGCGTCTCACCACTGCCTGCCTAGAACGCATCCACAACCTCTCCTCCACCGTCCACCACCGTCACCTCCGGTAGTGTAACTATACGTCGCCATGCTCCTCTCACTCGCCTCCCAGCGGAGGACTTCAAAATCGCCTTCAGACCGGGAGGGGGGCTTCACCTCCGCACTACCACCAACGAAGCACTGCTGCAGATCCTCTGTACCCTTGGGAACATAGACTACGCTAATGCCCGCACAGCCGACCATGTACGGATCAATGCGTACAATACCTCCCTCACTATCAGCACCCCATTTGGACTGCGCGCTCGTCTCTACCTCCGGGTCTCGGAACTCCGCTTGAGTCCCAGTTCTTACCCCCTGCTGCCTACATAGCCGCACTCGACAACGCCCTCCGCGGCATCATATACAACGCCGTCGATTCCCCAACTCAGGACAAAATAGTACAAGACCTGCAAGCAATGAATGTCTACATGCCTTGCGCCATCGTCGACGCGCTCGATAGGGCGCTGCAAATTAATCCTCACCACCTTCGTCGGTACCACCACCCTCCACACCACCATCGTTTTCAACTGCGACCTAAAGCTGAGGCCTGCACGAACTGCTGAGCTCCAGGCTACCGCGCAGAAGTCTGTGCGGCGCCCAAGTCTGCCCTCTGCCACCGCTGCGGCCAGGCCCACAAGGCAGTCGAACCCCCGACCTTTGTGCCTGCTGCATCTTGTGCAAGGGGGCCCACATCATGGGCTCCCGCTTGTGCAGGCACCGTTTCGACCGGAACGGCCCGTCGTCAACCCCAGCCACCTCTATTCCCCGACCGCCAACAACAACACCAACTGGGCCCATCCTCAACAACTCCCAGCCTTCTCGCTTCCGCCAGGGCTCTGCCTCCAGTGGTGTCCGGTCCGCCAGCCGCCACCGCTCCATCTCTTTCCCGTTTCTACCCAAGTCCGAGGCGTCCGCCGCCAACGCCTCCGCCACCGGTAAGCCGGAAATCGTAGCCCCCACGCCAGACCTCAAAATCACGGTCCTCGAGGCAACTATCGCTGCCCAGCAGCTCCAAATTCAGGAGCTGTCACATCAGCTGCAGGCAGAGCTAGCGCGTATGTTCTCCCCTGCTCCTCCTCCGCATACCTCAATAAAACGGAGAGTTGAGCTAGTTGGTACATGTTTCTTGGAAAAAACAGCGCTAAGACGAAGGACAAAGAAAAAGAGTAAAACAGGACCGGTGCTGACTATCAACTGAAGGCTTTATCAGCAACAACACGCAATATATACTCCATCGACAACCAAGAGCGCATGGCAACACCAAAAGCTACAATGATACATCAATCACCTGGATCAAGATACTTCAGTTCACAGTCAGAGGGTGCTCCCTTTCATAAGGCGTCAGTTAAGGGACTTGCCAGCTGTGACTAGCTCGGGATATACCGCTGGTAGTATCCAACCAATCCCAAAAAGGAGCGAATGTCCGTCTTTGTCCATGTCTGCAGAAATGCCCCGATCGGGGAAATTTTTAACTCGGAGGGGCTTCCTAGTTCCCTGGCCTACAACGTGGCCCGAGTAAGTCATATGAGCGCAACGAAACCAGCAATTTTCCGCTTTCAACGTCAGTCCGAGCTGTCGCAATCTTGAAAGCACACTCTTTAGGTGCTCTAGATGCTCTTTCCAGGTGTCTGAAAAAATAGCGACATCGTCTAAATAAGGGAGTGCAAAGCCCTGCATACCCTTTAGAACGATGTCCATGAGTTTCGAGAAGCTGAAGGGGAAATTCTTCAACCCAAAACTGAGCATTAAGCTTCGAAAGGTGCCTGCTGGGGAGACGAAAGCGGCATATCGGCTCGCGTTTTAGTAGAGGGGAACCTGCCAATACCCACGTACGAGAACGAGGGTGGAAGTGAATTTCGCCCCAGCAGCCGCGTTGGCTCAGTGGTTATGGTGCTGGGCTGCTGAACCGATAGACGCGGCTTTGATCCCGGCCGCGGCGGTTGAATTTCTACGGAGAAGAAATTCTAGAAGCCCTTGTACTGTGCGATGTCGGCGCACGTTAAAGAACCCCAGGAGGTCGAAATTTCCGGAGCCCTTGACTTCGGAGTCTCTCATAGCCTGAGTCGCTTTGGGACGTTAAACCTCATAAACCAAACCAACCCAATTTTGCGCCGCTCACCCTTTCTATCCCTCTCTATATTGGGAATCGGATAAAGCTGATCGGTGGTAATAGCATGCAGCTTTCTGGAATCCACGCATGAAGGAGGATCTTTTCCTGCGGTTTCAACAAGAATCAGCGGTGAGGTATAGTCACTTTGTGTGGGCTCTATAACCCATAACTTCAACATGCTCTGAAAGGCTTCGACCGAATTGGCTCATCAGACGTGAGGTCCATTTCGTGCGTCAGGAGGTTTGTCTTTCCTGGGCGGCTCCTAAATAGGTCGGCGAATTCGCTCCACAACTGCTTTAGCGCGTCGATCTGGGCCGAGCTTAGACATTCCGCACTTACAGAAAGAGCAAAGATATTCTCCACGTGGCCATTAGCATCTGCACTTTCCTTCCAATCTGAACTCTCACCGTACAGCTCTCCTGGTGCATTTAGCGTAAGATTGACGATCCCGCTATGTTCCGCGAACGGCTTCGTCAGATTGCAGTGATAGATTTTCACCTGCTTTCCTCTGCCTGGAACCTTTAGTGCATAATTAGTGTCTGAAAGTTTCTGAAAAACTTCCACAGGACCATCCTAGTGAACTTCCAGCTTGATTTTCCTCGATGATCGGAGTAACATCACGCGATCGCCCGCGATGAAAGTTGGAAGGTGGGAGTTTTTGTCATAGTAGACCTTCGCGGCCTCCTGGGCAACTTTCATATTTTGGTTTACCAACTCCCTTGTATCATTAAGGGGGTCTAGTAGCTGAAGCACGTACTCAACCACTGTTTGGTTCTCTCCTGTCCCTTCCCACATTTCTCTCAGCATTCGGAGAGGAGAGTAGAGGGTTCTTCCGTACACAAATTCTGCTGGGGTGAACCCCGTGGCTTCATGGGGGTCTGTTCGTAAAGCGAACAGTGTGGCCGGCAGACAGTCCTCCCATTCTGCTTTGTGCTCGTAACAAAGAGCACGTAACACCCGCTTCAGCACTGAATGCCATTTTTCTACACTTTTGGACTGAGGACGATACATTGAGCTGTGTAGCAGTTTTACTTTTCCGCACTTGTCAAGGAACCTAGTCGTCAAAGCACTTGTAAAGACTGTCGCCTGATCGGCTTGGGTTTCGGCCGGAAACCCTATTCGCGCGAACACAGACAAAACAGCGTCAACTGTTTCTGCGGAGCTCAAATCCTTGAACGGAACTGCTTCGGGAAATTTTATGGCGGGACAAATCATAGTTAGCAGGTACTTATATCCTGACTTTGTTTTAGGCAAAGCGCCTACTGTGTCTATTACAAGCTGGCGGAAAGGTTCCGAGATCAATGCCACAGTTTTTAATGGAGCCTTCTGTGGCTTTATGGTTTATTAAGAAGTGCTCCGGTATTTATACATACCGGCAGCTGCTGAGCTCAGACATGCACATTGGACGTCTTGTGCGCGCGTGCCGATGACGATGTACTCTGCCACACCTTCCATGTCTCTCCCGCCTTGCCCACGGGCTGGCAGGCATCACACGATTTCATGTAGTGCTCTGCATCTTTGAAACATTCTGGCCAGTAGTATTCCATTAATAGGCGCTCCTTTGTTTCTTGTTCCGCCGCCGCGGTGGCTCAGTGGTTGTGGTGCTCGGCTGCTGGCCAGAAAGACGCGGGTTCGATCCCGGCCGCGGCGGCTGAGTTTCTTTGGAGAACTTCTAGAGGCCCGTGTACTGTGCGATGTCAGTGCACGTTAAAGAACCCCAGGTGGTCGAAATTTCCGGAGTCCTTCACTACGGCGTCGCTCATAGCCTGAGTCGCTTTGGGACGTTAAACGCCATAAACCAAAGCAAACCTTTGTTTTATTGATCCCGAGATGCCCTGACAGCCATTGCCGTGGTAGAGACTCAGAATATCCGCTCTGTACCTTTCATGCACGACCAACTGATCAAGTGTTTTGCCTTTTTTGTTCGGGTAGTGTCGTACAGTAAGCCTCTTTTCTGACGCATCTTTATGTTGCGTCTCGCGATACCCTTTTTGGCTGTAAGCCGCAATCTTTCCAAGGTGGGGTCCCCTTTTTGTTCTTTTATTAGGGACTCCCTGTTCACTTGAAGAACGCGATTAAAGATACGCGAAGCTGGAGTTAAGTGTGACCCTTCAGCATTCTCTACCTCATTTACTTACTCAATCATCGAAGTCTCTGGTCGCTCATCTGCTCGGTCCTCCGTCTGCCTTTTATACCCTGTTGGCTCTTCAGCCTCCTCATTGGTTTCCAACGATAGGTTGGCTGGTGCATCTCTATAGCTACCTGAGGTTCGGGAATCTGACTCAACTGAGATGCGAGCTGGCGAGTTTTGGACCTTGTCAAAGCTTGTATCATACAATTTCCGAGTTTCTGGCCTCTATCGCGTACCATTTGGTCTGAGCGATTCGAGATGAGGTACGGGAATTGAAGTGGCATGGATTTCGAAACTGCGGCCTCAATTAACAGCTCTCCAAACGGTCCGCAAATCCTCACTCTAGCCATCGACAGGCACACATTGTGTTCTTCTACCGCCTGTTTTATCCACAAGACATCCCCGTGAAATCGTCAGCTTTAACATAGGCGTCACACCGTCCGGCGACCAGAGGGAAGATTCGACACCTTGACGCCGCTGCTGAAGCTGTCGCCCCTGCTTCCGCCGCTGCTGCTGCCGTCGATAGTCCTCGCCGAACCTTTGTTGCATGGTGACTCATGTCTTCTTGGAATTCCTCCCAGGGCCGTGTTCGCTGATCCTAACTGACACTATTGGCGGACGTCCGCAATGCCACATCCACACTCCCAGCAGCACCCTACTCCACCATGGTAGAAAGCCGTATGCTGCACATTTGGGGGGCTTATCAGGCTGTTCAGCGCCGCTGGCAGGCCCAGAAACACAATCGCCGCCTGCGCCTCCGTTTGGCCCAGCTCACGTCAGATATGGACACTGCTCCTCTTTTCTTCGGCAACAGCGGAGCCAGACCTGCGAAAGTATGGCCGGCAACCTGGGCCTCCGCGCCACGTGGTCGCTACTCGGGGTGCTGCTGGACCCTACGCACACCAAAGACTCCCAGCGCAAGGATATCTCCCACTTCCTTCACTCCTCGCCACTCTCCGACTCTGACTTCCTGGCGGCCGTCAGAAACCGCTGCCTCAGCACCGTCCCCCCTAGTCCTCTTCCCACCTACTCCGGCTCCCCCAACCCTCATCTTGATGCGGACATCTCCGTGGGCGAGGTGCGTGCGGTACTCAAGCTCCGCACAACCTCGGCTCCGGTGGCTGACCTCATCACTAACATAGCACGCCGAAACCTAGGTACCCTCTCCATCGAAGCCCTTACTATCCTTATCAATGCACATTGTCAAGATGGCACTCTCCCCTCCTCGCGGACTCATGCACGTGTCTCTTTCATCCCCAAACCCGACAAAGCTGTCTCACTAGAACACCTCCGCCCTATCTCTCTCCCATCCTGTCTCGTTAAGCTGTTCGAGCACATCATGCTGGCCCGCCTACAGACTTATCTGGATGACAACGACATGTTTCCGGACTCCATGTTCGGCTTTCGTCTCTAGTTGTTCACCCAGGGTGTCATGCTCCAACTTGGCGAGGATGTCCTACTCCCCTGCCACCACAAACGCACTCGAGGTATCCTGGCGCTGAAGCTTACCAAAGCATTCGACAAAGTACATTACACTGCCATTTGGACGCTCTTTCCTCTCTCCATGTCGGACCAAGTGTCCATGCTTACACCACCGCTTTCCTCGCCCACCACAGACCCGAAATCTCATACGGCCCACTTCTCAGTCTTTCTCCCTTGGAAACAAGCGTACCCGCCAAGGTTCTGTCTTGTCCCCGCTTGTTTTCAACATAATCCTCTTCCCGCGGGCACGCGCCCTGTGCGCAATTTCCTCTCTATCTTATTTATTTATTTATTTAAATACCCTAAAGGCCCAAGTGGGCATTACATAGGGGGGGAGGGCATGAAAACAACACAATACAGATTATTGGCACACAGTAGTTAACAAATACAAAGAATAACTATATACAAATTGCAAGTACACATCACTGCAGTCGCTGATAGATACATAGGTTGAGCGTATAAGACAATGCTTTGACAATACTGAAAATATCACTGTGAATTTTGTAGGCCAAGGTGCGATGAAAGTTTTGTTTGGAAATGTGATAACTCAGTTTCAGAAACTATGTCAGCCGGTAACGAGTTCCACTCTGCCATAGATAATAGTAAGGGTGATGTTTGATATTTCAGTGTTCGTGCGAAGATGGGTTGCACTTTGTGGGAATGATCAGACCGGGATGAAACATGATGGGCAGGGGCGATGCGATCAGCTGTGAACGGGGAGCCATCGTAGTACAAGGAATGAAAAAACGATAAACGAGAGAACTTGCGTCGAGTGATAAGGTCGGGAATACTGATAGTTTGCTTCAATAATGACACACTTTCATACGGTGAGTATGAAGAAAGGATGAACCTGACAGCTTTATTTTGCACAGACTCAAGACGGTTAATTAATGAAACGCTACTTGGACTCCATATTAAAGATGCGTATTCTAAAGCTGACCTTATGAGTGTAGTATACGCGCGAAGCTTTGTCTCGGGGTTGGCAAGATATAGACGACGTTTGATGAGTCCCAGTTTCTTAAATGCTTTGTTTGTGATGTGATTTATGTGGGTGTTCCAGCTTAAATCAGCACTGAGATAAACACCTAGGTACTTAAAACAATACGTTCTTTCAACTGTATTCTCATTAATTGTGTAGACATTAGAAGGTATATTAGTGCGCGTGGAAAAGGTCATCAACTTTGTTTTTTTGATATTAATTTCCATCTGCCATAGCTGGCACCATTCATTTAGGCGCACTAAGTCGGTCTGTAGAATAACTGCATCAAGGGGGGTGACTATCCTTCTATAGATCACGCAGTCGTCAGCGAACAGTCGCACGTTAGATGATATGTTAGATGCTATGTCATTAATGTAAATTAAAAATAGTAATGGCCCTAAAACGGATCCCTGTGGTACTCCCGATATGACTCGTGAACTGCTCGATGAATACTCTTTAATTTTGACGCTTTGGGAGCGATTACTTAGGAATTCTCCGATCCAACGGATGATATCGCGATGCAGTTGTAGGTTGTTAATTTTCTTCATTAGTCTTATGTGGGGAACGCGATCGAAAGCTTTTGAAAAATCTATAAATATGGCATCAGTATATATTAATTCGTGTACCGATTCATGAAGATCTGTTAAGAGCTCAAATAGCTGTGTTTGACAGGACTTTTTTTGCCTAAAGCCATGCTGGTTAGCAATAAGCAAGTTATTAGCTTTCTACGCCGATGACATCATCCTCTGGGTGACCACCGCCAATCTTGGCGTTATGGAGACCACTCTCCAGGCGGACGTGGACGTGGTGGTGACTCACGCCCGGGCTATCGGGTTGAACTGCCCCTCGTCCAGATCGGAGCTTTTGTTCCTTCTGCATCGGGGAATGCATCGGGTAATGACCCTGTGTGGCCTTATTTTTTCACCGTCCACCTGGATGGCACACCCATTCCTCTTGTCTCTACCCTCCGCATCCTTGGTCTATTTCTTCAGTCTAATGGCAAACACGCCATCCTCATCACTCGACCCACAAACACTGTACGCCAGACTATCCGCCTCATATGCCGCATTACCAACCGCCACAACCAGTGACGTGGTCTTACGTCACAACCACACCTCCGGCGCTCCTCCTGCTGAAGGTCAAAGTGCGACACCCTGTGACCTTGGCAAAACATGGCGTAGTGGAGCTCTGCCTCCAAAACCTCAGATGGTCTACGTTAATCTGGAGTTCCACTACAGCGTCCACCATGCAGCCCCCGTGTCTTCTCGAGGCGTTAAATCTGAAGTATTACTACTATTATTACTAAATAAAGGACGGTTGAATTGGTGCAGCTTTTTTTAGGCTCTGAATATTCTTTTTTGCACTTGACGGAAAAAAAAAGAAATGAAAGGTGGGCTCTTGGCAGAGGTGGAGATATACTGCTCAGAAAAAAAAAAATTAAATATCGATTACACAAAGGTGCAATGCCGAAATGCATGCGCTCGCTTGCATGTGCTAGTACTTACTCCCTGAAAGATGTTACTGCAATGAAATGTAACTGCGATGAAATTATTTCGTTACACTGATTCGCTGAATTGTTCTGCTTATGAAAAAATTGATGCCAATCGCTAGTGGGCGGCTTAATAACGCTTTTCTCGGACTGCTGGATCCTGAATTCTCTGTCTGGCGGCTTATATCTACTTCTCGCTGTCATACTTACGGTTCTTGGTGTCTGAGACAAAAGGATTGTGCTTGTTGGTGTTTTTGTCGAGCGGTTGGTCGACGGTATAAGTTGAGCATTCACAATAATCCGCCTCGGCTGCATCGGGTAGAGTAGCGCTCGTGGCACAGAGTGCATCAGTTGCACCTCCCGCTCTATGACGCTGCCTGCACTTGGTAACAGTGCATAAGATGGAGTCGACTGGGCAGGCTATGCATACCACGTGACCAGCAAGGCTAGCAACGCTTTCAAAATTCTCAGATGGCTGCTGTAAGTTGACACGCGATCATGGTGAGTAGCATTGTTTTCGCCGGTGCCCCTTTCTCACGCGCACCGCGTTTTTTTCAGTTAGGATGCTTTCCCCAGCCGGCGAGCACGCAGGCAATGATTGCCCTCGTAGGTCATCGACGCGGACTTTGCCGGCGGTAACTTACTGTCTCAAGAGACATATAGCATATCGTTACCGCGTTTACGCTACCGTTTACAGTGTTACCAGACGCAGGGCTTTCCGGTTAGCGCTGCGCACGGAAGTGCCGCATATTGTTGCATTTTTGGGTCGACATGTCCTTTCAGAGATGGTGTCATAAAGGTTGAGATGGGCTCTTCTCCGCGCTAACTGGAAGCAGGACCTCTTCAACTCCGGTGGTAGTTCACTGCGCCTCCTAGTTCGCTATAAGAGAATGGTGCGGCCAAAGTTGTTCGCTGTATGTGCGACGAATTGCCATTGCCCCGTTCTTAATGAGCTAGCGTTCGTTATATCTGCCGTCGCTATAAGCGCACTCGACTACATCCGCTGAATTCGTTTTAACACATTGGTATCAAGAAAGGCTAGACAAGGTAGGTAGAGGAAGTAATGACCAATCGCAACCTTTGCCATCTACCTTGTGGAGAAGTCGTACAGGCATCCTAAGGAAAAGCGAAGAGTGAGAAAGCGAAATATACCAGCGCGAAATTCTCTATCAACAATGTCCAGAAAAGACAGAGGAGCACTTAGTCGTCTATTAAGCAGAGATGCCAGAAAGGGGTGGTTTGTAGTTGTGAAAATAAATGCTCTGTATCAAGCTGGTTGACAAATAGTGCATGACAGATTCACCAAACTCTATCAAGGGTGCATACAATTCTGTACACCCGCAGGCTCCCATTGAGAGCGCCCCAGAAAAAGGTTAAAAATTCTATGTAGTCTAAGTTTCACTTGTTCCTCGCGGAATGCTGCACTTGCAAGAATGTTTCAAAGCAACGTCGCAGCGAAGATGTTGCTAGTTTGTGTCCGTGCAAAATCGAAGTGTTATCAGCCGTTCGAAGCGTGCTTTCTTTATCATACTTTTTTTATCAGTGCAAAAGAGGTCGACGTCGTCATAATACGCCAAAGTCATAATTTCTTACTGTACTAGCCAGAGGCCACGATTATCTCTCATTTGAAAGATGCAGAGCTATAGGAAAGCGCACCTGAGGTTTGCTCCCACTGCACCAGCGCCACTTCTTCCCTGCCGGTCATTTTGGCGTTCCTGTCCGGGCACGTCGCCGGCGGACCGCATTGAGCCTGCAGCCTGTCGACTGGTACGCGCGTGCTGCTCGCGCAGCTGGCACTCTCTCTTTCATTCTGAGCACGCGCCGTCCTGCTCGCGGGCGCACAAAAGTGTTGTTGCCGCTCGCTGTGAATTTCGCGACGTTCTAAGAGTGGAGAAACTTGTGTCTGGGGCTGTCACAATAGTTCCCTGAACATCGACGGCCAAGGACTTCCCGTGGAATTGTACAGATTTCCTGGAGATGTCCTACATTCTAGGGGGAAAAAAATTTAATATTGGAAAATTGTAACGTACAGTGACGGAAATATTGAAGGTAATGGTCCACCCTTTCTATATGCAGCAAAATCTTAAATATTTTTCATCGCTCGTATCGAGCAGTTGACGATAGGAAAAACGTTAATACGAAAAAAAATGCAAGCATATCGATGGGAGATTGCTATAGTGAAATCTTCCAGTATAGGAAAAAAATGCGTTCATACACTTTTTCCTATTAAAAAATGTTTTTGTCCGGAATTGTTGGGTATGAAATGGATGAGAACGAGAAACGGCAGACCTCGATAACTGCTATGGGCAGGGTGAAGTAAGCTTTTTCCTGTTGCTAAACACGTTTGGCATGTTGCACGCGTAATATTATTTCTGAGCAGTTTTTGCTGTAATTCACTAAGCATGCAGTGTTTAGTAAAGCTCGCGCTAACGAAACTCATTTCTTTTGCCATTTTTTATTTTGGAGACTGACAACAGCTAGCGGCATTATGCAGACGCGTGTGAGGCAAGGTCAGTGATCGCCTCAATGTTCCTACTTGTGACGCCTGGCTCAATTTTCGAAGTTGCTTTAGATGTAAAAAATTTCTAAAAACAAAAATAACCAAAATGTTTGCTTGCACATGAATGAGCGTTTGCATATGAGCGATGGCTCTGCAAATAAATTGTTTTGGGGATGCGCGTGCGCTGTAATCGGCATTAAAATAAATATACCAACCGCTTATCTCCGTTGTAGCGATTGACCAAACTAGAGCATTTTTTATCTTTGCCGTATATAGCAAGAAGCTGGTAGGCGCATTTCGTGAGTGTTTTCGTTTTTCTCCTCAGCCTCGCGTGTCCCCTTAAGGCCACTTTATTTTAAGTTAAAATAAAAATTATTTCGACTATTATTCAGCGAAACACATAACAAAATCCTTATTATTTGGCCAACAAACCTCCATGCACCTAACTGCTCAGCCACCCAACGAAATTAAGCATCTTGCGAAGATGGCCGTGCCAAAAAAAATGGTATTTACCTCGAATTCCACGTCTTAAATGACCTCGTCATTTACTTGCGATACACATTTCGCCGTTACGGTACCGGCTTTTTCGTCAACAATCTGCTTCACGTAGTGGGCCTGATCCACTAGCAGTTCATTTTTCAAGTTTGCGCAGCGAAAAAAAAATTCACTGACCACTATTTCTTTTAACCTACATCTCAGAGCGTAGTGCCGCGACAGAAAGAAATGCGAACAGCGCAGTGCCTAGGCGCTCCGCTGTTGGAATTTATTTTCGTCACGCTTATACTTGGCTCGCAACACAAATACGCTAGAGACATCCGTGATACAATAATGTACCACTCTAGCGTCTTTTTGTTACTACCGAGATAAAAACGCATTGAAGATGAATTCCGGCGGCGCAGCGCCTGGGCGCCGTGCTGTCCGCATTTTTTTTCTAGCGCCCCTGTACATTTTGCTAATCCTCTGAAGCTCGTCAGCGTTCAAGCACGAGGGAAAAAGCTCGCGACTGCACAAAGAGATTTGCAGGCTGGCCAACACGTGCAAAGTACGTGCAGAACTGGCTTTTTTTTCAGGAGAAAGCGCGCTGCTCGCGCAGCTACTCAATGGGAGGGAGACCGGTTTGCCCGGACAAAAGTGCGGAGTCGGCCGGAGAGGGCGCTTTTCAGTGGCGTCCGCAGCGCCCCCCTGCGAAGCTGCGGTCCCCTATAGGGGCTCGAGATGTATAACGAAAGTTACAGATGCGATGTCAAAGAGGTGATTTAAAGAAAATATTTTTGGCAAGCTGTGAATGTTAGGGTGTTAGTGGTGAAAAACATTTTTAATACTCAGAGAGAGTTTGGGGATCAAAAGACTCCGCTACACGGTCGGTATTCTCAGTCCGGGACACCGCACGACGAGGCCCCGTCTCGCGCCCGCTTTACTAGAGCCCTTTGGGACTCCAGTGTGGAGCAGTTGAGGAGGGCAGTCTTCCATGCCTCTCGGGTGGGGGTGGGGGAAGGGGGAAGGTGAAGATTCTGAGTACATGCCCACACCATGTGAAAGATATCGCAGATCTCTCCACAGTGCGGGCAGCGTCCATCTGTGTTCGGATCAAAGTGTTTTGCTATGGCAGGAAAGAGATGAGTTCCTGTCTGCAGGCGCCGCAGAGTTCGCTCCCCCGCCTCAGTCAGCCCCTTGCCAGGTGTCGAGTAGAGGCGGTGGCTGTCGCAATAATGAATTAGGATTTTGCGGAACCGCAGAAGCTGTTTATGAGCTTCTGAGCCAGGAGAGCTAGGATGAGGAGCCGGGTGTGTGAGCGCTCGGGAGCGCCAGTGCTTTCACGACGCTCTCTTTGGGTGCGGGATGGTCTGTGGAAGGGTGCTCGCATATTCTCTTACCATGTAGGAAAGTGTGTGTGTTTGGGGGGTGACTGGCAAGTTGGTTTCGGGGTGACGCAAACTGGTCTGTCAGTATAGAGGTGCCCATACATGACAGCATCGTTTCTGAATATTGTGCGAGAACGTAGAGGCCCCGTGCGGCGCTCATATCGGCCCCCGCGTAAGTACACTGCATACGAGAAATTCCCGGCTTATTCCAGCTTCAGGGGAGAAGAATTACTGTCGCGACGGGGCTGAAGTTGGAGGGTTGTGTGGATGCAAAATCCACCGCCTATTCATCTTATACCTCATCAGACGGATTGTAGCGTACACATAGCCAATTTACACAAATTTCGAGTTCATGGTATTTTTGCGGCTCTTCCCGTCCGGTACATTCATTTGTTTTCCGCCGCGGACAATAAATAAACTGGGTAGAGTGAGACCACCTCGCAATAAACAAATTTTCGCATTTTTTATTTTATATATTGATGCGCCAGAAAAATATAAACAGCATAACAAGGTTGATTGAAACCAATTTACGTTGCGCATTTTTTTTTCCCTGAACCCATTTGAACCGGCTCAATACGTCCGAACTGGTTCGAACCAGAACGGAATATCGCTCTGGAGCCAAAACCGGAGCTGAAGCTGAAAGGAGTGAACGCGAACCTGAACCGAACCCGAAACAATTCCGGTTCGACACCCTGCCTGCGTCGTTGACCCTTATCGTGTTGTGTCTGCGCTGTTCTTTTCCTGAGCACAGATACGAGGTCTGTTAGAAAAGTATCCGACCTTTGGCCGAAGAAAAAAAAAACTGGCATAACTGGAGCGTTAGAAACCTAATAACCTTCAAAGTAGTCTCCTTGGGACTCCACACACTTCTCCCAGCGGTGCTGCCATTGTTGGAAGTATTCCGAAAAGGCCTCTTTCGGAATGGAGTTTAGCTCAGCTGTCGTTGCAGCCATAACGTCCTCTCTTGTTTGAAATCGCCCTCCTTTCAATGCCCTCTTGACTTTGGGAAACAGCCAGAATTCGCAGGGGGCATATCAGGGGAGTAAGTAGTCTGTTGAACTACAGGAATCTGGTTTTTCGCCAAAAAAGTCTGAATCAAGTGCGAGTAATGTGCAGGAGCATTGTCGTGATGGATGCGCCAATTTCGTGTTGACCTCAACTCCGGTCTCTTGCGCCGCACAGCACCACGTAGGCGAAGGAGGACGTCCCTATAGTACTCTTTGGTCATTGTTTGACCCTGTAGGGTGCGTACTCGTGGTGTGCCACACAGAGGGAGTCAAAGAAAGCTCTCAGAATCACTTTGACATTGCTGCGCACTTGGCGGGCCTTCTTTGGTCTCGGGGACATGAAATGCTTCCACTGTGACGACTGGGATTTGGTTTCCGGTTCGTACCCGTACACCCAAGACTCGTCATCAGTGATTATGGTGTTTATGAAGTCGGGGTTACTGTTTGTGGAATCTAGCATGTCCTGCGAGACTTCAACACGAAGCTGCTTTTGCTCCGCCGTGAGCAGCTTCGGCACGAATTTCTCGGAAACTCTCTCCATGGCCAAATCTTCGGGGATAATGGAATGTGCAGAAAAATTGCTGATGTCCACCTCTTCCACAATTTCTCGGATAGTCACACGACGGTCCCGCATCACCAGAGCGCTCACTTCGGCAATGACCTGGTCATTTCGGCATGTTGGTGACCGACCGGAGCGTGGCTCGCTCTCCACCGATGTGCGGCCGTCTTTAAACCAATTGTACCAC
This sequence comes from Amblyomma mixtum, assembly GCF_055824585.1. NCBI lineage: Eukaryota > Metazoa > Arthropoda > Arachnida > Ixodida > Ixodidae > Amblyomma > Amblyomma mixtum. Next base: position 7,647,351 of record NC_143021.1, read on the forward strand.
TGTTTAATTTGTGTGCTGCTCATAGCATCTTCACCGAAAGCCGCACTGAATATTCCGAACAGTTTCCACTTGGTTGTCATCCCGTTTCTGGCAAAATTTGATGCAGTAGAGCAGCTACTGTCGCTCCGCCATTTTCCTTGTAATAAAAAACCGACGAGAGCACTGCGCACTGCCTCTCAAACGCTGCGTCCCAGCGACTGACGCTATCGGCAGGCCCGAAGATATTCGTACATGCACACGAAGGTTCAAGGTCGGCTGGTGCTAGCGCGCTTGTTTCATATCCATCAGGCGTTCACAAAAAAAATAAAGTCGGATACTTTTCTAACAGACCTCGTACATCGAGCTTTCTCACAAGATTGCTTTCATTTCCGCGCTATCATAGAAATTGCTTCCGGAACGCGTGAGATACTTTGAGATTACGACAATTCCTTAGAAGAGCTTCAATAGACGCAAATGTCCTGATCTCCTGGGACTTTATTTTTACTACTTTTTCCTGCATGTTCTTCAGACGGACAAGGGTAATGCATACTCCTAACAATAAATTATTGGCTAAACATCGTTACGCATACATAGGGCATTTTGTATTCGGCTAACACCCAGTGCTTCAGCGGTCTTGCGCCCCCCCCCCCAAAAAAAAAAAAAAAAAAACTTGAAAACTCGGTTAGAAAACTAGGTTAATAACCCTACACCTACCAAAAATTTTGCCATCTCTAGAGCAGTGTACAACTGTAGAGATCGCAAAAAGAATAGCGGTTATCTTGCAATCCTTCTAGAGGGGGCATTCATTTCATTTCATTCTTGATTTTGAACCCTTTTCTAAGCTAAGGGTGTGCTCGAAACGTAGGTTTCAGAACGTTTGTCCTAAGCATGGCGACTGTCTCGACGCCTTATTCGCATCATTGTATCAAGCGCAACCAATGCGTAGAACGCTCCCGAGCTTTTGTATGTTTAATTCTTTACGAATGCATTTATCGCTTCTTTGAAAGAAAGTATTTGTTGGTAAAATAGGATATCCGGGCCTGAAGAAAGCCAGTTACTGATTTTCACAATATTTAATTTTTTTTTGCAGCACATAAAATTGTGCATTATTGTGTACGCTGTCACAATAATTGGCAACTAATAAGAGGTCAGGATTTACAGAAATGAACAGCGTACTGATCGTGGAATCATTTTATATTGCGGAGATGAACCAACGCCAGAAGTTCAGAAAAAAAAACGCTTTACTGTAAGCAAAATGTGTAAGAAAGAAAATGATGGTACACACACTATGCAGGCTGTACTGTTCTGTGAAATATTCTTTGCTGTGCGTTCACTACTTTGTATTAAGGAGCTCACTATTTGCAAGGTGAGATATGGTAAATTCTCCTGTAGCAAAGAACAAGACACCTGATAAAAAAAGATATTAGGTGAAAAATCCCAACCAGACGAGAAACAGACAGAAAGAAAAAAACATTTCCGCCAAGTTATAACTTATTTAGACGAAATCGTAGTTGGTGGGAGGTGAGGGGCATCGCAGTTGTCGGTAAATCATCACCATCATCAGCCTGACTACGCCCACTGCAGGGCAGAGACCTCCCGCATGTCTCTCCAATTAACCCTGTCCTTTGCCAGTTGCGGACACCGTATCCCCCCAAACGTCTTAATCTCATCCACCCACCCAACTTTCTGCCGCCCCCTGCTACGCTTGCCTTCTCTTGGATTCCACTCCGTTACCCTTAAGGACCAGTGGTTATCTTGCCTTCGCACTACATGCCCTGGCCAAGCCCACTTCTTCCTCTTGATTTCAACTAAGATTTCATTAACGCGAGTGTGTTCCCTCACCCACTCCGCCCACTTGCGATCTCTTAACGTTACAGCTATCATTTTTCTTTCAACGTGCGCTGCGTCATCCTTAAAGGGCAACTGCATAGGTTTTAGAAATCGACGTGCTTAAAAGGGTGGAATGTGGGAAGCTCGCAGGTAAAGCATGCGAAGTCCTTTTATGCTAGTATTTTAAATGAGAACTCAATCGCCGAATAAAACCGCAATGACCTTCAAGCTTCTCCGCAGAGCACAACGCTGAGTGGGGGACGCACGATAACGTCCTCGAAGGTATCGGTAGATATCCAACAAATAAACGCCTGCTTTGAATAAAGAAAACCAACTCTACCTAAGGCAAAGCCCGCCGAGCGTTGTTTGACTGCATATAAGAAGGCACGGCAGGGTGTCGCTGACGGCAGCGTTAATTTGAAATCGTACCTTCCATGACCTCATACTAACCTTCCCCGCACTCCTCTGGTGTCTTGAGGAGAAGCGCAAATGTCAATTGTCCATTAAGTCACTATTTTAAATGCTAGTGCAAAAAAACATGGCATGCTTTACTTACAGCCTATGTTGATTTGAATGCTTCAATTTCGCAAAATTCTCAAACAGTGGAGAAGCTACCCTTTAACTCAAGCTGAACCCTTTATGTTAGATATGATATGATTGAAACAGCGCAAGGCCGAAGGCCAAAAAGGAGAGCAGAGGAAAGGAGGAAAAGGACATCACAGCGCTGAACTAGCAACTGACATTTATTTGGCACGCTGCGCGTATAAATACATTCAGGCACCAAAATAGAAAACCACGCATAGAGCAATTCATGCACCAGGATCCCTGCAAGCAAACACAAACTAAGAAGTGCGATTCAGGAAGCGAAGTTCTTTTTGTGATAAAAACACTGATGCAGCACTTACACATGTATCACCATACTTCTTGATATTCGAAGCCTCGATAATTTCCCGGCAAAGCTGGTCTTTGTTCCTAGCAACAACTCGGCAAAAATTAAACTGTGGGGTGCAATCACATTCACGGCAATCCTGTCTACATCTAACCGAACGCAGCTTTAGTAACCAGGTAGAGAGGCTTACTGCTAGTGGCTATCCGCTTCACGTGCTTTCTTCTGTGGCCGAAGTTTTGTTGAAGAAACTGAAATGCTCCACCAGTTCTGAACGTCAAACAAGTAAGCGAGTAGCAGCCATTCCCTATATCCACAAGATTTCACATAATTTGAAAAGTGTTGGTAAAAGAGTCGGAGTGGATGTTGTTTTTTCGGCCCCCGTTAAGTTATCTAGCTTGTGTACGCGTGTCAACAACCCAGGGAAAACTTCCCCCGATTGCCCCAAAAACCATGAATGCAAATTTGTGAAGTGTCAAAAAAATGTCGTGTATTGCATTCCTCTCACTTGTAATAGGTTTTATATTGGCCAGACTGGACAGTGCTTAAATGATAGGCTCAGGCAGCACCGCAACAATGTAGATAACAATGAGTCTCGTAACCTTAGCATGCATTGCCGTGAATGTGATTGCACCCCACAGTTTAATTTTTGCCGAGTTGTTGCTAGGAACAAAGACCAGCTTTGCCGGGAAATTATCGAGGCTTCGAATATCAAGAAGTATGGTGATACATGTGTAAGTGCTGCATCAGTGTCTTTATCACAAAAAGAACTTCGCTTCCTGAATCGCACTTCTTAGTTTGTGTTTGCTTGCAGGGATCCTGGTGCATGAATTGCTCTATGCGTGGTTTTCTATTTTAGTGCGTGAATGTATATATACGCGCAGCGTGCCAAATAAATGTCAGTTGCTAGTTCAGCGCTGTGTTGTCCTTTTCCTCCTTTCCTCTGCTCTCCTTTTTGGCCTTCGGCCTTGCGCTGTTTCAATCATATCATGTACAACCAACTCGCCCATCAGCTCGTGCTTTCAACCTTTATGTTAGGCTCCACGTTTCTGCCCCATAAGACAGCACCGGTAAGATAAAGCTGTTGTATACTTTTCTCTTCAGGCGCATTTCTCTATCACCTGATTGATAGTGTGACTATAGCCTATTGTCGAGTATCCTTTACGAAAGCCAACCTGATCATTTGGTTGATGGAAGTCTAAGGTTGTCCTGTTCAAGCCTTCGTTATCATTAACATTGAATCCTTGCAGAGCCGTGCTGTTCGCTTGATATTTACAGACTACTCACCCTTCACAAGCGTTTCATCATTAAAAAAACGTGCCGAACTGGAAGGTTTTTCATATCGCCGTAAACTTGTTCGCTTAACCCTTTATCATAAGCTTTATCACCACCCATCCCTTCGCAGTGATTTGTTTCAGTCACCTGATGCCATCTTTCCACGCCGTGGTCACTCTTTGAAAGTTAAACGCGTAAACTGTCTTTCACCGGCTAACACCAATTCTTTCATTCCCCGTACTATCACTAAATGGAATAGTTTGCTACCAGTCATCGCAACAGGAACTGACAATAAAAAATTTCAAGAGCTTCTTCGCTGTGCTAAAATGTGTCGCGATTACTAATATGAATGTACCCCCCCCCCCCCCCCCGTCCCATGCAATACCCTCTTCTGGAGGGCCTTTAGGGGTGCCTTTAATAAATAAATAAATAGATTACTTTAGTAAATATCTTGTACGCAACAGACAGTAAGCTCATCGGTCTGTAATGTTTAAAATCCAGAACGTCTCATTTCTTATTAATTAAGATAAGTTTAGCGTTCTTCCAAGCTTCTGGCACGCCCGAGGTCACAATGCACTGCGCATACAGGGTGGCTAGTTTTGCGAGCACAATCTTACCGCCATCTTCCAACAAATCTATCCTCATCACCTGCTTTCCCCCTTTGCATTCCTCCGAAGACTTTCTTTACTTCCTCCTACGTTACTGGCGCGATGTACCATTGCTGTGCGCTACTACCTCTCCCATTAACGTTCTGATTGTATTGGCTACTGGAGAGATTAGTGTATATCTCTTCGGCTATTTGAACTACGTTATCCATGTTGTTGAAGACATTGCCCTCATTGTCTCTCAGCCCATACATCTGGTTTTGCCAATGCCCAATTTACTCTTCACCGCTTTTAGGCTACCTAGGTTCTTTACAGCATGCTCGATTCTCTCATATTAAACTTCTTTATGTCGGCTACCTTACGCTTATTTATTAATTTGATTTGGTTTGGTATAGGTTTATGGGGTTTAACGTCCCAAAGCAACTCAGGCTCGATTGTGCGCGCGGGGTCATTAGGAGCGCTGATCCTTTCTCAGCTCCCCGCCGTGGTCGTGTTCAATACCCCCCCCCCCGGGCGGGGTGCGGTCGAAGCGAAGTTTCACCTTTCTTGGAACGATGCGCGCGTGAAGGCGCCGGGCCGCGATGATTTTTTTGGGGGCCGATTCGCGCCGGCTATCCAGGGAGCGGTGAGCTGCCGCACGCCGATCGTTCCACTAGTCTCGACTGACATCAGATGCGACACAAACTCGCGACGAACGTCTCGTTCGAAAGGACTGCAGGCCTTCTGAAGGTTAAGCACTGCCGGACGGAACGGTCTAAGGGCGCTGTTGACGAGGGGGGCAACAAAAATGAATAGCCGGCGACAGCGCGGCTAGCCGAGGACAGCGAAGGCCCGAGGTGAGCGACGCGACTGACCGGCTGTCGGTGAGGCGCCGACTAGTAGTTAACAGCCTTGGGAAAGCTAAGTCGCCTGGGGATGCGGGTCCGAGCTCGCAGTGGCTTACAGCGGTAACTGCCCGTTTAAGCCCGATAATCCCCAATTCAGGTCTAGGGTCACCAGAGGAACCGATGGAAGGTGTTGGCACGAGTGTGTGCTTGCATGTTTGTTTGCTTTAATTTTGCGAGGGAGAGAATGCTTTACCTTGCACGTGCTGGAACGACTGTGTGTTTGTGTTTACTTTTATTTTGCGATAGAGAGGGTGATTTACCTTACGGGAGCTGGTGGGCTGGCCATGCTCTCGGTAAACCAATAATGTGAAGTGTGGAACACGATTGGGTGCTACAAGATGTGGACCGGGCCTTTAGGTCTTTAAAACTGGGCCCCGGAGCCGGAGAAAGGGTTCTGGGCTAAAGTCAGAATGTAATGCATGTATCTTCGGCTATGCCGAGTAGGGGCCTCCCCTAGTGTTAGCCAGTTCCAATTTTTGCTGTTTCACCCCTTTGCTGCTTAATATGTCTCTAGAGCATAAACCTGTACATAATGTAAATTTCTGTACATAGCTTCAAGTATTCCCTTTATCCTAGCATCCTAACTCAACGCAAGACTGTCTGTGACGGAGCACCCCTGGTGCAAGAAAGGAGGAGAACCTTGAACTTTACTTGATAGCTGCGGAAATTTCGACCGCCTGGAGTTCTTTAACGTGCACTGAAATCGCACCGTAAACGGGCCTCTAGAGCTCTGCCCTGATGCTTTGGCGTTTCTTAATTAATGTTTCGTCTCCTGAGATAGCTTCCCGGTATCCTGTTGAACCATCTTACCGCCTACTTCTACGGCGTACTCTGTAAGGATAGCGGTGAGATTACCGTTCACTATTTCAACATTACGGTCGCGTTCCTCAGAGTGCAATATCTGTTCTGCAGCGAAACCGTGAATTCCTCTACTTTCCCTCTTACAGCTAACTCGTTAATGAGCTTCCATTTCGATTGATTCCTCCGTTTTCTCTTTAAATCTAAGCTAATGCTTAGCTCTGTGCACTCTTCATTACGCGCCAGGAGCTGCCGACTTAATTCTGGAGAAATAGCACGACCATCTCTTAACCCTACATAATAGAAATGCAGTTCTAAGCGCGAATATTCATCTTCGCCACATCGATTGCAAGCACCCGTTATATGGAAATGGAAAATTATAATACTTTACAAGACATCATCTTTGAATTAAGGGAAACTGCGAGTGAACGTAGCCGCGAAAATTTTCTGTCAGATTTTTTTTTTTTGCCAAACGCTGTCTGGGTTATCAGCTTCGAGCCTGTTATATGCCATAATTCTTTAGCAGCTTTTCCCTGGACAAAGAGGTCACAAGTCCTCCCAAATTTCTACAGTGAAGGAAAAATACTTTTACCTTAGAAATGACGCGGCGATTGGTGATTACGCTAGAGATCAACTTGATGGCAGTATTTACAAGGGTGTCCACAGCTTAAGGAAACCCTTCGGAAGCGCTATTCAGTATTGTATTGAGCATTTTGTTCCTACATAACAGCGATAAATAAATTGAAAAAAACCTACCCATTAACTGGGAAATAAGGCACATTAGCTATAAAAAGAGAAAGAGAAAAAGTAAAAGGACAAACCCAAAATATTCCGATTTAAAACGCGATGTGCTGAGAAGATTAAGCTTCCAAGAAAGCACTAATTAAATGGAATACGTCGTCAGTTTTTTGAGTGATTCCTCAAAGTTGTGTTTGGCATTACCTCGCTCAAGGCAAGAACTGTTAGAACGGACGGTGGTAGCCGCACAGGGCATTACCCCCTTACCTTGAGACCAGTGGGCGCCGAACGCGCCGAACCTCCCCGCACGACGACCTCGGAGGGATTATATGCCCTTTCTGGGAAAGGGGTCGGGACGGTCGCGGTGGGGACGGAGAGACGGGTTGTCAGGGCGGGTCAGTCGGCAGTGTGTGTGTGTCAGTCAGTGAGTCTGTGCTGTGCTGTGTGGTGGACTTGCCGTGGTCGATGATGGAATGTGCCGCCTTTTCTCATCCATGTAAATAAATGGTGGTTGTTGTGTTGTAGAAAAAGAATGTGTGTGGTGGCGAGTGATTAAAACGCCGAACGGATCACTCCGTTGCTTAATTTCTGGTGCCGAAACCCGGGAGAACGATTGTGCAACATCAACGGGCCACCAAGATCGACTCCTCGAAAGACACGGAGATCTCGAAGAGAAAGAGGAAGGCCCTGCGAACTCAAGCAACGCGTCTGGTTGGTGAGGCAGAAGCAATGCTGAAGTCTACCGCACCGAACGCCGAGGATCTGGAGGTAATTATCGAGCGTCTGCAATTGACTCAACGTCAACTGAACGATGTAGACGCCGCGATCGAGCCTTTGATCCCCGAACAGGAAGCCGACGCAGAGTTCGCAACCATCATCGAATACGGCGACAAGATCGTGACTTCTCTAGCCAAGCTGAAGTCTGCAGCGAAACGCAGCACAGAAGGAACGAACGTGGGCAGCACTAAATCAAACGAAGATCGAAGCCCAACGACAGGAACGACAGCCAAGACAAGACTCCCCAAAGTGGAACTCCTGAAATTTAATGGCGAAAGAAGGAATTGGCAGCCATTTTGGGAGCTATTTGAAACAACGATCCACAAGAATTCGGACCTATCACCAGCAGAAAAATTCCAGTATTTGCGATCTGCACTTACAGGAGACGGAGCATCTGCCATCGAGGGGTTGCAACTGACGGTGGAGTGCTAAAACCACGCCATTGACATTCTGAAGCAGCGATTCGCGAATCAAGCCATCCTCATCCAGGACCAGATGGAGGGCCTCATGGCTGTCGCACTGGTGTCATCGACAGGCAGTGCCCACACTCTGCGGCGCTGGTATGACAGTCTTCAGGCTCACATGCGCGGCCTTAAGGCGTTGGGTGTGGGCGAAGAATCTTACTGCGCAATGCTCTACCCTCTTGTGCTCCGGGCGCTTCCGACCGACCTGAGCCTGCTGTACAACAGGATGATGGCCTCGAAAGACGCAGAGGGCTCCAGCAACGGCAACGCCTCAACCACCGACACCAGCTCCGAGACAAGAACAGAGTCGGTGCATGAGAAAGAGCTGAGCGCACTTTTGGAATTCCTTCGGATCGAAGTTGAGTGCCGAGAAAGGGCGGGCAGGGAGCAACACAACGACACAACTGGTAAGCCCATGTCCCGTAATCCGGCGCATGAACTGAAGAGTGCAGCTTATTCTGGCAAGCCTCGACACTCGTCGGCGGCAGCTTTGCATGGCACAATGAAGGACGTGGAATGCTTCCTGTGCAAGTCAAAACAGCATGCAACGGAGGATTGCACCACCGCAAGGGAGCTGTCGGAGAAGAAGCGCATGCTACGAGAGCACGGCCGATGTTTCCGATGTACGAGGCCAAAACATACGGCAAGAAGGTGCAAGCGCATGCTATCTTGCAGCAAGTGCCGCGGCAGGCATGCCTCAACGATGTGTGACCCGAATTTCATTCCCGACCGGCGAGACGCTCAATCGCATGAGACTCAGAAGGGCGTAAACGAAAGCTCTAGTCCAGTCAGCCTACAAGCAACGCAGTGTGGCGCGACACCAGCGGTTCTGCTCCAAACTGTGACAGCATGGGCCGAGAGTCAGAAGAAGAGAAAACTGGCTAGAATTATGTTCGACACTGGTAGCCAGCTCCTTTATTACCGAACAGTTATCAAAGGAGCTCAACTGCAAGCTGCTCGGTACCGAAATACTAACAGTCGGCGTGTTTGGAGGTGGTAAACAAGAACGCACCTTTCGAAGGGTTCAGCTGACTTTACGAAGCAGGCGAAATAACAGAAAGCACGAGATCGACGCTCTCGAAACACCCACCATCTGTGAACAGGATCTCCCGAGCCCAGACGAAGGTATCCTGGAAGAATTAGACAACCTCGGCTGCAGTTTAGGCGATGACCTGAACGAGCTAGAACACCACTCAGTTGATATTCTGATCGGATCGGACCATTACTGGGGAGCGGTGACAGGCCAAATTCGTCGTCTAAAAGGCAGCCTGACCGCGTTGGAGACGATGTTCGGATGGGCGGTGCACGGAAAGAGTAGTTCGTCTTCCCCAGTACTGAGTAGCGCCCAGGCGATCGTTCTGCGAGCCACATTAGAGGAAAACGACACACCGGCAGAAGACCCAAGCGAGAACGAAGTAGGACGAAGGTTAGATAACCTACGGAAAGAGCCCCATCGTCCTGCAGAAAGCCCATCGGCATTCTTCTCTCCTGTCAATCAACGCACACCGAAAAATGCTGCACGCCGGAGCAAGGGACACACTTATGCAACTACACGAGAGGTGTTGGGTCCCCCTCGGCAGAGATTTCGTGAAAATGGTGGTGCGTGCTTGTGTCACTTGTCAACGGTTCAGTTCTCCACCGCAAAGTGCTCCGACGGGACCGTTACCAAACGCGCAGACCTTCAAGCGAGCAGCAAACGAACGGACCGAACTGTGGCTACGCCACCCAGATGTGGACCATTTTGCATGTGCAGAAGTTGAGGAGCGCTTTATTGTTGAACGGGCGTCATGTTGGGGTTGTTTTTACGGAAGGTTGGTGTGCTCAGTGAAGATGGCATTAAGAAAAGTGATCGGAAAGAAATGCCTAGAAGCTGAAAACTTAGCCACCATCCTTTGCGAAGTTGAAGTCGTTGTAAATTCTCGGCCATTGACTTATGCGTACAACAAGGTCGGAGAGGGTGACCCCCTAGCCCCATCAAGCTTTCTCCTTGGGAGAGGGCTAACGACTCTGCCGACGGCAGATGGGGAGCCGCCCGCTTCGACCCCTGAGATGCTTCGTTCGTTTTGGCGGCAGTTGACAGAATTGTAGAATGCGCTCCACGCATTCTGGGGGGGAGTGTTAGAACGGACGGTAGTAGCCGCACAGGGCATTACCCCCTTACCTTGAGACCAGTGGGCGCCGAACGCGCCTAACCTCCCCGCACGACGACCTCGGAGGGATTATATGCCCTTTCTGGGAAAGGGGTCGGGACGGTCGCGGTGGGGACGGAGAGACGGGTTGTCAGGGCGGGTCAGTCGGCACTGTGTGTGTGTTAGTCAGTGAGTCTGTGCTGTGCTGTGTGGTGGACTTGCCGTGGTCGATGATGGAATGTGCCGCCTTTTCTCATCCATGTAAATAAATGGTGGTTGCTGTGTTGTAGAAAAAGAATGTGTGTGGTGGCGAGTGATTAAAACGCCGAACGGATCACTCCGTTGCTACAAGAACAGTGTTCATGAACTTGGGTATAGTGGAAGCTCAGGGACAGAAAGTAAGGAAATTGTGCAGGTATTACATAGCTAGTTTCAAACTCTTCTCTCATCTCGCAGAAAAGAATATTAAATTCGCGGAACACTTCACACCTCATTTCATTTCATTTTGTTTGTCTCCATTTACACGGAAATGGAAGAGGCCAAGGAAAAAGCTTCTTGTTGGCACCTTGAGTGGTCCTTGGCCCTCTTAGATATTGGCAGATGATTGGGAAGGAACACTTTTACAAAAGAAGAGCAAAAAAAAAAACAACAACATGGTTACATGTATCGCGATCATTTAAATGCTTAACTTACAACCGGTCACCTCCATATATTGTAGCATTTTACTCAAGCGTTTCACTACTGCGAAAAAATAACACCAAAATTTTCGAGCATTTACCTCTATTGACAATGAGTTCTAACGTTTACAACACACGTCACAGAGAAACATGGTACGTTCCTAAAGCGCGCACTAACTATGGTCAACAAATGTTACGCCACACGCTGCCATCTATGTTAAACTCATTAGAAACTTAATAACAACCTATCTAGCGCGCACTAACTATGGTCAACAAATGTTACGACACACGCTGCCATCTTTGTTAAACTCATTAGAAACTTAATAACAACCTATCTAGCACGCACTAACTATGGTCAACAAATGTTACGCCACACGCTGCCATCTATGTTAAACTCATTAGAAACTTAATAACAACCTATCTAGCGCGCACTAACTATGGTCAACAAATGTTACGCCACACGCTGCCATCTTTGTTAAACTCATTAGAAACTTAAAAAACACCTATCTAGCACGCACTAACTATGGTCAACAAATGTTACGCCACACGCTGCCATCTATGTTAAACTCATTAGAAGCTTAATAACAACCTATCTAGCGCGCACTAACTATGGTCAACAAATGTTACGACACACGCTGCCATCTTTGTTAAACTCATTAGAAACTTAATAACAACCTATCTAGCACGCACTAACTATGGTCAACAAATGTTACGCCACACGCTGCCATCTATGTTAAACTCATTAGAAACTTAATAACAACCTATCTAGCGCGCACTAACTATGGTCAACAAATGTTACGCCACACGCTGCCATCTTTGTTAAACTCATTAGAAACTTAAAAAACACCTATCTAGCACGCACTAACTATGGTCAACAAATGTTACGCCACACGCTGCCATCTATGTTAAACTCATTAGAAGCTTAATAACAACCTATCTAGCGCGCACTAACTATGGTCAACAAATGTTACGCCACACGCTGCCATCTTTGTTAAACTCATTAGAAACTTAATAACAACCTATCTAGCACGCACTAACTATGGTCAACAAATGTTACGCCACACGCTGCCATCTTTGTTAAACTCATTAGAAACTTAATAACAACCTATCTAGCGCGCACTAACTATGGTCAACAAATGTTACGCCACACGCTGCTATCTTTGTTAAACTCATTAGAAACTTAATAACAACCTATCTAGCACGCACTAAATATGGTCAACAAATGTTACGCCACACGCTGCCATCTTTGTTAAACTCATTAGAAACTTAATAACAACCTATCTAGCGCGCACTAACTATGGTCAACAAATGTTACGCCACACGCTGCCATCTTTGTTAAACTCATTAGAAACTTAATAACAACCTATCTAGCACGCACTAACTATGGTCAACAAATGTTACGCCACACGCTGCCATCTATGTTAAACTCATTAGAAACTTAATAACAACCTATTTAGCGCGCACTAACTATGGTCAACAAATGTTACGCCACACGCTGCCATTTTTGTTAAACTCATTAGAAACTTAATAACAACCTATCTAGCACGCAATAACTATGGTCAACAAATGTTACGCCACACGCTGCCATCTATGTTAAACTCATTAGAAACTTAATAACAACCTATCTAGCGCGCACTAACTATGGTCAACAAATGTTACGCCACACACTGCCATCTTTGTTAAACTCATTAGAAACTTAATAACAACCTATCTAGCACGCACTAACTATGGTCAACAGATGTTACGCCACACGCTGCCATCTATGTTAAACTCATTAGAAACTTAATAACAACCTATCTAGCACGCACTAACTATGGTCAACAAATGCTACGCCACACACTGCCATCTTTGTTAAACTCATTAGAAACTTAAGGCACGCACTAACTATGGTCAACAAATGTTACGCCACACGCTGCCATCTATGTTAAACTCATTAGAAACTTAATAACAACCTATCTAGCGCGCACTAACTATGGTCAACAAATGTTACGCCACACACTGCCATCTTTGTTAAACTCATTAGAAACTTAACTTAGATTTGATTTGATTTGAATAACAACCATCTCCTCTCTGCGTAGCATCATTGTTCATTTGGTTAAGTGCTAATACATCAACTCCTCTTTTATGAATTGCTCTCCACCCTTTTTGTTATTTGATGACTGGTCGTCTACTGTGCTGATACCCCTTTTTCGTTGCTGATAGCCCCTTTTGATTTCTGTGTATTCTGTTCGGTTACAGACATTGCTTATATTGATGTTTTTGTTCATCTATGACTTGATGTTCAATTTAGTTCTTCGTTTTATGTTCTTAATGACTTGATGACTTGATGTTCAATTTAGTTCCTCGTTTTCTGTCACTGCCGTCTGAACAGGAGAGGAGAACTCCGTCAAGCGGATAGCCGCTTTTTTTCTCCCCTCCTCCATCAAATTGTATTTGATTTGGTGGAAATAAAGCATTATTATTGTTATTATTATATCTAGCACGCACTAACTATGGTCAACAAATGTTACGCCACACGCTGCCATCTATGTTAAACTCATTAGAAACTTAATAACAACCTATCTAGCGCGCACTAACTATGGTCAAGAAATGTTACGCCACACACTGCCGTCTTTGTTAAACTCATTAGAAACTTAATAACAACCTATCTAGCACGCACTAACTATGGTCAACAGATGTTACGCCACACGCTGCCATCTATGTTCAACTCATTAGAAACTTAATAACAACCTATCTAGCACGCACTAACTATGGTCAACAAATGTTACGCCACACGCTGCCATCTATGTTAAACTTATTAGAAACTTAATAACAACCTATCTAGCGCGCACTAACTATGGTCAACAAATGTTACGCCACACACTGCCATCTTTGTTAAACTCATTAGAAACTTAACTTAGATTTGATTTGATTTGAATAACAACCATCTCCTCTCTGCGTAGCATCATTGTTCATTTGGTTAAGTGCTAATACATCAACTCCTCTTTTATGAATTGCTCTCCACCCTTTTTGTTATTTGATGACTGGTCGTCTACTGTGCTGATACCCCTTTTTCGTTGCTGATACCCCCTTTTGATTTCTGTGTATTCTGTTCGGTTACAGACATTGCTTATATTGATGTTTTTGTTCATCTATGACTTGATGTTCAATTTAGTTCTTCGTTTTATGTTCTTAATGACTTGATGACTTGATGTTCAATTTAGTTCCTCGTTTTCTGTCACTGCCGTCTGAACAGGAGAGGAGAACTCCGTCAAGCGGATAGCCGCTTTTTTTCTCCCCTCCTCCATCAAATTGTATTTGATTTGGTGGAAATAAAGCATTATTATTGTTATTATTATATCTAGCACGCACTAACTATGGTCAACAAATGTTACGCCACACGCTGCCATCTATGTTAAACTCATTAGAAACTTAATAACAACCTATCTAGCGCGCACTAACTATGGTCAACAAATGTTACGCCGCACACTGCCGTCTTTGTTAAACTCATTAGAAACTTAATAACAACCTATCTAGCACGCACTAACTATGGTCAACAGATGTTACGCCACACGCTGCCATCTATGTTAAACTCATTAGAAACTTAATAACAACCTATCTAGCACGCACTAACTATGGTCAACAAATGTTACGCCACACGCTGCCATCTATGTTAAACTTATTAGAAACTTAATAACAACCTATCTAGCGCGCACTAACTATGGTTAACAAATGTTACGCCACACGCTGCTATCTATGTTAAACTCATTAGAAACTTAATAACAACCTATCTAGCACGCACTAACTATGGTCAACAAATGCTACGCCACACACTGCCATCTTTGTTAAACTCATTAGAAACTTAAGGCACGCACTAACTATGGTCAACAAATGTTACGCCACACGCTGCCATCTATGTTAAACTCATTAGAAACTTAATAACAACCTATCTAGCGCGCACTAACTATGGTCAACAAATGTTACGCCACACACTGCCATCTTTGTTAAACTCATTAGAAACTTAACTTAGATTTGATTTGATTTGAATAACAACCATCTCCTCTCTGCGTAGCATCATTGTTCATTTGGTTAAGTGCTAATACATCAACTCCTCTTTTATGAATTGCTCTCCACCCTTTTTGTTATTTGATGACTGGTCGTCTACTGTGCTGATACCCCTTTTTCGTTGCTGATACCCCCTTTTGATTTCTGTGTATACTGTTCGGTTACAGACATTGCTTATATTGATGTTTTTGTTCATCTATGACTTGATGTTCAATTTAGTTCTTCGTTTTATGTTCTTAATGACTTGATGACTTGATGTTCAATTTAGTTCCTCGTTTTCTGTCACTGCCGTCTGAACAGGAGAGGAGAACTCCGTCAAGCGGATAGCCGCTTTTTTTCTCCCCTCCTCCATCAAATTGTATTTGATTTGGTGGAAATAAAGCATTATTATTGTTATTATTATATCTAGCACGCACTAGCTATGGTCAACAAATGTTACGCCACACGCTGCCATCTATGTTAAACTCATTAGAAACTTAATAACAACCTATCTAGCACGCACTAACTATGGTCAACAAATGCTACGCCACACACTGCCATCTTTGTTAAACTCATTAGAAACTTAAGGCACGCACTAACTATGGTCAACAAATGTTACGCCACACGCTGCCATCTATGTTAAACTCATTAGAAACTTAATAACAACCTATCTAGCGCGCACTAACTATGGTCAACAAATGTTACGCCACACGCTGCCATCTATGTTAAACTCATTAGAAACTTAATAACAACCTATCTAGCACGCACTAACTATGGTCAACAAATGTTACGCCACACGCTGCCATCTATGTTAAACTCATTAGAAACTTAATAACAACCTATCTAGCACGCACTAACTATGGTCAACAAATGTTACGCCACACGCTGCCATCTATGTTAAACTCATTAGAAACTTAATAACAACCTATCTAGCGCGCACTAACTATGGTCAACAAATGCTACGCCACACACTGCCATCTTTGTTAAACTCATTAGAAACTTAAGGCACGCACTAACTATGGTCAACAAATGTTACGCCACACGCTGCCATCTATGTTAAACTCATTAGAAACTTAATAACAACCTATCTAGCGCGCACTAACTATGGTCAACAAATGTTACGCCACACACTGCCATCTTTGTTAAACTCATTAGAATCTTAACTTAGATTTGATTTGATTTGAATAACAACCATCTCCTCTCTGCGTAGCATCATTGTTCATTTGGTTAAGTGCTAATACATCAACTCCTCTTTTATGAATTGCTCTCCACCCTTTTTGTTATTTGATGACTGGTCGTCTACTGTGCTGATACCCCTTTTTCGTTGCTGATACCCCCTTTTGATTTCTTTGTATTCTGTTCGGTTACAGACATTGCTTATATTGATGTTTTTGTTCATCTATGACTTGATGTTCAATTTAGTTCTTCGTTTTATGTTCTTAATGACTTGATGACTTGATGTTCAATTTAGTTCCTCGTTTTCTGTCACTGCCGTCTGAACAGGAGAGGAGAACTCCGTCAAGCGGATAGCCGCTTTTTTTCTCCCCTCCTACATTAAATTGTATTTGATTTGGTGGAAATAAAGCATTATTATTATTATTATTATATCTAGCACGCACTAACTATGGTCAACAAATGTTACGCCACACACGCTGCCATCTATGTTAAACTCATTAGAATCTTAATAACAACCTATCTAGCGCGCACTAACTATGGTCAACAAATGTTACGCCACACGCTGCCATCTATGTTAAACTCATTAGAAACTTAATAACAACCTATCTAGCACGCACCAACTATGGTCAACAAATGTTACGCCACACGCTGCCATCTATGTTAAACTCATTAGAAACTTAATAACAACCTATCTAGCGCGCACTAACTATGGTCAACAAATGTTACGCCACACGCTGCCATCTATGTTAAACTCATTAGAAACTTAATAACAACCTATCTAGCGCGCACTAACTATGGTCAACAAATGTTACGCCACACGCTGCCATCTATGTTAAACTCATTAGAAACTTAATAACAACCTATCTAGCACGCACTAACTATGGTCAACAAATGTTACGCCACACGCTGCCATCTATGTTAAACTCATTAGAAACTTAATAACAACCTATCTAGCACGCACTAACTATGGTCAACAAATGTTACGCCACACGCTGCCATCTATGTTAAACTCATTAGAAACTTAATAACAACCTATCTAGCGCGCACTAACTATGGTCAACAAATGTTACGCCACACGCTGCCATCTATGTTAAACTCATTAGAAACTTAATAACAACCTATCTAGCGCGCACTAACTATGGTCAACAAATGTTACGCCACACGCTGCCATCTATGTTAAACTCATTAGAAACTTAATAACAACCTATCTAGCACGCTATAACTACGGTCAACAAATGTTACGCCACACGCTGCCATCTATGTTAAACTCAATAAAAACTTAATAACAACCTATCTAGCGCGCACTAACTATGGTCAACAAATGTTACGCCACACGCTGCCATCTATGTTAAACTCATTAGAAACTTAATAACAACCTATCTAGCGCGCACTAACTATGGTCAACAAATGTTACGCCACACGCTGCCATCTATGTTAAACTCATTAGAAACTTAATAACAACCTATCTAGCACGCACTAACTATGGTCAACAAATGTTACGCCACACACTGCCATCTTTGTTAAACTCATTACAAACTTAATAACAACCTATCTAGCACGCACTAACTATGGTCAACAAATGTTACGCCACACACTGCCATCTTTGTTAAACTCATTAGAAACTTAATAACAACCATCTCCTCCCTGCATAGCATGATTGTTCATTTGGTTAAGTGCTAATACATCAACTCCTGTTTTATGAATTGCTCTCCACCCTTTTTGTTATTTGATGACTGGTCGTCTACTGTGCTGATACCCCTTTTTCGTTGCTGATACCCCCTTTTGATTTCTTTGTATTCTGTTCGGTTACAGACATTGCTTATATTGATGTTTTTGTTCATCTATGACTTGATGTTCAATTTAGTTCTTCGTTTTATGTTCTTAATGACGTGATGACTTGATGTTCAATTTAGTTCCTCGTTTTCTGTCACTGCCGTCTGAACAGGAGAGGAGAACTCCGTCAAGCGGATAGCCACTTTTTTTCTCCCCTCCTCCAACAAATTGTATTTGATTTGGTGGAAATAAAGCATTATTATTATTATTATATCTAGCACGCACTAACTATGGTCAACAAATGTTACGCCACAGGCTGCCATCTATGTTAAACTCATTAGAAACTTAATAACAACCTATCTAGCGCGCACTAACTATGGTCAACAAATGTTACGCCACACGCTGCCATCTATGTTAAACTCATTAGAAACTTAACAACCTATCTAGCGCGCACTAACTACGGTCAACAAATGTTACGCCACACGCTGCCATCTATGTTAAACTCATTAGAAACTTAATAACAACCTATCTAGCACGCACTAACTATGGTCAACAAATGTTACGCCACACGCTGCCATCTATGTTAAACTCATTAGAAACTTAATAACAACCTATCTAGCACGCACTAACTATGGTCAACAAATGTTACGCCACACGCTGCCATCTATGTGAAACTCATTAGAAACTTAATAACAACCTATCTACCACGCACTAACTATGGTCAACAGATGTTACGCCACACGCTGCCATCTATGTTAAACTCATTAGAAACTTAATAACAACCTATCTAGCACGCACTAACTATGGTCAACAAATGTTACGCCACACGCTGCCATCTATGTTAAACTTATTAGAAACTTAATAACAACCTATCTAGCGCGCACTAACTATGGTTAACAAATGTTACGCCACACGCTGCTATCTATGTTAAACTCATTAGAAACTTAATAACAACCTATCTAGCACGCACTAACTATGGTCAACAAATGCTACGCCACACACTGCCATCTTTGTTAAACTCATTAGAAACTTAAGGCACGCACTAACTATGGTCAACAAATGTTACGCCACACGCTGCCATCTATGTTAAACTCATTAGAAACTTAATAACAACCTATCTAGCACGCACTAACTATGGTCAACAAATGTTACGCCACACGCTGCCATCTTTGTTAAACTCATTAGAAACTTAATAACAACCTATCTAGCGCGCACTAACTATGGTCAACAAATGTTACGCCACACGCTGCTATCTTTGTTAAACTCATTAGAAACTTAATAACAACCTATCTAGCACGCACTAAATATGGTCAACAAATGTTACGCCACACGCTGCCATCTTTGTTAAACTCATTAGAAACTTAATAACAACCTATCTAGCGCGCACTAACTATGGTCAACAAATGTTACGCCACACGCTGCCATCTTTGTTAAACTCATTAGAAACTTAATAACAACCTATCTAGCACGCACTAACTATGGTCAACAAATGTTACGCCACACGCTGCCATCTATGTTAAACTCATTAGAAACTTAATAACAACCTATTTAGCGCACTAACTATGGTCAACAAATGTTACGCCACACACTGCCATTTTTGTTAAACTCATTAGAAACTTAATAACAACCTATCTAGCACGCAATAACTATGGTCAACAAATGTTACGCCACACGCTGCCATCTATGTTAAACTCATTAGAAACTTAATAACAACCTATCTAGCGCGCACTAACTATGGTCAACAAATGTTACGCCACACACTGCCATCTTTGTTAAACTCATTAGAAACTTAATAACAACCTATCTAGCACGCACTAACTATGGTCAACAGATGTTACGCCACACGCTGCCATCTATGTTAAACTCATTAGAAACTTAATAACAACCTATCTAGCACGCACTAACTATGGTCAACAAATGTTACGCCACACGCTGCCATCTATGTTAAACTTATTAGAAACTTAATAACAACCTATCTAGCGCGCACTAACTATGGTTAACAAATGTTACGCCACACGCTGCTATCTATGTTAAACTCATTAGAAACTTAATAACAACCTATCTAGCACGCACTAACTATGGTCAACAAATGCTACGCCACACACTGCCATCTTTGTTAAACTCATTAGAAACTTAATAACAACCTATCTAGCACGCACTAACTATGGTCAACAGATGTTACGCCACACGCTGCCATCTATGTTAAACTCATTAGAAACTTAATAACAACCTATCTAGCACGCACTAACTATGGTCAACAAATGTTACGCCACACGCTGCCATCTATGTTAAACTTATTAGAAACTTAATAACAACCTATCTAGCGCGCACTAACTATGGTTAACAAATGTTACGCCACACGCTGCTATCTATGTTAAACTCATTAGAAACTTAATAACAACCTATCTAGCACGCACTAACTATGGTCAACAAATGCTACGCCACACACTGCCATCTTTGTTAAACTCATTAGAAACTTAAGGCACGCACTAACTATGGTCAACAAATGTTACGCCACACGCTGCCATCTATGTTAAACTCATTAGAAACTTAATAACAACCTATCTAGTGCGCACTAACTATGGTCAACAAATGTTACGCCACACACTGCCATCTTTGTTAAACTCATTAGAAACTTAACTTAGATTTGATTTGATTTGAATAACAACCATCTCCTCTCTGCGTAGCATCATTGTTCATTTGGTTAAGTGCTAATACATCAACTCCTCTTTTATGAATTGCTCTCCACCCTTTTTGTTATTTGATGACTGGTCGTCTACTGTGCTGATACCCCTTTTTCGTTGCTGATACCCCCTTTTGATTTCTGTGTATTCTGTTCGGTTACAGACATTGCTGATATTGATGTTTTTGTTCATCTATGACTTGATGTTCAATTTAGTTCCTCGTTTTCTGTCACTGCCGTCTGAACAGGAGAGGAGAACTCCGTCAAGCGGATAGCCGCTTTTTTTCTCCCCTCCTCCATCAAATTGTATTTGATTTGGTGGAAATAAAGCATTATTATTGTTATTATTATATCTAGCACGCACTAGCTATGGTCAACAAATGTTACGCCACACGCTGCCATCTATGTTAAACTCATTAGAAACTTAATAACAACCTATCTAGCACGCACTAACTATGGTCAACAAATGCTACGCCACACACTGCCATCTTTGTTAAACTCATTAGAAACTTAAGGCACGCACTAACTATGGTCAACAAATGTTACGCCACACGCTGCCATCTATGTTAAACTCATTAGAAACTTAATAACAACCTATCTAGCGCGCACTAACTATGGTCAACAAATGTTACGCCACACGCTGCCATCTATGTTAAACTCATTAGAAACTTAATAACAACCTATCTAGCACGCACTAACTATGGTCAACAAATGTTACGCCACACGCTGCCATCTATGTTAAACTCATTAGAAACTTAATAACAACCTATCTAGCACCCACTAACTATGGTCAACAAATGTTACGCCACACGCTGCCATCTATGTTAAACTCATTAGAAACTTAATAACAACCTATCTAGCGCGCACTAACTATGGTCAACAAATGCTACGCCACACACTGCCATCTTTGTTAAACTCATTAGAAACTTAAGGCACGCACTAACTATGGTCAACAAATGTTACGCCACACGCTGCCATCTATGTTAAACTCATTAGAAACTTAATAACAACCTATCTAGCACGCACCAACTATGGTCAACAAATGTTACGCCACACGCTGCCATCTATGTTAAACTCATTAGAAACTTAATAACAACCTATCTAGCGCGCACTAACTATGGTCAACAAATGTTACGCCACACGCTGCCATCTATGTTAAACTCATTAGAAACTTAATAACAACCTATCTAGCGCGCACTAACTATGGTCAACAAATGTTACGCCACACGCTGCCATCTATGTTAAACTCATTAGAAACTTAATAACAACCTATCTAGCACGCACTAACTATGGTCAACAAATGTTACGCCACACGCTGCCATCTATGTTAAACTCATTAGAAACTTAATAACAACCTATCTAGCACGCACTAACTATGGTCAACAAATGTTACGCCACACGCTGCCATCTATGTTAAACTCATTAGAAACTTAATAACAACCTATCTAGCGCGCACTAACTATGGTCAACAAATGTTACGCCACACGCTGCCATCTATGTTAAACTCATTAGAAACTTAATAACAACCTATCTAGCGCGCACTAACTATGGTCAACAAATGTTACGCCACACGCTGCCATCTATGTTAAACTCATTAGAAACTTAATAACAACCTATCTAGCACGCTATAACTACGGTCAACAAATGTTACGCCACACGCTGCCATCTATGTTAAACTCATTAAAAACTTAATAACAACCTATCTAGCGCGCACTAACTATGGTCAACAAATGTTACGCCACACGCTGCCATCTATGTTAAACTCATTAGAAACTTAATAACAACCTATCTAGCGCGCACTAACTATGGTCAACAAATGTTACGCCACACGCTGCCATCTATGTTAAACTCATTAGAAACTTAATAACAACCTATCTAGCACGCACTAACTATGGTCAACAAATGTTACGCCACACACTGCCATCTTTGTTAAACTCATTACAAACTTAATAACAACCTATCTAGCACGCACTAACTATGGTCAACAAATGTTACGCCACACACTGCCATCTTTGTTAAACTCATTAGAAACTTAATAACAACCATCTCCTCCCTGCATAGCATGATTGTTCATTTGGTTAAGTGCTAATACATCAACTCCTGTTTTATGAATTGCTCTCCACCCTTTTTGTTATTTGATGACTGGTCGTCTACTGTGCTGATACCCCTTTTTCGTTGCTGATACCCCCTTTTGATTTCTTTGTATTCTGTTCGGTTACAGACATTGCTTATATTGATGTTTTTGTTCATCTATGACTTGATGTTCAATTTAGTTCTTCGTTTTATGTTCTTAATGACGTGATGACTTGATGTTCAATTTAGTTCCTCGTTTTCTGTCACTGCCGTCTGAACAGGAGAGGAGAACTCCGTCAAGCGGATAGCCACTTTTTTTCTCCCCTCCTCCAACAAATTGTATTTGATTTGGTGGAAATAAAGCATTATTATTATTATTATATCTAGCACGCACTAACTATGGTCAACAAATGTTACGCCACACGCTGCCATCTATGTTAAACTCATTAGAAACTTAATAACAACCTATCTAGCACGCACTAACTATGGTCAACAAATGTTACGCCACACGCTGCCATCTATGTTAAACTCATTAGAAACTTAATAACAACCTATCTAGCACGCACTAACTATGGTCAACAAATGTTACGCCACACGCTGCCATCTATGTTAAACTCATTAGAAACTTAATAACAACCTATCTAGCACGCACTAACTATGGTCAACAAATGTTACGCCACACACTGCCATCTTTGTTAAACTCATTAGAAACTTAATAACAACCATCTCCTCCCTGCATAGCATGATTGTTCATTTGGTTAAGTGCTAATACATCAACTCCTGTTTTATGAATTGCTCTCCACCCTTTTTGTTATTTGATGACTGGTCGTCTACTGTGCTGATACCCCTTTTTCGTTGCTGATACCCCCTTTTGATTTCTTTGTATTCTGTTCGGTTACAGACATTGCTTATATTGATGTTTTTGTTCATCTATGACTTGATGTTCAATTTAGTTCTTCGTTTTATGTTCTTAATGACGTGATGACTTGATGTTCAATTTAGTTCCTCGTTTTCTGTCACTGCCGTCTGAACAGGAGAGGAGAACTCCGTCAAGCGGATAGCCACTTTTTTTCTCCCCTCCTCCAACAAATTGTATTTGATTTGGTGGAAATAAAGCATTATTATTATTATTATATCTAGCACGCACTAACTATGGTCAACAAATGTTACGCCACAGGCTGCCATCTATGTTAAACTCATTAGAAACTTAATAACAACCTATCTAGCGCGCACTAACTATGGTCAACAAATGTTACGCCACACGCTGCCATCTATGTTAAACTCATTAGAAACTTAACAACCTATCTAGCGCGCACTAACTATGGTCAACAAATGTTACGCCACACGCTGCCATCTATGTTAAACTCATTAGAAACTTAATAACAACCTATCTAGCACGCACTAACTATGGTCAACAAATGTTACGCCACACGCTGCCATCTATGTTAAACTCATTAGAAACTTAATAACAACCTATCTAGCACGCACTAACTATGGTCAACAAATGTTACGCCACACGCTGCCATCTATGTGAAACTCATTAGAAACTTAATAACAACCTATCTAGCACGCACTAACTATGGTCAACAGATGTTACGCCACACGCTGCCATCTATGTTAAACTCATTAGAAACTTAATAACAACCTATCTAGCACGCACTAACTATGGTCAACAAATGTTACGCCACACGCTGCCATCTATGTTAAACTTATTAGAAACTTAATAACAACCTATCTAGCGCGCACTAACTATGGTTAACAAATGTTACGCCACACGCTGCTATCTATGTTAAACTCATTAGAAACTTAATAACAACCTATCTAGCACGCACTAACTATGGTCAACAAATGCTACGCCACACACTGCCATCTTTGTTAAACTCATTAGAAACTTAAGGCACGCACTAACTATGGTCAACAAATGTTACGCCACACGCTGCCATCTATGTTAAACTCATTAGAAACTTAATAACAACCTATCTAGCACGCACTAACTATGGTCAACAAATGTTACGCCACACGCTGCCATCTTTGTTAAACTCATTAGAAACTTAATAACAACCTATCTAGCGCGCACTAACTATGGTCAACAAATGTTACGCCACACGCTGCTATCTTTGTTAAACTCATTAGAAACTTAATAACAACCTATCTAGCACGCACTAAATATGGTCAACAAATGTTACGCCACACGCTGCCATCTTTATTAAACTCATTAGAAACTTAATAACAACCTATCTAGCGCGCACTAACTATGGTCAACAAATGTTACGCCACACGCTGCCATCTTTGTTAAACTCATTAGAAACTTAATAACAACCTATCTAGCACGCACTAACTATGGTCAACAAATGTTACGCCACACGCTGCCATCTATGTTAAACTCATTAGAAACTTAATAACAACCTATCTAGCACGCACTAACTATGGTCAACAAATGTTACGCCACACGCTGCCATCTATGTTAAACTCATTAGAAACTTAATAACAACCTATCTAGCGCGCACTAACTATGGTCAACAAATGCTACGCCACACACTGCCATCTTTGTTAAACTCATTAGAAACTTAAGGCACGCACTAACTATGGTCAACAAATGTTACGCCACACGCTGCCATCTATGTTAAACTCATTAGAAACTTAATAACAACCTATCTAGCGCGCACTAACTATGGTCAACAAATGTTACGCCACACACTGCCATCTTTGTTAAACTCATTAGAAACTTAACTTAGATTTGATTTGATTTGAATAACAACCATCTCCTCTCTGCGTAGCATCATTGTTCATTTGGTTAAGTGCTAATACATCAACTCCTCTTTTATGAATTGCTCTCCACCCTTTTTGTTATTTGATGACTGGTCGTCTACTGTGCTGATACCCCTTTTTCGTTGCTGATACCCCCTTTTGATTTCTGTGTATTCTGTTCGGTTACAGACATTGCTTATATTGATGTTTTTGTTCATCTATGACTTGATGTTCAATTTAGTTCTTCGTTTTATGTTCTTAATGACTTGATGACATGATGTTCAATTTAGTTCCTCGTTTTCTGTCACTGCCGTCTGAACAGGAGAGGAGAACTCCGTCAAGCGGATAGCCGCTTTTTTTCTCCCCTCCTCCATTAAATTGTATTTGATTTGGTGGAAATAAAGCATTATTATTATTATTATTATATCTAGCACGCACTAACTATGGTCAACAAATGTTACGCCACACGCTGCCATCTATGTTAAACTCATTAGAAACTTAATAACAACCTATCTAGCACGCACCAACTATGGTCAACAAATGTTACGCCACACGCTGCCATCTATGTTAAACTCATTAGAAACTTAATAACAACCTATCTAGCGCGCACTAACTATGGTCAACAAATGTTACGCCACACGCTGCCATCTATGTTAAACTCATTAGAAACTTAATAACAACCTATCTAGCGCGCACTAACTATGGTCAACAAATGTTACGCCACAGGCTGCCATCTATGTTAAACTCATTAGAAACTTAATAACAACCTATCTAGCACGCACTAACTATGGTCAACAAATGTTACGCCACACGCTGCCATCTATGTTAAACTCATTAGAAACTTAATAACAACCTATCTAGCACGCACTAACTATGGTCAACAAATGTTACGCCACACGCTGCCATCTATGTTAAACTCATTAGAAACTTAATAACAACCTATCTAGCGCGCACTAACTATGGTCAACAAATGTTACGCCACACGCTGCCATCTATGTTAAACTCATTAGAAACTTAATAACAACCTATCTAGCGCGCACTAACTATGGTCAACAAATGTTACGCCACACGCTGCCATCTATGTTAAACTCATTAGAAACTTAATAACAACCTATCTAGCACGCTATAACTACGGTCAACAAATGTTACGCCACACGCTGCCATCTATGTTAAACTCATTAAAAACTTAATAACAACCTATCTAGCGCGCACTAACTATGGTCAACAAATGTTACGCCACACGCTGCCATCTATGTTAAGCTCATTAGAAACTTAATAACAACCTATATAGCGCGCACTAACTATGGTCAACAAATGTTACGCCACACGCTGCCATCTATGTTAAACTCATTAGAAACTTAATAACAACCTATCTAGCACGCACTAACTATGGTCAACAAATGTTACGCCACACACTGCCATCTTTGTTAAACTCATTACAAACTTAATAACAACCTATCTAGCACGCACTAACTATGGTCAACAAATGTTACGCCACACACTGCCATCTTTGTTAAACTCATTAGAAACTTAATAACAACCATCTCCTCCCTGCATAGCATGATTGTTCATTTGGTTAAGTGCTAATACATCAACTCCTGTTTTATGAATTGCTCTCCACCCTTTTTGTTATTTGATGACTGGTCGTCTACTGTGCTGATACCCCTTTTTCGTTGCTGATACCCCCTTTTGATTTCTTTGTATTCTGTTCGGTTACAGACATTGCTTATATTGATGTTTTTGTTCATCTATGACTTGATGTTCAATTTAGTTCTTCGTTTTATGTTCTTAATGACGTGATGACTTGATGTTCAATTTAGTTCCTCGTTTTCTGTCACTGCCGTCTGAACAGGAGAGGAGAACTCCGTCAAGCGGATAGCCACTTTTTCTCTCCCCTCCTCCAACAAATTGTATTTGATTTGGTGGAAATAAAGCATTATTATTATTATTATATCTAGCACGCACTAACTATGGTCAACAAATGTTACGCCACAGGCTGCCATCTATGTTAAACTCATTAGAAACTTAATAACAACCTATCTAGCGCGCACTAACTATGGTCAACAAATGTTACGCCACACGCTGCCATCTATGTTAAACTCATTAGAAACTTAACAACCTATCTAGCGCGCACTAACTATGGTCAACAAATGTTACGCCACACGCTGCCATCTATGTTAAACTCATTAGAAACTTAATAACAACCTATCTAGCACGCACTAACTATGGTCAACAAATGTTACGCCACACGCTGCCATCTATGTTAAACTCATTAGAAACTTAATAACAACCTATCTAGCACGCACTAACTATGGTCAACAAATGTTACGCCACACGCTGCCATCTATGTGAAACTCATTAGAAACTTAATAACAACCTATCTAGCACGCACTAACTATGGTCAACAGATGTTACGCCACACGCTGCCATCTATGTTAAACTCATTAGAAACTTAATAACAACCTATCTAGCACGCACTAACTATGGTCAACAAATGTTACGCCACACGCTGCCATCTATGTTAAACTTATTAGAAACTTAATAACAACCTATCTAGCGCGCACTAACTATGGTTAACAAATGTTACGCCACACGCTGCTATCTATGTTAAACTCATTAGAAACTTAATAACAACCTATCTAGCACGCACTAACTATGGTCAACAAATGCTACGCCACACACTGCCATCTATGTTAAACTCATTAGAAACTTAATAACAACCTATCTAGCACGCACTAACTATGGTCAACAAATGTTACGCCACACACTGCCATCTTTGTTAAACTCATTAGAAACTTAATAACAACCATCTCCTCCCTGCATAGCATGATTGTTCATTTGGTTAAGTGCTAATACATCAACTCCTGTTTTATGAATTGCTCTCCACCCTTTTTGTTATTTGATGACTGGTCGTCTACTGTGCTGATACCCCTTTTTCGTTGCTGATACCCCCTTTTGATTTCTTTGTATTCTGTTCGGTTACAGACATTGCTTATATTGATGTTTTTGTTCATCTATGACTTGATGTTCAATTTAGTTCTTCGTTTTATGTTCTTAATGACGTGATGACTTGATGTTCAATTTAGTTCCTCGTTTTCTGTCACTGCCGTCTGA
Organism: Amblyomma mixtum; assembly: GCF_055824585.1. Classification (NCBI taxonomy): domain Eukaryota; kingdom Metazoa; phylum Arthropoda; class Arachnida; order Ixodida; family Ixodidae; genus Amblyomma; species Amblyomma mixtum. Next base: position 7,675,986 of record NC_143021.1, read on the forward strand.
ACAGGAGAGGAGAACTCCGTCAAGCGGATAGCCACTTTTTTTCTCCCCTCCTCCAACAAATTGTATTTGATTTGGTGGAAATAAAGCATTATTATTATTATTATATCTAGCACGCACTAACTATGGTCAACAAATGTTACGCCACAGGCTGCCATCTATGTTAAACTCATTAGAAACTTAATAACAACCTATCTAGCGCGCACTAACTATGGTCAACAAATGTTACGCCACACGCTGCCATCTATGTTAAACTCATTAGAAACTTAACAACCTATCTAGCGCGCACTAACTATGGTCAACAAATGTTACGCCACACGCTGCCATCTATGTTAAACTCATTAGAAACTTAATAACAACCTATCTAGCACGCACTAACTATGGTCAACAAATGTTACGCCACACGCTGCCATCTATGTTAAACTCATTAGAAACTTAATAACAACCTATCTAGCACGCACTAACTATGGTCAACAAATGTTACGCCACACGCTGCCATCTATGTGAAACTCATTAGAAACTTAATAACAACCTATCTAGCACGCACTAACTATGGTCAACAGATGTTACGCCACACGCTGCCATCTATGTTAAACTCATTAGAAACTTAATAACAACCTATCTAGCACGCACTAACTATGGTCAACAAATGTTACGCCACACGCTGCCATCTATGTTAAACTTATTAGAAACTTAATAACAACCTATCTAGCGCGCACTAACTATGGTTAACAAATGTTACGCCACACGCTGCTATCTATGTTAAACTCATTAGAAACTTAATAACAACCTATCTAGCACGCACTAACTATGGTCAACAAATGCTACGCCACACACTGCCATCTTTGTTAAACTCATTAGAAACTTAAGGCACGCACTAACTATGGTCAACAAATGTTACGCCACACGCTGCCATCTATGTTAAACTCATTAGAAACTTAATAACAACCTATCTAGCACGCACTAACTATGGTCAACAAATGTTACGCCACACGCTGCCATCTTTGTTAAACTCATTAGAAACTTAATAACAACCTATCTAGCGCGCACTAACTATGGTCAACAAATGTTACGCCACACGCTGCTATCTTTGTTAAACTCATTAGAAACTTAATAACAACCTATCTAGCACGCACTAAATATGGTCAACAAATGTTACGCCACACGCTGCCATCTTTATTAAACTCATTAGAAACTTAATAACAACCTATCTAGCGCGCACTAACTATGGTCAACAAATGTTACGCCACACGCTGCCATCTTTGTTAAACTCATTAGAAACTTAATAACAACCTATCTAGCACGCACTAACTATGGTCAACAAATGTTACGCCACACGCTGCCATCTATGTTAAACTCATTAGAAACTTAATAACAACCTATCTAGCACGCACTAACTATGGTCAACAAATGTTACGCCACACGCTGCCATCTATGTTAAACTCATTAGAAACTTAATAACAACCTATCTAGCGCGCACTAACTATGGTCAACAAATGCTACGCCACACACTGCCATCTTTGTTAAACTCATTAGAAACTTAAGGCACGCACTAACTATGGTCAACAAATGTTACGCCACACGCTGCCATCTATGTTAAACTCATTAGAAACTTAATAACAACCTATCTAGCGCGCACTAACTATGGTCAACAAATGTTACGCCACACACTGCCATCTTTGTTAAACTCATTAGAAACTTAACTTAGATTTGATTTGATTTGAATAACAACCATCTCCTCTCTGCGTAGCATCATTGTTCATTTGGTTAAGTGCTAATACATCAACTCCTCTTTTATGAATTGCTCTCCACCCTTTTTGTTATTTGATGACTGGTCGTCTACTGTGCTGATACCCCTTTTTCGTTGCTGATACCCCCTTTTGATTTCTGTGTATTCTGTTCGGTTACAGACATTGCTTATATTGATGTTTTTGTTCATCTATGACTTGATGTTCAATTTAGTTCTTCGTTTTATGTTCTTAATGACTTGATGACATGATGTTCAATTTAGTTCCTCGTTTTCTGTCACTGCCGTCTGAACAGGAGAGGAGAACTCCGTCAAGCGGATAGCCGCTTTTTTTCTCCCCTCCTCCATTAAATTGTATTTGATTTGGTGGAAATAAAGCATTATTATTATTATTATTATATCTAGCACGCACTAACTATGGTCAACAAATGTTACGCCACACGCTGCCATCTATGTTAAACTCATTAGAAACTTAATAACAACCTATCTAGCACGCACCAACTATGGTCAACAAATGTTACGCCACACGCTGCCATCTATGTTAAACTCATTAGAAACTTAATAACAACCTATCTAGCGCGCACTAACTATGGTCAACAAATGTTACGCCACACGCTGCCATCTATGTTAAACTCATTAGAAACTTAATAACAACCTATCTAGCGCGCACTAACTATGGTCAACAAATGTTACGCCACAGGCTGCCATCTATGTTAAACTCATTAGAAACTTAATAACAACCTATCTAGCACGCACTAACTATGGTCAACAAATGTTACGCCACACGCTGCCATCTATGTTAAACTCATTAGAAACTTAATAACAACCTATCTAGCACGCACTAACTATGGTCAACAAATGTTACGCCACACGCTGCCATCTATGTTAAACTCATTAGAAACTTAATAACAACCTATCTAGCGCGCACTAACTATGGTCAACAAATGTTACGCCACACGCTGCCATCTATGTTAAACTCATTAGAAACTTAATAACAACCTATCTAGCGCGCACTAACTATGGTCAACAAATGTTACGCCACACGCTGCCATCTATGTTAAACTCATTAGAAACTTAATAACAACCTATCTAGCACGCTATAACTACGGTCAACAAATGTTACGCCACACGCTGCCATCTATGTTAAACTCATTAAAAACTTAATAACAACCTATCTAGCGCGCACTAACTATGGTCAACAAATGTTACGCCACACGCTGCCATCTATGTTAAGCTCATTAGAAACTTAATAACAACCTATATAGCGCGCACTAACTATGGTCAACAAATGTTACGCCACACGCTGCCATCTATGTTAAACTCATTAGAAACTTAATAACAACCTATCTAGCACGCACTAACTATGGTCAACAAATGTTACGCCACACACTGCCATCTTTGTTAAACTCATTACAAACTTAATAACAACCTATCTAGCACGCACTAACTATGGTCAACAAATGTTACGCCACACACTGCCATCTTTGTTAAACTCATTAGAAACTTAATAACAACCATCTCCTCCCTGCATAGCATGATTGTTCATTTGGTTAAGTGCTAATACATCAACTCCTGTTTTATGAATTGCTCTCCACCCTTTTTGTTATTTGATGACTGGTCGTCTACTGTGCTGATACCCCTTTTTCGTTGCTGATACCCCCTTTTGATTTCTTTGTATTCTGTTCGGTTACAGACATTGCTTATATTGATGTTTTTGTTCATCTATGACTTGATGTTCAATTTAGTTCTTCGTTTTATGTTCTTAATGACGTGATGACTTGATGTTCAATTTAGTTCCTCGTTTTCTGTCACTGCCGTCTGAACAGGAGAGGAGAACTCCGTCAAGCGGATAGCCACTTTTTCTCTCCCCTCCTCCAACAAATTGTATTTGATTTGGTGGAAATAAAGCATTATTATTATTATTATATCTAGCACGCACTAACTATGGTCAACAAATGTTACGCCACAGGCTGCCATCTATGTTAAACTCATTAGAAACTTAATAACAACCTATCTAGCGCGCACTAACTATGGTCAACAAATGTTACGCCACACGCTGCCATCTATGTTAAACTCATTAGAAACTTAACAACCTATCTAGCGCGCACTAACTATGGTCAACAAATGTTACGCCACACGCTGCCATCTATGTTAAACTCATTAGAAACTTAATAACAACCTATCTAGCACGCACTAACTATGGTCAACAAATGTTACGCCACACGCTGCCATCTATGTTAAACTCATTAGAAACTTAATAACAACCTATCTAGCACGCACTAACTATGGTCAACAAATGTTACGCCACACGCTGCCATCTATGTGAAACTCATTAGAAACTTAATAACAACCTATCTAGCACGCACTAACTATGGTCAACAGATGTTACGCCACACGCTGCCATCTATGTTAAACTCATTAGAAACTTAATAACAACCTATCTAGCACGCACTAACTATGGTCAACAAATGTTACGCCACACGCTGCCATCTATGTTAAACTTATTAGAAACTTAATAACAACCTATCTAGCGCGCACTAACTATGGTTAACAAATGTTACGCCACACGCTGCTATCTATGTTAAACTCATTAGAAACTTAATAACAACCTATCTAGCACGCACTAACTATGGTCAACAAATGCTACGCCACACACTGCCATCTTTGTTAAACTCATTAGAAACTTAAGGCACGCACTAACTATGGTCAACAAATGTTACGCCACACGCTGCCATCTATGTTAAACTCATTAGAAACTTAACAACCTATCTAGCGCGCACTAACTATGGTCAACAAATGTTACGCCACACGCTGCCATCTATGTTAAACTCATTAGAAACTTAATAACAACCTATCTAGCACGCACTAACTATGGTCAACAAATGTTACGCCACACGCTGCCATCTATGTTAAACTCATTAGAAACTTAATAACAACCTATCTAGCACGCACTAACTATGGTCAACAAATGTTATGCCACACGCTGCCATCTATGTGAAACTCATTAGAAACTTAATAACAACCTATCTAGCACGCACTAACTATGGTTAACAAATGTTACGCCACACGCTGCTATCTATGTTAAACTCATTAGAAACTTAATAACAACCTATCTAGCACGCACTAACTATGGTCAACAAATGCTACGCCACACACTGCCATCTTTGTTAAACTCATTAGAAACTTAATAACAACCTATCTAGCACGCACTAACTATGGTCAACAGATGTTACGCCACACGCTGCCATCTATGTTAAACTCATTAGAAACTTAATAACAACCTATCTAGCACGCACTAACTATGGTCAACAAATGTTACGCCACACGCTGCCATCTATGTTAAACTTATTAGAAACTTAATAACAACCCATCTAGCGCGCACTAACTATGGTTAACAAATGTTACGCCACACGCTGCTATCTATGTTAAACTCATTAGAAACTTAATAACAACCTATCTAGCACGCACTAACTATGGTCAACAAATGCTACGCCACACACTGCCATCTTTGTTAAACTCATTAGAAACTTAACTTAGATTTGATTTGATTTGAATAACAACCATCTCCTCTCTGCGTAGCATCATTGTTCATTTGGTTAAGTGCTAATACATCAACTCCTCTTTTATGAATTGCTCTCCACCCTTTTTGTTATTTGATGACTGGTCGTCTACTGTGCTGATACCCCTTTTTCGTTGCTGATACCCCCTTTTGATTTCTGTGTATTCTGTTCGGTTACAGACATTGCTTATATTGATGTTTTTGTTCATCTATGACTTGATGTTCAATTTAGTTCTTCGTTTTATGTTCTTAATGACTTGATGACTTGATGTTCAATTTAGTTCCTCGTTTTCTGTCACTGCCGTCTGAACAGGAGAGGAGAACTCCGTCAAGCGGATAGCCGCTTTTTTTCTCCCCTCCTCCATCAAATTGTATTTGATTTGGTGGAAATAAAGCATTATTATTGTTATTATTATATCTAGCACGCACTAACTATGGTCAACAAATGTTACGCCACACGCTGCCATCTATGTTAAACTCATTAGAAACTTAATAACAACCTATCTAGCGCGCACTAACTATGGTCAACAAATGTTACGCCGCACACTGCCGTCTTTGTTAAACTCATTAGAAACTTAATAACAACCTATCTAGCACGCACTAACTATGGTCAACAGATGTTACGCCACACGCTGCCATCTATGTTAAACTCATTAGAAACTTAATAACAACCTATCTAGCACGCACTAACTATGGTCAACAAATGTTACGCCACACGCTGCCATCTATGTTAAACTTATTAGAAACTTAATAACAACCTATCTAGCGCGCACTAACTATGGTTAACAAATGTTACGCCACACGCTGCTATCTATGTTAAACTCATTAGAAACTTAATAACAACCTATCTAGCACGCACTAACTATGGTCAACAAATGCTACGCCACACACTGCCATCTTTGTTAAACTCATTAGAAACTTAAGGCACGCACTAACTATGGTCAACAAATGTTACGCCACACGCTGCCATCTATGTTAAACTCATTAGAAACTTAATAACAACCTATCTAGCGCGCACTAACTATGGTCAACAAATGTTACGCCACACACTGCCATCTTTGTTAAACTCATTAGAAACTTAACTTAGATTTGATTTGATTTGAATAACAACCATCTCCTCTCTGCGTAGCATCATTGTTCATTTGGTTAAGTGCTAATACATCAACTCCTCTTTTATGAATTGCTCTCCACCCTTTTTGTTATTTGATGACTGGTCGTCTACTGTGCTGATACCCCTTTTTCGTTGCTGATACCCCCTTTTGATTTCTGTGTATTCTGTTCGGTTACAGACATTGCTTATATTGATGTTTTTGTTCATCTATGACTTGATGTTCAATTTAGTTCTTCGTTTTATGTTCTTAATGACTTGATGACTTGATGTTCAATTTAGTTCCTCGTTTTCTGTCACTGCCGTCTGAACAGGAGAGGAGAACTCCGTCAAGCGGATAGCCGCTTTTTTTCTCCCCTCCTCCATCAAATTGTATTTGATTTGGTGGAAATAAAGCATTATTATTGTTATTATTATATCTAGCACGCACTAGCTATGGTCAACAAATGTTACGCCACACGCTGCCATCTATGTTAAACTCATTAGAAACTTAATAACAACCTATCTAGCACGCACTAACTATGGTCAACAAATGCTACGCCACACACTGCCATCTTTGTTAAACTCATTAGAAACTTAAGGCACGCACTAACTATGGTCAACAAATGTTACGCCACACGCTGCCATCTATGTTAAACTCATTAGAAACTTAATAACAACCTATCTAGCGCGCACTAACTATGGTCAACAAATGTTACGCCACACGCTGCCATCTATGTTAAACTCATTAGAAACTTAATAACAACCTATCTAGCACGCACTAACTATGGTCAACAAATGTTACGCCACACGCTGCCATCTATGTTAAACTCATTAGAAACTTAATAACAACCTATCTAGCACGCACTAACTATGGTCAACAAATGTTACGCCACACGCTGCCATCTATGTTAAACTCATTAGAAACTTAATAACAACCTATCTAGCGCGCACTAACTATGGTCAACAAATGCTACGCCACACACTGCCATCTTTGTTAAACTCATTAGAAACTTAAGGCACGCACTAACTATGGTCAACAAATGTTACGCCACACGCTGCCATCTATGTTAAACTCATTAGAAACTTAATAACAACCTATCTAGCGCGCACTAACTATGGTCAACAAATGTTACGCCACACACTGCCATCTTTGTTAAACTCATTAGAAACTTAACTTAGATTTGATTTGATTTGAATAACAACCATCTCCTCTCTGCGTAGCATCATTGTTCATTTGGTTAAGTGCTAATACATCAACTCCTCTTTTATGAATTGCTCTCCACCCTTTTTGTTATTTGATGACTGGTCGTCTACTGTGCTGATACCCCTTTTTCGTTGCTGATACCCCCTTTTGATTTCTTTGTATTCTGTTCGGTTACAGACATTGCTTATATTGATGTTTTTGTTCATCTATGACTTGATGTTCAATTTAGTTCTTCGTTTTATGTTCTTAATGACTTGATGACTTGATGTTCAATTTAGTTCCTCGTTTTCTGTCACTGCCGTCTGAACAGGAGAGGAGAACTCCGTCAAGCGGATAGCCGCTTTTTTTCTCCCCTCCTCCATTAAATTGTATTTGATTTGGTGGAAATAAAGCATTATTATTATTATTATTATATCTAGCACGCACTAACTATGGTCAACAAATGTTACGCCACACACGCTGCCATCTATGTTAAACTCATTAGAATCTTAATAACAACCTATCTAGCGCGCACTAACTATGGTCAACAAATGTTACGCCACACGCTGCCATCTATGTTAAACTCATTAGAAACTTAATAACAACCTATCTAGCACGCACCAACTATGGTCAACAAATGTTACGCCACACGCTGCCATCTATGTTAAACTCATTAGAAACTTAATAACAACCTATCTAGCGCGCACTAACTATGGTCAACAAATGTTACGCCACACGCTGCCATCTATGTTAAACTCATTAGAAACTTAATAACAACCTATCTAGCGCGCACTAACTATGGTCAACAAATGTTACGCCACACGCTGCCATCTATGTTAAACTCATTAGAAACTTAATAACAACCTATCTAGCACGCACTAACTATGGTCAACAAATGTTACGCCACACGCTGCCATCTATGTTAAACTCATTAGAAACTTAATAACAACCTATCTAGCACGCACTAACTATGGTCAACAAATGTTACGCCACACGCTGCCATCTATGTTAAACTCATTAGAAACTTAATAACAACCTATCTAGCGCGCACTAACTATGGTCAACAAATGTTACGCCACACGCTGCCATCTATGTTAAACTCATTAGAAACTTAATAACAACCTATCTAGCACGCTATAACTACGGTCAACAAATGTTACGCCACACGCTGCCATCTATGTTAAACTCACTAAAAACTTAATAACAACCTATCTAGCGCGCACTAACTATGGTCAACAAATGTTACGCCACACGCTGCCATCTATGTTAAACTCATTAGAAACTTAATAACAACCTATCTAGCGCGCACAAACTATGGTCAACAAATGTTACGCCACACGCTGCCATCTATGTTAAACTCATTAGAAACTTAATAACAACCTATCTAGCACGCACTAACTATGGTCAACAAATGTTACGCCACACACTGCCATCTTTGTTAAACTCATTACAAACTTAATAACAACCTATCTAGCACGCACTAACTATGGTCAACAAATGTTACGCCACACACTGCCATCTTTGTTAAACTCATTAGAAACTTAATAACAACCATCTCCTCCCTGCATAGCATGATTGTTCATTTGGTTAAGTGCTAATACATCAACTCCTGTTTTATGAATTGCTCTCCACCCTTTTTGTTATTTGATGACTGGTCGTCTACTGTGCTGATACCCCTTTTTCGTTGCTGATACCCCCTTTTGATTTCTTTGTATTCTGTTCGGTTACAGACATTGCTTATATTGATGTTTTTGTTCATCTATGACTTGATGTTCAATTTAGTTCTTCGTTTTATGTTCTTAATGACGTGATGACTTGATGTTCAATTTAGTTCCTCGTTTTCTGTCACTGCCGTCTGAACAGGAGAGGAGAACTCCGTCAAGCGGATAGCCACTTTTTTTCTCCCCTCCTCCAACAAATTGTATTTGATTTGGTGGAAATAAAGCATTATTATTATTATTATATCTAGCACGCACTAACTATGGTCAACAAATGTTACGCCACAGGCTGCCATCTATGTTAAACTCATTAGAAACTTAATAACAACCTATCTAGCGCGCACTAACTATGGTCAACAAATGTTACGCCACACGCTGCCATCTATGTTAAACTCATTAGAAACTTAACAACCTATCTAGCGCGCACTAACTATGGTCAACAAATGTTACGCCACACGCTGCCATCTATGTTAAACTCATTAGAAACTTAATAACAACCTATCTAGCACGCACTAACTATGGTCAACAAATGTTACGCCACACGCTGCCATCTATGTTAAACTCATTAGAAACTTAATAACAACCTATCTAGCACGCACTAACTATGGTCAACAAATGTTACGCCACACGCTGCCATCTATGTGAAACTCATTAGAAACTTAATAACAACCTATCTAGCACGCACTAACTATGGTCAACAGATGTTACGCCACACGCTGCCATCTATGTTAAACTCATTAGAAACTTAATAACAACCTATCTAGCACGCACTAACTATGGTCAACAAATGTTACGCCACACGCTGCCATCTATGTTAAACTTATTAGAAACTTAATAACAACCTATCTAGCGCGCACTAACTATGGTTAACAAATGTTACGCCACACGCTGCTATCTATGTTAAACTCATTAGAAACTTAATAACAACCTATCTAGCACGCACTAACTATGGTCAACAAATGCTACGCCACACACTGCCATCTTTGTTAAACTCATTAGAAACTTAAGGCACGCACTAACTATGGTCAACAAATGTTACGCCACACGCTGCCATCTATGTTAAACTCATTAGAAACTTAATAACAACCTATCTAGCACGCACTAACTATGGTCAACAAATGTTACGCCACACGCTGCCATCTTTGTTAAACTCATTAGAAACTTAATAACAACCTATCTAGCGCGCACTAACTATGGTCAACAAATGTTACGCCACACGCTGCTATCTTTGTTAAACTCATTAGAAACTTAATAACAACCTATCTAGCACGCACTAAATATGGTCAACAAATGTTACGCCACACGCTGCCATCTTTGTTAAACTCATTAGAAACTTAATAACAACCTATCTAGCGCGCACTAACTATGGTCAACAAATGTTACGCCACACGCTGCCATCTTTGTTAAACTCATTAGAAACTTAATAACAACCTATCTAGCACGCACTAACTATGGTCAACAAATGTTACGCCACACGCTGCCATCTATGTTAAACTCATTAGAAACTTAATAACAACCTATTTAGCGCGCACTAACTATGGTCAACAAATGTTACGCCACACGCTGCCATTTTTGTTAAACTCATTAGAAACTTAATAACAACCTATCTAGCACGCAATAACTATGGTCAACAAATGTTACGCCACACGCTGCCATCTATGTTAAACTCATTAGAAACTTAATAACAACCTATCTAGCGCGCACTAACTATGGTCAACAAATGTTACGCCACACACTGCCATCTTTGTTAAACTCATTAGAAACTTAATAACAACCTATCTAGCACGCACTAACTATGGTCAACAGATGTTACGCCACACGCTGCCATCTATGTTAAACTCATTAGAAACTTAATAACAACCTATCTAGCACGCACTAACTATGGTCAACAAATGTTACGCCACACGCTGCCATCTATGTTAAACTTATTAGAAACTTAATAACAACCTATCTAGCGCGCACTAACTATGGTTAACAAATGTTACGCCACACGCTGCTATCTATGTTAAACTCATTAGAAACTTAATAACAACCTATCTAGCACGCACTAACTATGGTCAACAAATGCTACGCCACACACTGCCATCTTTGTTAAACTCATTAGAAACTTAATAATAACCTATCTAGCACGCACTAACTATGGTCAACAGATGTTACGCCACACGCTGCCATCTATGTTAAACTCATTAGAAACTTAATAACAACCTATCTAGCACGCACTAACTATGGTCAACAAATGTTACGCCACACGCTGCCATCTATGTTAAACTTATTAGAAAGTTAATAACAACCTATCTAGCGCGCACTAACTATGGTTAACAAATGTTACGCCACACGCTGCTATCTATGTTAAACTCATTAGAAACTTAATAACAACCTATCTAGCACGCACTAACTATGGTCAACAAATGCTACGCCACACACTGCCATCTTTGTTAAACTCATTAGAAACTTAAGGCACGCACTAACTATGGTCAACAAATGTTACGCCACACGCTGCCATCTATGTTAAACTCATTAGAAACTTAATAACAACCTATCTAGTGCGCACTAACTATGGTCAACAAATGTTACGCCACACACTGCCATCTTTGTTAAACTCATTAGAAACTTAGATTTGATTTGATTTGAATAACAACCATCTCCTCTCTGCGTAGCATCATTGTTCATTTGGTTAAGTGCTAATACATCAACTCCTCTTTTATGAATTGCTCTCCACCCTTTTTGTTATTTGATGACTGGTCGTCTACTGTGCTGATACCCCTTTTTCGTTGCTGATACCCCCTTTTGATTTCTGTGTATTCTGTTCGGTTACAGACATTGCTTATATTGATGTTTTTGTTCATCTATGACTTGATGTTCAATTTAGTTCTTCGTTTTATGTTCTTAATGACTTGATGACTTGATGTTCAATTTAGTTCCTCGTTTTCTGTCACTGCCGTCTGAACAGGAGAGGAGAACTCCGTCAAGCGGATAGCCGCTTTTTTTCTCCCCTCCTCCATCAAATTGTATTTGATTTGGTGGAAATAAAGCATTATTATTGTTATTATTATATCTAGCACGCACTAGCTATGGTCAACAAATGTTACGCCACACGCTGCCATCTATGTTAAACTCATTAGAAACTTAATAACAACCTATCTAGCACGCACTAACTATGGTCAACAAATGCTACGCCACACACTGCCATCTTTGTTAAACTCATTAGAAACTTAAGGCACGCACTAACTATGGTCAACAAATGTTACGCCACACGCTGCCATCTATGTTAAACTCATTAGAAACTTAATAACAACCTATCTAGCACGCACTAACTATGGTCAACAAATGTTACGCCACACGCTGCCATCTATGTTAAACTCATTAGAAACTTAATAACAACCTATCTAGCACGCACTAACTATGGTCAACAAATGTTACGCCACACGCTGCCATCTATGTTAAACTCATTAGAAACTTAATAACAACCTATCTAGCGCGCACTAACTATGGTCAACAAATGCTACGCCACACACTGCCATCTTTGTTAAACTCATTAGAAACTTAAGGCACGCACTAACTATGGTCAACAAATGTTACGCCACACGCTGCCATCTATGTTAAACTCATTAGAAACTTAATAACAACCTATCTAGCGCGCACTAACTATGGTCAACAAATGTTACGCCACACACTGCCATCTTTGTTAAACTCATTAGAAACTTAACTTAGATTTGATTTGATTTGAATAACAACCATCTCCTCTCTGCGTAGCATCATTGTTCATTTGGTTAAGTGCTAATACATCAACTCCTCTTTTATGAATTGCTCTCCACCCTTTTTGTTATTTGATGACTGGTCGTCTACTGTGCTGATACCCCTTTTTCGTTGCTGATACCCCCTTTTGATTTCTGTGTATTCTGTTCGGTTACAGACATTGCTTATATTGATGTTTTTGTTCATCTATGACTTGATGTTCAATTTAGTTCTTCGTTTTATGTTCTTAATGACTTGATGACTTGATGTTCAATTTAGTTCCTCGTTTTCTGTCACTGCCGTCTGAACAGGAGAGGAGAACTCCGTCAAGCGGATAGCCGCTTTTTTTCTCCCCTCCTCCATTAAATTGTATTTGATTTGGTGGAAATAAAGCATTATTATTATTATTATTATATCTAGCACGCACTAACTATGGTCAACAAATGTTACGCCACACACGCTGCCATCTATGTTAAACTCATTAGAATCTTAATAACAACCTATCTAGCGCGCACTAACTATGGTCAACAAATGTTACGCCACACGCTGCCATCTATGTTAAACTCATTAGAAACTTAATAACAACCTATCTAGCACGCACCAACTATGGTCAACAAATGTTACGCCACACGCTGCCATCTATGTTAAACTCATTAGAAACTTAATAACAACCTATCTAGCGCGCACTAACTATGGTCAACAAATGTTACGCCACACGCTGCCATCTATGTTAAACTCATTAGAAACTTAATAACAACCTATCTAGCGCGCACTAACTATGGTCAACAAATGTTACGCCACACGCTGCCATCTATGTTAAACTCATTAGAAACTTAATAACAACCTATCTAGCACGCACTAACTATGGTCAACAAATGTTACGCCACACGCTGCCATCTATGTTAAACTCATTAGAAACTTAATAACAACCTATCTAGCACGCACTAACTATGGTCAACAAATGTTACGCCACACGCTGCCATCTATGTTAAACTCATTAGAAACTTAATAACAACCTATCTAGCGCGCACTAACTATGGTCAACAAATGTTACGCCACACGCTGCCATCTATGTTAAACTCATTAGAAACTTAATAACAACCTATCTAGCGCGCACTAACTATGGTCAACAAATGTTACGCCACACGCTGCCATCTATGTTAAACTCATTAGAAACTTAATAACAACCTATCTAGCACGCTATAACTACGGTCAACAAATGTTACGCCACACGCTGCCATCTATGTTAAACTCATTAAAAACTTAATAACATCCTATCTAGCGCGCACTAACTATGGTCAACAAATGTTACGCCACACGCTGCCATCTATGTTAAACTCATTAGAAACTTAATAACAACCTATCTAGCGCGCACTAACTATGGTCAACAAATGTTACGCCACACGCTGCCATCTATGTTAAACTCATTAGAAACTTAATAACAACCTATCTAGCACGCACTAACTATGGTCAACAAATGTTACGCCACACACTGCCATCTTTGTTAAACTCATTACAAACTTAATAACAACCTATCTAGCACGCACTAACTATGGTCAACAAATGTTACGCCACACACTGCCATCTTTGTTAAACTCATTAGAAACTTAATAACAACCATCTCCTCCCTGCATAGCATGATTGTTCATTTGGTTAAGTGCTAATACATCAACTCCTGTTTTATGAATTGCTCTCCACCCTTTTTGTTATTTGATGACTGGTCGTCTACTGTGCTGATACCCCTTTTTCGTTGCTGATACCCCCTTTTGATTTCTTTGTATTCTGTTCGGTTACAGACATTGCTTATATTGATGTTTTTGTTCATCTATGACTTGATGTTCAATTTAGTTCTTCGTTTTATGTTCTTAATGACGTGATGACTTGATGTTCAATTTAGTTCCTCGTTTTCTGTCACTGCCGTCTGAACAGGAGAGGAGAACTCCGTCAAGCGGATAGCCACTTTTTTTCTCCCCTCCTCCAACAAATTGTATTTGATTTGGTGGAAATAAAGCATTATTATTATTATATCTAGCACGCACTAACTATGGTCAACAAATGTTACGCCACAGGCTGCCATCTATGTTAAACTCATTAGAAACTTAATAACAACCTATCTAGCGCGCACTAACTATGGTCAACAAATGTTACGCCACACGCTGCCATCTATGTTAAACTCATTAGAAACTTAACAACCTATCTAGCGCGCACTAACTATGGTCAACAAATGTTACGCCACACGCTGCCATCTATGTTAAACTCATTAGAAACTTAATAACAACCTATCTAGCACGCACTAACTATGGTCAACAAATGTTACGCCACACGCTGCCATCTATGTTAAACTCATTAGAAACTTAATAACAACCTATCTAGCACGCACTAACTATGGTCAACAAATGTTACGCCACACGCTGCCATCTATGTGAAACTCATTAGAAACTTAATAACAACCTATCTAGCACGCACTAACTATGGTCAACAGATGTTACGCCACACGCTGCCATCTATGTTAAACTCATTAGAAACTTAATAACAACCTATCTAGCACGCACTAACTATGGTCAACAAATGTTACGCCACACGCTGCCATCTATGTTAAACTTATTAGAAACTTAATAACAACCTATCTAGCGCGCACTAACTATGGTTAACAAATGTTACGCCACACGCTGCTATCTATGTTAAACTCATTAGAAACTTAATAACAACCTATCTAGCACGCACTAACTATGGTCAACAAATGCTACGCCACACACTGCCATCTTTGTTAAACTCATTAGAAACTTAAGGCACGCACTAACTATGGTCAACAAATGTTACGCCACACGCTGCCATCTATGTTAAACTCATTAGAAACTTAATAACAACCTATCTAGCGCGCACTAACTATGGTCAACAGATGTTACGCCACACGCTGCCATCTATGTTAAACTCATTAGAAACTTAATAACAACCTATCTAGCACGCACTAACTATGGTCAACAAATGTTACGCCACACGCTGCCATCTATGTTAAACTTATTAGAAACTTAATAACAACCTATCTAGCGCGCACTAACTATGGTTAACAAATGTTACGCCACACGCTGCTATCTATGTTAAACTCATTAGAAACTTAATAACAACCTATCTAGCACGCACTAACTATGGTCAACAAATGCTACGCCACACACTGCCATCTTTGTTAAACTCATTAGAAACTTAAGGCACGCACTAACTATGGTCAACAAATGTTACGCCACACGCTGCTATCTATGTTAAACTCATTAGAAACTTAATAACAACCTATCTAGCACGCACTAACTATGGTCAACAAATGCTACGCCACACACTGCCATCTTTGTTAAACTCATTAGAAACTTAAGGCACGCACTAACTATGGTCAACAAATGTTACGCCACACGCTGCCATCTATGTTAAACTCATTAGAAACTTAATAACAACCTATCTAGTGCGCACTAACTATGGTCAACAAATGTTACGCCACACACTGCCATCTTTGTTAAACTCATTAGAAACTTAGATTTGATTTGATTTGAATAACAACCATCTCCTCTCTGCGTAGCATCATTGTTCATTTGGTTAAGTGCTAATACATCAACTCCTCTTTTATGAATTGCTCTCCACCCTTTTTGTTATTTGATGACTGGTCGTCTACTGTGCTGATACCCCTTTTTCGTTGCTGATACCCCCTTTTGATTTCTGTGTATTCTGTTCGGTTACAGACATTGCTTATATTGATGTTTTTGTTCATCTATGACTTGATGTTCAATTTAGTTCTTCGTTTTATGTTCTTAATGACTTGATGACTTGATGTTCAATTTAGTTCCTCGTTTTCTGTCACTGCCGTCTGAACAGGAGAGGAGAACTCCGTCAAGCGGATAGCCGCTTTTTTTCTCCCCTCCTCCATCAAATTGTATTTGATTTGGTGGAAATAAAGCATTATTATTGTTATTATTATATCTAGCACGCACTAGCTATGGTCAACAAATGTTACGCCACACGCTGCCATCTATGTTAAACTCATTAGAAACTTAATAACAACCTATCTAGCACGCACTAACTATGGTCAACAAATGCTACGCCACACACTGCCATCTTTGTTAAACTCATTAGAAACTTAAGGCACGCACTAACTATGGTCAACAAATGTTACGCCACACGCTGCCATCTATGTTAAACTCATTAGAAACTTAATAACAACCTATCTAGCACGCACTAACTATGGTCAACAAATGTTACGCCACACGCTGCCATCTATGTTAAACTCATTAGAAACTTAATAACAACCTATCTAGCACGCACTAACTATGGTCAACAAATGTTACGCCACACGCTGCCATCTATGTTAAACTCATTAGAAACTTAATAACAACCTATCTAGCGCGCACTAACTATGGTCAACAAATGCTACGCCACACACTGCCATCTTTGTTAAACTCATTAGAAACTTAAGGCACGCACTAACTATGGTCAACAAATGTTACGCCACACGCTGCCATCTATGTTAAACTCATTAGAAACTTAATAACAACCTATCTAGCGCGCACTAACTATGGTCAACAAATGTTACGCCACACACTGCCATCTTTGTTAAACTCATTAGAAACTTAACTTAGATTTGATTTGATTTGAATAACAACCATCTCCTCTCTGCGTAGCATCATTGTTCATTTGGTTAAGTGCTAATACATCAACTCCTCTTTTATGAATTGCTCTCCACCCTTTTTGTTATTTGATGACTGGTCGTCTACTGTGCTGATACCCCTTTTTCGTTGCTGATACCCCCTTTTGATTTCTGTGTATTCTGTTCGGTTACAGACATTGCTTATATTGATGTTTTTGTTCATCTATGACTTGATGTTCAATTTAGTTCTTCGTTTTATGTTCTTAATGACTTGATGACTTGATGTTCAATTTAGTTCCTCGTTTTCTGTCACTGCCGTCTGAACAGGAGAGGAGAACTCCGTCAAGCGGATAGCCGCTTTTTTTCTCCCCTCCTCCATTAAATTGTATTTGATTTGGTGGAAATAAAGCATTATTATTATTATTATTATATCTAGCACGCACTAACTATGGTCAACAAATGTTACGCCACACACGCTGCCATCTATGTTAAACTCATTAGAATCTTAATAACAACCTATCTAGCGCGCACTAACTATGGTCAACAAATGTTACGCCACACGCTGCCATCTATGTTAAACTCATTAGAAACTTAATAACAACCTATCTAGCACGCACCAACTATGGTCAACAAATGTTACGCCACACGCTGCCATCTATGTTAAACTCATTAGAAACTTAATAACAACCTATCTAGCGCGCACTAACTATGGTCAACAAATGTTACGCCACACGCTGCCATCTATGTTAAACTCATTAGAAACTTAATAACAACCTATCTAGCGCGCACTAACTATGGTCAACAAATGTTACGCCACACGCTGCCATCTATGTTAAACTCATTAGAAACTTAATAACAACCTATCTAGCACGCACTAACTATGGTCAACAAATGTTACGCCACACGCTGCCATCTATGTTAAACTCATTAGAAACTTAATAACAACCTATCTAGCACGCACTAACTATGGTCAACAAATGTTACGCCACACGCTGCCATCTATGTTAAACTCATTAGAAACTTAATAACAACCTATCTAGCGCGCACTAACTATGGTCAACAAATGTTACGCCACACGCTGCCATCTATGTTAAACTCATTAGAAACTTAATAACAACCTATCTAGCGCGCACTAACTATGGTCAACAAATGTTACGCCACACGCTGCCATCTATGTTAAACTCATTAGAAACTTAATAACAACCTATCTAGCACGCTATAACTACGGTCAACAAATGTTACGCCACACGCTGCCATCTATGTTAAACTCATTAAAAACTTAATAACAACCTATCTAGCGCGCACTAACTATGGTCAACAAATGTTACGCCACACGCTGCCATCTATGTTAAACTCATTAGAAACTTAATAACAACCTATCTAGCGCGCACTAACTATGGTCAACAAATGTTACGCCACACGCTGCCATCTATGTTAAACTCATTAGAAACTTAATAACAACCTATCTAGCACGCACTAACTATGGTCAACAAATGTTACGCCACACACTGCCATCTTTGTTAAACTCATTACAAACTTAATAACAACCTATCTAGCACGCACTAACTATGGTCAACAAATGTTACGCCACACACTGCCATCTTTGTTAAACTCATTAGAAACTTAATAACAACCATCTCCTCCCTGCATAGCATGATTGTTCATTTGGTTAAGTGCTAATACATCAACTCCTGTTTTATGAATTGCTCTCCACCCTTTTTGTTATTTGATGACTGGTCGTCTACTGTGCTGATACCCCTTTTTCGTTGCTGATACCCCCTTTTGATTTCTTTGTATTCTGTTCGGTTACAGACATTGCTTATATTGATGTTTTTGTTCATCTATGACTTGATGTTCAATTTAGTTCTTCGTTTTATGTTCTTAATGACGTGATGACTTGATGTTCAATTTAGTTCCTCGTTTTCTGTCACTGCCGTCTGAACAGGAGAGGAGAACTCCGTCAAGCGGATAGCCACTTTTTTTCTCCCCTCCTCCAACAAATTGTATTTGATTTGGTGGAAATAAAGCATTATTATTATTATTATATCTAGCACGCACTAACTATGGTCAACAAATGTTACGCCACAGGCTGCCATCTATGTTAAACTCATTAGAAACTTAATAACAACCTATCTAGCGCGCACTAACTATGGTCAACAAATGTTACGCCACACGCTGCCATCTATGTTAAACTCATTAGAAACTTAACAACCTATCTAGCGCGCACTAACTATGGTCAACAAATGTTACGCCACACGCTGCCATCTATGTTAAACTCATTAGAAACTTAATAACAACCTATCTAGCACGCACTAACTATGGTCAACAAATGTTACGCCACACGCTGCCATCTATGTTAAACTCATTAGAAACTTAATAACAACCTATCTAGCACGCACTAACTATGGTCAACAAATGTTACGCCACACGCTGCCATCTATGTGAAACTCATTAGAAACTTAATAACAACCTATCTAGCACGCACTAACTATGGTCAACAGATGTTACGCCACACGCTGCCATCTTTGTTAAACTCATTAGAAACTTAATAACAACCTATCTAGCGCGCACTAACTATGGTCAACAAATGTTACGCCACACACTGCCATCTTTGTTAAACTCATTAGAAACTTAATAACAACCATCTCCTCTCTGCGTAGCATGATTGTTCATTTGGTTAAGTGCTAATACATCAACTCCTGTTTTATGAATTGCTCTCCAACCTTTTTGTTATTTGATGACTGGTCGTCTACTGTGCTGATACCCCTTTTCGTTGCTGATACCCCCTTTTGATTTCTGTGTATTCTGTTCGGTTACAGACATTGCTTATATTGATGTTTTTGTTCATCTATGACTTGATGTTCAATTTAGTTCTTCGTTTTATGTTCTTAATGACTTGATGACTTGATGTTCAATTTAGTTCCTCGTTTTCTGTCACTGCCGTCTGAACAGGAGAGGAGAACTCCGTCAAGCGGATAGCAGCTTTTTTTCTCCCCTCCTCCATTAAATTGTATTTGATTTGGTGGAAATAAAGCATTATTATTATTATTATTATTATTATATCTAGCACGCACTAACTATGGTCAACAAATGTTACGCCACACACGCTGCCATCTATGTTAAACTCATTAGAATCTTAATAACAACCTATCTAGCGCGCACTAACTATGGTCAACAAATGTTACGCCACACGCTGCCATCTATGTTAAACTCATTAGAAACTTAATAACAACCTATCTAGCACGCACCAACTATGGTCAACAAATGTTACGCCACACGCTGCCATCTATGTTAAACTCATTAGAAACTTAATAACAACCTATCTAGCGCGCACTAACTATGGTCAACAAATGTTACGCCACACGCTGCCATCTATGTTAAACTCATTAGAAACTTAATAACAACCTATCTAGCGCGCACTAACTATGGTCAACAAATGTTACGCCACACGCTGCCATCTATGTTAAACTCATTAGAAACTTAATAACAACCTATCTAGCACGCACTAACTATGGTCAACAAATGTTACGCCACACGCTGCCATCTATGTTAAACTCATTAGAAACTTAATAACAACCTATCTAGCACGCACTAACTATGGTCAACAAATGTTACGCCACACGCTGCCATCTATGTTAAACTCATTAGAAACTTAATAACAACCTATCTAGCGCGCACTAACTATGGTCAACAAATGTTACGCCACACGCTGCCATCTATGTTAAACTCATTAGAAACTTAATAACAACCTATCTAGCGCGCACTAACTATGGTCAACAAATGTTACGCCACACGCTGCCATCTATGTTAAACTCATTAGAAACTTAATAACAACCTATCTAGCACGCTATAACTATGGTAAACAAATGTTACGCCACACGCTGCCATCTATGTTAAACTCATTAAAAACTTAATAACAACCTATCTAGCGCGCACTAACTATGGTCAACAAATGTTACGCCACACGCTGCCATCTATGTTAAACTCATTAGAAACTTAATAACAACCTATCTAGCGCGCACTAACTATGGTCAACAAATGTTACGCCACACGCTGCCATCTATGTTAAACTCATTAGAAACTTAAGAACAACCTATCTAGCACGCACTAACTATGGTCAACAAATGTTACGCCACACACTGCCATCTTTGTTAAACTCATTACAAACTTAATAACAACCTATCTAGCACGCACTAACTATGGTCAACAAATGTTACGCCACACGCTGCCATCTATGTTAAACTGATTAGAAACTTAATAACAACCTATCTAGCGCGCACTAACTATGGTCAACAAATGTTACGCCACACACTGCCATCTTTGTTAAACTCATTAGAAACTTAATAACAACCATCTCCTCCCTGCATAGCATGATTGTTCATTTGGTTAAGTGCTAATACATCAACTCCTGTTTTATGAATTGCTCTCCACCCTTTTTGTTATTTGATGACTGGTCGTCTACTGTGCTGATACCCCTTTTTCGTTGCTGATACCCCCTTTTGATTTCTTTGTATTCTGTTCGGTTACAGACATTGCTTATATTGATGTTTTTGTTCATCTATGACTTGATGTTCAATTTAGTTCTTCGTTTTATGTTCTTAATGACGTGATGACTTGATGTTCAATTTAGTTCCTCGTTTTCTGTCACTGCCGTCTGAACAGGAGAGGAGAACTCCGTCAAGCGGATAGCCACTTTTTTTCTCCCCTCCTCCAACAAATTGTATTTGATTCGGTGGAAATAAAGCATTATTATTATTATTATATCTAGCACGCACTAACTATGGTCAACAAATGTTACGCCACAGGCTGCCATCTATGTTAAACTCATTAGAAACTTAATAACAACCTATCTAGCGCGCACTAACTATGGTCAACAAATGTTACGCCACACGCTGCCATCTATGTTAAACTCATTAGAAACTTAACAACCTATCTAGCGCGCACTAACTATGGTCAACAAATGTTACGCCACACGCTGCCATCTATGTTAAACTCATTAGAAACTTAATAACAACCTATCTAGCACGCACTAACTATGGTCAACAAATGTTACGCCACACGCTGCCATCTATGTTAAACTCATTAGAAACTTAATAACAACCTATCTAGCACGCACTAACTATGGTCAACAAATGTTACGCCACACGCTGCCATCTATGTGAAACTCATTAGAAACTTAATAACAACCTATCTAGCGCGCACTAACTATGGTCAACAAATGTTACGCCACACGCTGCCATCTATGTTAAACTCATTAGAAACTTAATAACAACCTATCTAGCGCGCACTAACTATGGTCAACAAATGTTACGCCACACGCTGCCATCTATGTTAAACTCATTAGAAACTTAATAACAACCTATCTAGCACGCACTAACTATGGTCAACAAATGTTACGCCACACGCTGCCATCTATGTTAAACTCATTAGAAACTTAATAACAACCTATCTAGCGCGCACTAACTATGGTCAGCAAATGTTACGCCACACGCTGCCATCTATGTTAAACTCATTAGAAACTTAATAACAACCTATCTACCACGCACTATGGTCAACAAATGTTACGCCACACACTGCCATCTTTGTTAAACTCATTAGAAACTTAATAACAACCTATCTAGCGCGCACTAACTATGGTCAACAAATGTTACGCCACACGCTGCCATCTATGTTAAACTCATTAGAAACTTAATAACAACCTATCCAGCACGCACTAACTATGGTCAACAAATGTTATGCCACACGCTGCCATCTATGTTAAACTCATTAGAAACTTAATAACAACCTATCTAGCACGCACTAACTATGGTCAACAAATGTTACGCCACACGCTGCCATCTATGTTAAACTCATTAGAAACTTAATAACAACCTATCTAGCGCGCACTAACTATGGTCAACAAATGTTACGCCACACACTGCCATCTTTGTTAAACTCATTAGAAACTTAATAACAACCATCTCCTCTCTGCGTAGCATGATTGTTCATTTGGTTAAGTGCTAATACATCAACTCCTGTTTTATGAATTGCTCTCCAACCTTTTTGTTATTTGATGACTGGTCGTCTACTGTGCTGATACCCCTTTTTCGTTGCTGATACCCCCTTTTGATTTCTGTGTATTCTGTTCGGTTACAGACATTGCTTATATTGATGTTTTTGTTCATCTATGACTTGATGTTCAATTTAGTTCTTCGTTTTATGTTCTTAATGACTTGATGACTTGATGTTCAATTTAGTTCCTCGTTTTCTGTCTCTGCCGTCTGAACAGGAGAGGAGAACTCCGTCAAGCGGATAGCCGCTTTTTTTCTCCCCTCCTCCATCAAATTGTATTTGATTTGGTGGAAATAAAGCATTATTATTGTTATTATTATATCTAGCACGCACTAACTATGGTCAACAAATGTTACGCCACACGCTGCCATCTATGTTAAACTCATTAGAAACTTAATAACAACCTATCTAGCACGCACTAACTATGGTCAACAAATGTTACGCCACACGCTGCCATCTATGTTAAACTCATTAGAAACTTAATAACAACCTATCTAGCGCGCACTAACTATGGTCAACAAATGTTACGCCACACGCTGCCATCTATGTTAAACTCATTAGAAAGTTAATAACAACCTATCTAGCACGCACTAACTATGGTTAACAAATGTTACGCCACACGCTGCCATCTATGTTAAACTCATTAGAAACTTAATAACAACCTATCTAGCACGTACTAACTATGGTCAACAAATGTTACGCCACACGCTGCCATCTTTGTTAAACTCATTAGAAACTTAATAACAACCTATCTAGCACGCACTAACTATGGTCAACAAATGTTACGCCACACGCTGCTATCTTTGTTAAACTCATTCGAAACTCAGTAACAACCTACCTCTCCTTTTATGGGCTCATTCTGGATTTCTTTTTCGGTTTTGTTTGCTTTGCTGTTGTATACACTGACGCCATGAATGCCTAACCAATTTTCTTTGCTTTTTAGTAACTTATTATTTATGCTTGTCAATTTCAAAGCTGTTTTATTTGTATGATTTTGTGCTGTACGCTTTTTGCAATTTAATTCCTTTCAGCATTCTATCGCTCATTTTTTTTGCCCGTATGTATTTCTGTATTTGAATGTTCACTAATGCTTTTTTTTCGTTTATCCATTATTGTATCTTTGCGTTCCCTTTATTGTGCATCGTGCCAGTTCAGGGCACGATGCACAACAGGGCCGGGCGCGCCGGCGGCCGCGCGCTCGCCGCTCTCGAGTAGGGCGCCCGGGCTCCTCGGCGCGGCTCCCTGGCCCTTCCCGCCATGGCTCCTGCTGGGAACCACCGCCGTGACCGCTCCCTTAGCCCCCCGGCTCGCCGCCGCTGGGCCAGCGTGGGCTGTGATGTCAGCATCTTCCGGCGGCACCTAGAGTACAGTGCCGAGTTCATGCTGTCGCAACACCTACGCCAGCGGAGCCTTCTTAACGCAGCATCTAGTATTGTGGCCCCCGGACAACTTCCCAAGCTCCTGCCTCTCCAGCAGATTGTGACCCAGCTACTTTCAGCCCTGCCTTAACCAGGCAGAGCAAGTAAGCGGCTGACATTCTGAAGACGGCCACACCAGCCTCTCTTCCTATGGAGATGAAGAAGAAGGATAAGGGGAAGAAGAAAGGAAAGAAGAGGGAGGACACCGCATCCCTCTCTACTCCTAACATTCCCTCATCGACCAGCCCTCAACCCCTCCCTGTCCAGCCCATGGTGTGTGTCACACCTGTCACCGCATGGACACAACGTCCCCTCCTGCGGACAGATGCCACCATGGTTCCTGTACACCAGGACCTGGCATCTCCTACCCTGGACGGGGCGGCGCCGGACTTGGACGAGACCGCAGACGCGGCCTCACAACGGGATTCTCATGTGGCCCCCGCAGCAGAGGGCACGCCTGAGCGCCTACCTGTCTCCCTTGCTGACAACGGTCATCTCGTGGCGGGTGTGCAGCGCTCGCCTACGCCACTAGCTGGCGAACTTCGCCCCCCGTCGAGCCCCCGGGACCAGGCGCCAGCAGAGGGTACACCTCATCGCCCCCCTCTATCCCTGCTGACTGGTGGGTCCCCCAGGCGGAAGCGCGGCCTCTGCTTATGGCCGCAGCTGGCCAGCCTGGCCCTCGGTCGGGCTGCCAGGACCTCGCACTGGCAGAAGACATCCAAGAGGGGCTCCCCACTCGCCCACCAATTGGGGGCTGCTCGGCTCCTCCTGGGCCATTGGACCTCCTTACCGGAGAGCCCTATTCCCTCATGGACGCTGAGGATGGGCCTTGGTAAACAAAACAGTCTCGTCGAAAACGACGAGACCCGCGCCAACCTCAGCTCCCGCAACAGACGCCTCCCAACCTGGCTGGCACAGTCCTCTTCCGGCCGCGGGGAAAGAGCGGGACCTTCACCACCCAATGCCGCTTCGCCATCGCGGCGGAGGTTTCTGCCAAGGAAGGGGTCCTTGCTGTCAGTGTCAATGGCCGCCGCAACATCGTGGCTGTCGACGCGGGCTCACCAGAGTGCCTGGCGACCCTCCTGGAGCTGACCACCCTGGTAGGAATCCCTGTCCGAGCTGGAAGGGCAGCTGACAAGAATATCTCCATCGGCTATGTCCACGGTGTCCCAGCCAGCGTGTCTAATGGGGACCTGCCTGCTGCCCTGGAGGCGCCTCTTCCTATCAGGGCTGTTCAGCGGGCTAAGGGCAACATTCTTATCCTCAGGTTCTCCTCCTGACCTGGGCAGTGCACCGGCTCCCTCCCCCTGAGCAGCCAACTGGAGGAGGAGCTGACGAGAACCCTGGCCGCCACCCTCCAGGCCATCACATGGCTGCTCCCAGCAGCCATCCAGCAACTTCCAGGTAGGGTGCAGGAACGGCAGACACAGCCACACCATCATGGCTAGGCCCCCACTGATGACCCCCAGACCACGGGTCCTTCAGTGGAATTGCCGTGCTCTCCGCCCGCGCTACTCGGAGCTGCTGGACCGCCTCCGCATGGAGAACTTCGACGTCCTGGCCCTCCAGGAGATGAACATCCGGCGGGACCAGCTCCGACTCCCGGGCTACGTTGGCTATGGGTGCAGGACCTCCTGTCAGCTTCCCACCTGTACGGCTGACCCGTGCCTGGAGGTCAGCCATCCCCCTGGACCATCCCGTGCTGCCATCTTTGTCCGAAGGAATCTCGCTCAAGCGGAGGTGCCAGCGTGTGATGCGGTCGTGGCTCCCTTGGAGCTTGTATGCGTGAGGGTCAGACTGGGCCGAGTGGACACAGCCGTGGCGAGTGCGTACGTGCGCCCCAGAACCCTCTGGGACGCGGAATCCTTGCCGCACCTGGCCAGTCTTATAGGCGGCCTGCGGGGACTTCAACGCGGCTCACCCGCGGTGGGGATCCCGCAGGGCGGACCGTCGGAGCCGTGACCTGGTTTCGGCTCTCCGTGGCACCGGGCTTCATATCCTGAACACTGGCGTTGCCACGTTTGTCCGTCGTGGGGGCATTCGCACGTGCATTGACCTCACCGTCGTCTCCTCAGGTTGCGTATATGGATGGCACCCCTCGCCGGACACGTGGGGTTCTGACCACATTCCCATCACCCTTGCTCCAAACCTGGGGAAGAGAGTGGATGGACGCTTATGCAAAGTGGCCCACTGGGATAAGTTGCGTGACCTCCTCTGCAGCCAGCCCATGCAGATGGACGACATCCTCACTCATGTAGCACGGTGTGCTGAGGCGGCCACAATCACATGTGAGGTTCCCCCCAGCTAGCCTGTGCCCGACCTCCACCTGCTCCAGCTTAGGGCCCGGCGACGTCGGGTAGAGAGGAGGGCTCGTCGGACAGATAGGCTGGAGCACTGGACAGAGTGTAACCGTCTGGATGCGGCCTGCCGTCGGACCCACAATCTACGACGCCTGGAGTCGTGGGAGGGAATCTGGCCTCTCTGGTGGCTGCCAGGGAAAGCTCCGGGGCCTGGAGGCTGTTCCGGTCCCTCGTGAACCCAGCCCTTCACAGGACCCCCTGCCATCGCCGTCGCTGGCGGCCTCACAGAGCAGCAGCTAGCCGACAGGCTGGCGGAGGCTCTCCTCCCTAATGGGGTCCCCCCTCCAGGCCTTTACCCCTGGCTTGGCCCTCCTGACCACCTGAGTCCGCAACAGGCCGCTCATGTTGCAGACCGGTACAACAATACCTTCACGGAGGGGGAGCTCGCCAACTCTCTGCGGCACGCCAAACGTCGCAGCGCTCCGGGCCTGGGTGGCATCCCGTACCAGATGCCCAAGAACCTGAACGTTGCCATGCGGGCCAGGCTCCTGGACCAGTACAACCAGGTATGGGCGTCGGGCTCCCTTCCTGAGGCCTGGAGAGCGGCCCTCGTTGTCCCTGTGCTGAAGGCTGGCAAGCCGCCTGCTGAGCTGTCTTCCTACAGGCCAGTTTCCCTGACCTCAGCACCGAGGAAAATCATGAAATCCATGGCCCTGGAGCGTATCACCTGGCTGGCTGAGGAGATGGCTTTTCTCCCTGAGCAGCAGTGCGGTTTCCGTCGGCACCGCTGCACGGCAGACGCCATCGCCGACGTTGTCTCCTGCCTGGAAGATGCCAGGCACTCGCGTCACGTTGTCTGTCTGGTGCTCCTGGACATCAAGGGGGCATTCGACAACGTGACGCACGATGCCGTCCTTGAGGCCGTGGATTGCCTGGGGGCCTGCGGCAACATCAAGCAGTATGTCCGCGGGTTCCTCTCGGACCGAACATCTTGTGTCCGTGTTGGAGGCGCCACCAGTTCCCCGCACCGCCTCACGAGTGGGGTCCCCCAGGGCAGCGTCCTGAGCCCCATGCTTTTTAACCTCGCTCTGGCGCAGCTTCCTGGTTGTCTTCCTGGTGGCCTACGTCTCCCTGTGCGCATCTCCATCTATGCGGACGACATCGCTATCTGGTGCCGTGGTCCACGGCGCCAGCGTGAGCATGTGATCAGGAATGTGCAACGCACCATCACCAGGATAAGCGCCTTCCTGGGACGAGCAGGCATGGCGCTCTCTCCCTCCAAGACGGAGGCTATGCTCATCAACACTCGCCCTGGGGCCCGTCGAGGAAAGACCTTCATTAACATCGGAGGCCAGGAACTGCCGTGGAAGCAGTTCCGCCGCTACCTCGGTCTGCCCATTGACCGGAACTAATGCACTGCACGGGCTCGGGCCGGCCCGAAAGCCCGGGCCGGGCCGGGACATGATCTGTTTTGCCGGGCCTGGGCCGGGCCCGGGCCTGAAGTTGCGGGCACGGGCCGGACTCGGGCTTATAGCTGCGGACGCGAGTGGGGCTTGGGTCCGTACAGAAACGGCTGGTGTCCGACTATTCATTCACTATTGCAGAGTGAAGTACACAACTGCGACATTGGAGCAGCGACACGGATGAGCTATGGGTTATAGTACGCGCTGAGAAAAAAACTAAACTTTATTCATTGACTTATTTATTTCCTTATTTCCACGCCGTGGTGGCTTAGTGGTCAAGGCGCTTGATTACTCAGCCGGGGAACCAGGGTTTGCTCCTATCCTCAGCGGCTGCATTTCTGTTTAGGCGGCAAGCATGACAGCCATGTACTTTGTAGTATCATTGCTCGTTGAGGAAACCCAGGTGGTCGAAATGATCCGGAGTCCTTTGCTTCGGTGTCTCGCACAGCCTGACTCCCCGTTGGGCCCGTAAGCCCCAAAAACATAGCTTCAATTTTATAACTATATTTTTCTCATGTGAGAAAATTTACAAAATAAAGCGCGTTTGGTTTTCTTTTTGATGGGCTGGCCGGAACGTCTCGTAAATGAAATAGCCACAAAAGCTCGCGAGAGTTTGTAAATCTCATCGAATAAGCACAACTATCTCTCCTCGCTTCTTGAGCCTGGTTGTCATGACAAGGGTTTTGCCCTGTTATCCCGTCGTTCGCACGTTATCTTCTGCTCCACCAGTAAGAGTAAAATTCAACCGGTCTTAATTGGCCATTGATCATTCGTCATCCCAAAGTTTAGGACGCTTATAGTCTTCAAAAGACACACCATGAAATACTCAAGTCCTTTAGCTTTTCGTTTCTGCTGAAACGCGACCAGTTCGGCTACGATTTCAACCTGTGAGATCGCATTCACTAAAAAAATGCCATCCCACTGCTTGCTAAGCAGCTTTATTGTTTATTCTTCCGGGCGGCTAAATATAACTGATTAAAATCATGGGGGAATGCAAAGTAGTCTATTACGCGCGTATGCAGCCCTTTTTATTTCGCTTTCGGAACTTCCGAATTATCTTTGCGCACCTACACGAGATCACTGTCCAAAAGAGGGCCTGGCTAGCACGACTCTTAATCACTTCCTTCTGGGTTAAAAAGAACCAACTTTCTGCAAGCCAATTTGTGGTCTCAGGACCTTTGTCGGCCAGTTTCTTATCGGTCTAGTAGCAGTCTACTTGATCAGAGTATACCTCAAGTGTTACTGTGAAACGGGCCGGGCCGGGCTCGGGGCACAGGGTAAGCTGAAATTAGAAAAAAAATCGTTTTTTTTTTCTTCTGCAATTTTAGAAGTTCGATTCTTTCTACACATGTTCCATAATCGCACTTTCCTCAGAAAGCCATATTTCGGGCTGAAAAACGCTTTTTCCGAAACCAAGTAGTCAGCGGCCACGCGCCCTTTCCGGGTAACCTCCGCGTTTATCGCCACTTTTTTCTAGCAAAAACCCACCACCTGATTTCAAATCTTGTCTGAAATCAGCCATATATAAAAAATTGTTTGGCAACTACTGTTCAGCTGTCTTTTTTAGCCAGCCAAGACAATCCTGTGGCGCTGCGTACGTTTTTTCCACGATTCTGCAACTTTCATGCAGCTGCGTCCGAGTGCGTTCCCTTCCGATGAGTGTTGTATGTTGTGCTGGTGTTGGTTGTTGTTGATAAGATGAGATGCCTTGGGCAAAGAAGGCCTTCGGCAGGCGTGAATTTCACCACGACCGTTACACTCATCGTGAAAAATAAAAAAAAATCTCCGCGACCTAATGAGACGCCGAACGCGCCAGCTCCTCGACATCGAAGCTTTCAAGATTTTCTGTGTTCTTCCAGGGAGACGATGTGCTACAGAGCAGCAGCGAATATGCCTTAATGGCTGTGGACGGTATTTGTGCCGCAATTACACAGAGTTTTGTTTGTAGACAGTGCGGTGGAAGTGTTGAGCTCATCGAAATTGTGACAAAGCGCGCGTGTTTGTTAGGCTTAAGACCCTAAGGATGGCAACACTGGACGCTGTTATTTCATTTAATGATGGTAGCATCGCACGGGCCAACGTTTTGAAGGCGTGTGGATTGAACCCAGGGCGCAACACCATCAAGTGGCTGAGGGAAGCGGACCACAAGCATATGTACTTTGCGGACTGAGGAACACGACAGCTCACAAAAGAGGCCCGGCAAGCAAAACGACAAGCCCAAAAATAAAAATATGGCTGCGGCAATGTCTACGAAGTAGGCGGCTATTAAACCAATGGCTATGAATGTGTTTGTGCGAATGAAAATTTGTTTTCACATCTTTTTTCACTTTAGGCTCAATTATCTCAAAACAGTGTTATTTCTTAAAAAGGTACCATTATTTCCAATCTCTTTCAAGACAGACAGCTGATTTTCTTTTGCAGCCATCTACATAAGTGTTGGCAACTACTGAACTAGAATTAAGCAATTTCACTCGGCAGTGTTCCGGCTATGAATTTTCAAATGTGAAAAGAAAGACAAAATTTATGTACTACAGGTAAAAATTTCATTAAAGATCCAATTTTGAACACATTTCAATTATTCTAGTTGAGTAAAAAGTGCGCAAAATTTGTAACAAAATTATGTATAGATTACCAGGGTACTCCCATTAGGCGGTGAGAAACTTGTACCTCAACATGGCCTAAAATGCATGGGAAGTATAGGGCTTACCCTGTGCCCTTAAAGTTTACACTTCACGGGCGGCAAAATATATATTAAAATCATGGGGGAATGCAAAGTGGTCTATTACGCGCGTATGCAGCTCTTTTTATTTTGCTCTCGGAACTTCCGAGTTTATCTTTGCGCACCTACACAAGATCACTGTCCAAAAGACGGGTCTGGCGAGCACTACTCTTAATCGCATTAATCTGGGTTAAAAAGAAGCAACTTTCTGCAAGCCAATTGGTGGTTTCAGGACCTTTGTCGGCCAGTTTCTTATTGGTCTAGTAGCAGTCTACTTGCTCAGAGTGAGCACTGTACCTCAAGCGTTACTGTGAAACGGGCCGGGCCGGGCCCGGGCTGGGCTTCACTGCGGGATTCACGGGCCGGGCCGGGCTCTCTGGAGCGATAATTTAGCGGGCCTGGGC
This sequence comes from Amblyomma mixtum, assembly GCF_055824585.1. NCBI lineage: Eukaryota > Metazoa > Arthropoda > Arachnida > Ixodida > Ixodidae > Amblyomma > Amblyomma mixtum. Next base: position 7,707,997 of record NC_143021.1, read on the forward strand.
CGGGCCCGGGCTTGAAGCCGCGGGCCTGGGCCGGGCTCGGGCTTCAGGTCTCGGGCCCGGGCCGGGCTCGGGCCCCAGATTGAGGCCCGTGCAGTGCTCTGACGGGAACATCACCTGGGGCCCAGCTGTCCGGGCCTGCTGCCGCCGGGCCACATGCACACGGGGTGCCATCCGGAAGCTGCTTGCGAACGGAAAGGGCATCACACTCCACATGGGCCTCCGCCTCTTCCAGGCCATGGCAGGGGCTCACTTCATATACGCCCTTCCACTGGTTCGGCTCAATGCCAGCCAGCTCCTCTCCATCGAGCGCTGTCAGCGGGCGGCCAGCCGCCTCTGCCTTGGACTCCCCCGGAACTCCCAGAGATACCTGCCACCCTGGCCGAGGCTAGGCCCGGCCAATGGAGCTACGGGCGGCGGACCGCATGGCCATATAGGACGTCTTCATCTCACTCCGGATGGCCGCCCCCTCCTGGAGCGTCTCCTGGCGCGGCCGGGCTCTCGCATGGGGCACCTTGCCCGGGCCTTCGAACAGCTGGTTGGGGGGCAGCCTGAGACCTTGCCGCCTCCCCCTCGACCAGACTTGGGACATGGGTTCCGGGTCCACCTCCCTGCACCTGGGGCCCGCCCCAAGCACTCAACACCTGCCATCGGGCTCCGGCAGGATGCGGCATACATGCTGGAGGAGGAGCTTGCGGGCTGCACCCCCCTGTTCACTGACGGCTCTGTCATCCACGGAGACTGCCCCTCAGCAGATGCTGCCTGCGTGGCCCCGACCCTCGCCGAGACGAGGCAGTCTCGTCTTCCTTTCGTCGCCAGCTCCACCCTGGCAGAATTGGCGGCCCTCCACCTGGCTGCAGATGTCCTCGAGGCCCACCCAGAGATCCTGTCCGCAGCAATCCTCACTGACTCCAGGACGGCTCTGCAGCTGCTCTCCGAGTCGACGTGTCGTCAGCCTGTTTTCCGCAAGTTGGCGGCCAGGCTGGATCGCCTCCGGGACAGGGGATGCCTTGTCCATCTGGCCTGGATTCCTGGCCACGTCGGAGTGCCGGGCAACGAGGCCGCTGACGCCGCGGCCAGGGCTGCGCACAGCAACGGGGCACTGCTGAGCTCAGCTGTGGTGCCCTTGGACGCTGCGCACACCATCACGGAGCGCCAGCTGCTGCTTCGACACCCTGACCCCAGGGTTTCTGAGGGGAGACAACCGCCACCCCTTCCATCCAGCGGACTCATCAGGCAGCAGAGGGCCCTCCTGCTGCGCCTGAGGATCGGGTGCTCCTGGACGGGCGACCGCCTACACAGGAAGGGCCTTGCAGCAGCTCCCGACTGCCCCCGCTGCGGACACCAGGAGGAGACACTGGACTACCTCCTCCGGGAATGCCCCACCTTCGTGCCTCAACAGGCCAAGCTCATCACCTGTTACCGGGCACTAGGCTTACGAGCCCAGACCACACAAGACCTCCTCTTTCCTGCCAGCCACAACACCCGTAGCGCCATGGATGGTCTCCTCGTCTACTTGTAGGAGACGGGACTGGACATCTACTTATAGTCGTCCAGGCACCACCAGCCCAATGTCCTTCCCCTGGCCACCTTGCAGATGAGGCCCTCTTGTCCCCAGACCATCATGGAGGGCAGGGGCACAGGCTCTTCAGCGGCTGAAGCCTACAGCAAGACGTGGCGGCTCTTCTCTGCGCTCCTTCACTATTTCTCTCGTCTACTTCTTTCTATCTTTTCTTACTCTTTCTCTCTTCTATCGGCATGCAGGCAGTGGTGGTGGTAGCCACACCAGTCACAAGCCCGTGCCCTTTCCTCTTTTCTATTCTCTACAGTCTCTAACAACAACAGCCCGAGCAGCAGACGGGCAGCAGAAGAGCCATCACGCCGGAGCTACGCTGGCCGCCGGGGCCCTTCTTTGTGCTAGCCCGTGGTGCTCTTGGTCCTTGTATCCTGTAAAAGCCCTTGTACATGCTGCGCATTAAAGTGCTTTGACTAACTGTCGCCTCGACCGTTTCTTGGCTCGGAGGCCCAGTCCCAACAGTGGTGGCAGCGGTGGGATGCCCTAGTCCCAACAGTGGAGGGAGCGTTGGGTTGCCCCAAAGTCCCAGCAATATTCTGTGTGTGCGTGATAAGATATCGTGTGCGTTCGTGGAAGACATGCACCTTTTGTCTTAAAGATGATTGCTTGTGTTTTCTGGGAGTTTACTTTTATAATGTTGTCCTAGCTTCACTTAGAAAGATGGGTTAGGAAATTGTTCGCTGCGTTAATCAGGCCTCCATATGAGTTTTATGATAAAAACACTAGTGTCGACTGCCTTGTTAATGAATTTCGTTTTCTTGTGGATAAGGACAATGTCATTGATGTAAATGTTGAATAGATGGTTTGGTTTGGTTTATGGGGTTTAACGTCCCAAAGCGACTAATGCTATGAGAGACGCCACTAAGGATACCTCCCTGAGGGACACTTACCTGTATTTGTCGTGTGGATGATGGTTGAGTGTTTATGGTCACATATTGCTGCCGGGTTCTAAGGTAGGATGTCAGTAAATGAAGAGGAAGGCCGCTGATACCATATCTCTCGAACTTGTTTATTAGGAGGTCATGATTAATACTATCGAACGCTTTTGTAAAGTCTACGAATAGACCAATGAAAAGTAACTTATTTTCGAGGTTTTGCAGTATGTATTCCTTCTGTGCTGTTAGTTCTGTTGATTTGCCTTGTTGAAAGCCATATTGGGCGTCTGCGATAGTTGATGTTTCATGCTGAAAGATGCTAACTGGTTAAGAATGATTTTTTCTAGCGCTTTGGAAAATTGCGGGAGAATAGATATCGGTCGATAATTTTTTATGTCGAGCTTGTCCCCTTTCTTGTATAACACAGTTACTTTTGCAATTTTAATTTTTTTTCTGGAAAAGTACCTGATGTTATCCATAAGTTGTAGATATGTGCTAACAATGCTGCAATGTCACATATGACATGTCTGACAGGCCTGATTCGGAGGCCATGAGCGTCGGAGCTACGTGAATTTTTCAGTATAAGAAACACTAACAAACTTCAGCAGGGGTTGTCGCTTGCAAAAAAATAAAATGTCTTAATTTGCCGGCAACTTAAATATACATGGTAGGCTTTGTAATGAATAGCAATCAGTGTCCGTAAAGTGTTGATTGAATGCATTCACTGAATGATCTCCGGTTAAAAGGCATCGGTTTACAGAAACTTTATTTATAGGGAGATTGTCTGAATGAATGTCCCTCGCACGACGAGAATATGGGCATATTGCCACGCGCCTATAGCGATTTCTTGTGTTTCTTAGCTCTTTATTTATCTTATTTCAAAAAGTTTTCAAGGATTGAAGCTCCTCACAGTTACGAGATTTTATAAATCTGGAGTAAAGTTTGTCTCGTTTCTTTATTTTTTTAGAAGCTCTTTAGTGATCCAAAGCTTCCAAAAAGCCGTATGGTTTCTTTTCATCCGTATGAAATGTTGCCTATAAACACCACAGAACTTTTTTAAGAAAGTATCGTAGGCTACCTAAGCCTCATTTTGGTGAAAAACCTCCTTGCAACATACCTGCCTCAGGGCGTCTTGAAAGGCAGCTAACGTGTGCTCGTTTATTATTTGAAGTGTTTTTCCAGTGTTATCTTTCTCAGTTTTGTTTTCTCTTGCTGGGATAAACGTATCTATTGGCAAGTGATCACTAAGAGGACAGTCTAGAACTCCACTAGTAACCCATAGTGGATTGTAGTTGGTTATAGAAAGATCAAGAGTCGTTGTTTTAGTTTGTTATTCTCTGAAAGTTTCAACTACGTTTATACATCCGCTAGACGTAAGAAGCCTTTGAAATGCAGTTTTCCTACCGCCATCGGAGCTCATGTCAATGTTAAAGTGTCTTCCTAAGACAACTTCATACTGGTTTTCTACTGCAAATTCCAGCATGCGCTCCAAAAAATAAAAAAAAGGTTCCAATAAACCTTTTGGCGGGCGGTAACATACAGCAAACATAGAGAACAAGGTAGGGCACGCTTTACTCTCGAGCACTCTGACGGCAAAAGCACTCGCCTCGGGTTCGGCAGCAAATGGGTTCGACTCCCACTCTGTCCCGTCAATGTGAGCTTGAACAAGCACTTCTAAAGCGGGTGCATTTCTAAAGGCCACCGAAGCAGCGGCCTTGCTGTAAACCATCTGCCTCGCATTCGGGAGGTCCCGGCTTCTACCCCCAGTGCCGCGGGTATCCAGTGGTTTTATAGGGGGAAGATTTCTCCCGGCCTGGTACTCGGCTCTTCCAGGGAGAAATACTTGGGTAATGGCCTTGGTCAACTCACCCTTCCTTGGTGGAAAATCTATTCGCGAGGGACCGAAATCCGGCTTGTGCGATATTGACACATGCCTTCCTTAGAAGATGAGGAAGAACGCAACGGGCCTGTAAGGGATCGGTAGTGTTCGCGGGGGTCATTGGAACGCGGCTAGGGGCACTCAAAGCGGAGCGTCTCCTTTCTTGGAACGCGGCCGCTCGCGAACGCGCCGGGAAGTACGGGTGTCCACCCGCCCCGCGGAACCGATTCGCGCACGTTCTGGCACGAATGTGTATTTGTGTTTGTTTTTATTTTTATTTTGTGGTGGAAAGAACGTTCTACTCCGCACATGCTGGCACGACTGTGCGTTTGTTTTTCTGGAAGCCCTCAAACTACCCTACGGTAGTTTGAGGGCTGACCATGCTCTCGATTAGCCAATGATATGAAGGATGTAGAATGATTGGGTGCTACCAAATGTGGGCCGGGCCTTTAAGGCTTTAAAACCGGGCCCCGGAGTTGGAAGCGGGGTTCTGCGCTAAGGTGAGATGCAACGGATCTTCGGCTACGCCGAGTAGGGGCCTCCCCTAGTATTAGCCAGTTCCGCCTTTTTGTTGTTCTGTTAGTCCTTTTTGCCGCTTAATATGTCTGTAGTGCCTTAACTTGTATATGCAATGCAAATACCTGTACATAAATTTCAAGTAGTCCTTTTTTTATCCCTGCGTCTTCAAGTCTTCCAGTTGGAACAAACCGTCTCTGACGGGGCACCCCTGGTGCAAGCAGGATAAAGAACCTGTGAACTTTACTGGCGCAGTCGACGAGGATCCTGCGGCCATCGGAAGACGACGCAGGAAGAAGACTGAAGGCAGGGAGAAAGGCGACGAAAAGGCAACAGGTCAGCGTTCGAGAACGAACCTGCGGAGAGACGGCGGCAAGGACGCAAGGACCACGGCAGGTGTCCAGCGACGCGGCACTGCATCCGGTCAAGGAAAGCAGCGCGTCGAGAACTCGACGGCCACCGGCGGCGGACCAGCGGCGTGCTACAGCTCATCGCATCGTCCGGGGAAGTGGCGGTGGACCCCGACGCCAAGGAGCTGGCAATGCGGATCGACGCATCGAAACCGTGAGTTTCCTTGGTCGCATTGTTCACGTCCCTGTGTTCGAGCCGGTAGGACAGCTGAGGGGTACGGAAGGCGGTATGGAGAGTTATCCAAGCCGACCCTCACTTGATGGGAAGTATCGAGTGGAATTGGCGAAGGCGCGCTTAGCGTACTTTCAGGCTGAACTTGCGAGAGTGAATGGAGGAAAGGCGCCGCTGTGCGAGGAGAAACCTCAGGATGTTAAGTGCGTCTTGGAGGAATTAGAAGCAAAGCGCCAGCAGCTAGCGCTGGAGCTCGCTGAGCTCAAGGAGTCTAGGAAAGCTAGTGGACTAGCGAGGGACAACTACTCCGAGTCCCGAGAGGAGAGGCCACCTGTGCTGCAAGGTAAAGCCTTATGCTTGTCAAGCACAGGCCAAGAAAACAGCCAGGCAGAAGTACAAAGTGAGCCAGATTTCTGTGAAGCTGGAGTCGCAGTTCAAGAAAGCATCCTGATGGAACGCAGCGTCGCGGTATTAGAGGCGGTGATCTCGCACTCCGACGACACGGCCGCCCAGGTTAGCTCAATCCCAAATGACACCAGGGACGCGGACGCGTGCTCAGGATTGTTGGAAGTGAGTCTCACAATTCCAAAAACGCGGTCTCAAGCAAGCTGCGGAAAAGAGCATTTAGCTCAGCAGGGAACGGCCAGCGACGACAGAGGTCAGATCGCGGAGCTAGTGACAGGAGAAAGTCTAGCGTTGCTGGAACCGCACACTGTGTCGGTCATAGGGCATGAAGGGCCCCGTAGCGTCATTGATGGAAAGAGCGTTGCATGCGAACCAGAGAACGGAGGCGGGCTTGCTGGGCCGACCGGGCAGAGCAACGCGCAGTTGTTGAACGCACCCGACGTGTGTCCCACCAGGTCCTTTGTGGACGAGATGCGTGGCGACTTGCCACAAGGCAAATTAGGGTCAAGCGACTGCGAGGGAGCTCATGCAGCCTCAGACTATGCCACGAAGCCGGCAAGCGCCGATCAAGCACGGAGCGGCAATTTCAAGGTTTGCCCGTGCAGTAAAGGTGCAAATGGCCCCAAGCGAAGTAGAGTAGCAGGAGGCAGGTGCGTAGCTTTCGCACTGAAAGTCTGCTCGTGGAACAGTACGTTCCGTGCTTCAGTACGCTTGATCAAGTGTAGCAAAACCGGCCTCACTGGTACGGTTAGACAAGGCAGGGGCTATGCTCTTTATGCAGCGCGCGGCTCGTACCGGCGCGCCAGAGAGAGCGGACCCTCAGGTGCGTCGTGTGGTCATGGGTTTGGACCCATCGAGAACCAGGACGTGTTTGATCCTGGAGGGCACCAGCTGTTGAGTTCTTGCCCCGCTGTGGCGTCGGCCTAATGGGCATAGTGGCCATTGGGCGTTGATCGTGTCTATTGAGACGTGTGGTGGCTCGAACGCACACAGGGGCGCTCGGTGCGACTAAGGAGGCTCACGTGGCCACTTACAGACATCGTACGAGTGCTAGTGAACGCTCCAGTCGCGAGTGTCGGTGCGTGTGTGTGCTCATTCGCGAGCAGGACGACAGTGTGAATGCAAGTGAACTGAGTATAGCCTATCAACTTGGACTCCGTTTTACGGCGCACAGCAAGCGTGTCACCGTGTGTGTTTGAGTGTGCAATTTGCTTGTGTTGTGTTGGCGCCCGTGTGCATTATTTTGCTTTTGGTTGTGTTGGTGCCAGTACTGATGTAGCTGCGGGATGTCACTCACCGGGTGGTTTTGTGACCCGTACCGATCCCTTCATTGTTGTAATTCTAAAAGTGGCATTTGAGCCCTTTGTAGAATCTTGGGAAGGGCGTGTAAGGGATCGGTAGTGTTCGCGGGGGTCATTGGAACGCGGCTAGGGGCACTCAAAGCGGAGCGTCTCCTTGGAACGCGGCCGCTCGCGAACGCGCCGGGAAGTACGGGTGTCCACCCGCCCCGCGGAACCGATTCGCGCACGTTCTGGCACGAATGTGTATTTGTGTTTGTTTTTATTTTTATTTTGTGGTGGAAAGAACGTTCTACTCCGCACATGCTGGCACGACTGTGCGTTTGTTTTTCTCGAAAGGGCTGACCATGCTCTCGATTAGCCAATGATATGAAGGATGTAGAATGATTGGGTGCTACCAAATGTGGGCCGGGCCTTTAAGGCTTTAAAACCGGGCCCCGGAGTTGGAAGCGGGGTTCTGCGCTAAGGTGAGATGCAACGCATCTTCGGCTACGCCGAGTAGGGGCCTCCCCTAGTATTAGCCAGTTCCGCCTTTTTGTTGTTCTGTTAGTCCTTTTTGCCGCTTAATATGTCTGTAGTGCCTTAACTTGTATATGCAATGCAAATAGCTGTACATAAATTTCAAGTAGTCCTTTTTTTATCCCTGCGTCTTCAAGTCTTCCAGTTGGAACAAACCGTCTCTGACGGGGCACCCCTGGTGCAAGGAGGATAAAGAACCTGTGGAACTTTACTGGGCCATTGGAGAAAGACGAAGTGACTCTGCTCCGTCTCGTGCTGACGTGACTGGCTGCCGGTGTTCCTCGGCGCAGGAGACTTCTTTGTAACGTTACGTTACAAATCTGGTGGAGGTGCTGGGTACGCTTCCAGCGCATAATCTACCTCTCACTACGGAGCTTACTCCGGTACATCAGCGCCTCGGCCGCCGCCTACGTGGAGAGCCCCCGGAATTTGGACCCCTTCCGGCCGCTACCAGGACGACGCAGCCTCGGGCCCCTGTAACACCTGCGGCAATGACATCTGAGAGTAGGCTTCCGGCAAACATCCTCTGCCATCAGCCGCGAACACCACCGTCTTTTCATGGAGACGTGTTCGAGGACGCCGAGGACTGGCTTGAGGCCTTCGAGCGTGTGGCACGTTATAACGGGTGGACCGATGTGCGTAAGCTCCACAACGTCTACTTTGCTCTTGAAGAGTTGGCGCGGACATGGTTTGAAAACCATGAGGCTTCCTTTCCATCCTGGGAAGCCTTCTGGCGTGATTTGAAGGCCACTTTTCCAAGTGCCGACCGCCGGGAGCGAGCAGAAGCTGCGCTGCACTCGCGCAACCAGCGCCAAAACGAGAGCGTGCGCATGTTTTATGAGGACATGACGCGCCTTTTCAAGCGCGCAGACCCACAGATGCCAGAAGACAAGAAGCTGCGCCACCTGATGCGGGGCGTGAAGCAAGAACTTTTCGCAGGACTAGTGCGCAGCCCACCGCGCACTGTTGCGGAGTTCCTCAGTGAGGCTACCACCATGGAGACGACGCTGCAACACCGGGCTCGTCAATACAATCGCGACGTGAACATCATTGGGTCCGACGCACTACCTATGCAGGGCGGTGGCGATATAGATGCTCTACGCAACCTCGTCCGTTCTGTCGTGCGAGAAGAACTGCAAGCACTCCGGATGCCTTGCAACACGCCGTCCTTTCCATCACTAGCTGAAGTCGTCCGGGACGAGGTGCGTATGGCAGCTGAGCGAGTTCCTGACGTTTCCTACCAGCTCGACGCGAGACCCACGTACGCGTCCATCCTACGTAGGGCTCCCACGCAGGACCACAGTATCAAAACCGCATCCCCAGCAATGGAGCCGCAGGGTCCTCCTCGCTACACCCCTCCGCCAACCTATCAGCGACCCCGTAAGAGTCAAGTATGGCGGGCCCGCGACCGTCGGCCCCTCTGCTTCCATTGCGGTGAAGCAGGTCACCTCTACCGGGCGTGCCCGTACCGCCGCGTCGGCCTGCGGGGTTTCGCACCGGACGACCCCTGCCCTCAAGACGAAGTGACTCTGCTCCGTCTCGTGCTGACCTGACTGGCTGCCGGTGTTCCTCGGCGCAGGAGACTTCTTTGTAACGTTACGTTACAATATAGCCTATTGTGGCCCTTTTATTTTACACAATGTGCTGCCAGAAACCCATTTTCCAAGCATTCCCCCCCAGGTGATTCGAGCACCAGACCAGGGACATGCTTCACCAGATGTATTTGGGTAGGGTGAGCTCACGGGCTAGTTGGTTATTCATAATAATTTTTTCAACAGCGCATGCTACACAAGGACACAAGACGATTGGGTGCTCTGTGTAAAGGCGTATCCATTACTATAAACCAGAGCTGGTTCGCTTATGAAGCGCTGCAAGTTATATTGAGCTTTTACCTGTGATATCGACTAATGGGGTCCTAACTCGTAAGTCGACGAAGACAAAAATGCAGGCCCAGATGGATTTCATAATACATTCTTGAAAGAAGAAGGCAGAACACCGACCAAAAAACAATGAACACTTTAAACGACGTTTCGGCTCCCACACGGGAGCCTTGTTCACAAAAAGGTACAGACGTGAAAGGCTGGCTATTTATGCTTTAAAATGTGCCCTAGGCAGCGGGCGTATGCACTATGAAGTGCCCCGTCAGTGCGATTAAGAGTGTGGTCGGTTGTCTGAATGATTAATGACTCCAGATATAGGCGGCTTTTGAGATTCTTTTCGGTTTTTAAAATGCGCGCATTGCTGAAACGTTAAAATGCGCGCATTCTTGAAACGTTACGGAGCTGGTATTGTACATTTTCTGGTAAATATATTTCAAGCTCTTCTTTACACCGGACTGAGCTTGGGCTCATCGAAACACAGCTTGTGTTTTACCATACACAAAAAAGGAGATAAATACAGTGTCGAATTACTGATAACTGTATCAGAATCAAGAAGTTTTATTGAGTTAACAGAAACAAAATGTATACACAGACATTAGGACTGATAGCCAATGAGGCTATTCAGCGGTCCAATACAAAATAACACGTAGGTCAGCAATCCCAAACACACTGTAGAAAAGCTAACTTTGTAGCCTTGCTTCGATTACCAGAAAATGTTTCTTGCATGTCAGTTTGAAATTCCTATTTTGCTTTATTTGAACTGGAAACGAGTTCCAAATTATAGCTCCTGTAAATTCTATTCGTCTTTCTCCCTACGCATTATGGCAAATAGGAAGATTAAAATTGCCATTAGTGGTTTGTCTAGTGTCGCGGACGGGAATAATGAATGCACCAAGAGGTAAGGGGTAGTTGGTATTTATAATATTATTGACCATAACAGCTTTTTTGTAATCGCGTAAGGTTGTGAACGACATGATTTGCATTGCGTCAAAAATGTTATTGTTAGAACTATACGAAGAAAGTAATCCCATGGTTTTCAAGGCAAGTTTCTGTAGTGTCAGCAATGGGGATAAATCCGTTTTGAATGTGATTGCCCATTATTGGCTGCTATAACTGAGATGACCGTGACATAATGAAAAATGCAGTGATCTAAGAATAGCACCTGGAAAGTGCCGCCGTGTCTTTGCCAATGTAAAACAACCGTACGCAGCCTTTTTACACATACTGTGCACCTGTTCCTTCCACGACAAGTGGCAGTCAAACATAACCCCTAAATATTTAAATTAAGACACATTATCAATAGTATTGTTTTCAACAAATATAGAAAAAGACTTGATTCAATACACTTTTGTTTTCAACGAAAAATAACACATTTAGTTTTTTCAGTATTTAAAGTTAGATGATTACTACGAAACCACGCCGAGATACGTTGGAGTTCATTGTTCATAGGATTTTCCATTGACTCCAATGAGTTGCCAGTAAAGGTAAGTGCAGTGTCATCCGCATACATCAACATTTGAGAACACTGTATTGCATTAAGGAGGTCATTAATAAACAATGGAAATAAAAACGCTCCCAGAACTGTGCCCTGGGGTACACCACACGTAATAGTTTGGTATGCCGACGTGAACTGTTGAGGACAACTTGCTGCTGTCGTGCAGAAAGGTAACTTTTAAAGAATTCAAGTGACCCGCTACGCGCACCATATGCGTCCAGTTTAATTAAAAGGATGGAGTGTGTGACTGTGTCAAAAGCTTTTTTTATGTCTATAAATACGCTTACAGCAACATTATGGTTATGAAGAGCAGATAGGATAGGCTGTGATAGAGTAAGTACAGCCGTGGACGTGGACCAGCTAGAAACAAATCCGTGTTGCTGAGGACAAATATGATTAGTACCAAGAAAGGTTTTCAGTTGGGAAGCAATTTTTTTTTTTTCAAAAATTGTACTGACGACATTCAGTACAGATATTGACCTTTAACTAGATGGGTTGTTAGGGTAACCAGTTTTAAATATGGGAACAACTTTTGCAACTTTTAAAGTATCGGGGTATAAGCTAGAGCATATCGCGTGATTGAATATTCAGCACAATAGAACACAAAGCAAGGCAGTCCTTGATTATCTTAGCCATTATGCCATCTGGCCCGGCCGCTTTATTCGTGGGTATGTTTGCAACGCTAGTAACTTCGTCGCTAGTAATGTTCGAGAAAATGAATTCAGTATTAATACATCAAGGTATGCCGGATGTCACTGGAGCCAGAAAAGTAGGTTGCGCGCTGTTCTGACCGTAGGTTGTGAAGAATTGATTAAACTGGTCTGCAGCCTGTATTGACAAGTTGTCAGGAATTATCTGTTTTGTTTTAATTGTTCAAGTCACTTCTCCTACAATCTTCCATACTTGCTTAGTATCATTTCCTTGACGATTAACCAAATTATTATAATACAATTTCTTTGATTTTCTCATCAGCGCGACGGATTTGTTTCTGTAATACTTAAACTGTTTCAAGTAATAAGGATTTGTTCTGTTGTTTTTGAGCTTATTGTAGTATGAATCCTTTTTTTTTTCAATACTGTGAGTACTTCCTCAGTAATCCAAGGACATATGACTTGTTTATAGTTGCGCCGAGAAAACTCCCGCGTTGACTTGGTAATTGCATCGGAAACAGCAGATACGAAGTAAGCAAATTCTGTGTGATTGTCACTGTGACACAAATTTTCGAAATGAAAAGATTCGAGGAAACGCCTGACGTGCGCATAGTCCACCAGTGAAAATGCATTGGTATGGGTAGGGCAATTACAACTGAGACCCGAGCGTGGCAGGAACAAAAAAGTTGAATAGTGATCGCAATGTTTTTGTTACAAACACCAGCACAGACATCCGTATCATGGTTACATAAAATGTGATCAATAATTGTTGCAGACTGATGTGTGATTCTAATGGGTGCATTGATAACGTTCTTGAGGTTGAACAATTCCAATAAAAAATGTAATCTGGACAGTCATCCTTTGAAAAGTCAATATTGAAATCACCAACTATAAATAATTGATTAATTAAAGACATCAGAGGAACCAAAATGGACTCCATATAAGATGAATATATTTCTGCACGAATTTGGCGGACTATATTGAAATCACCAACTATAAATAATTGATTAATTAAAGACATCAGAGGAACCAAAATGGACTCCATATAAGATGAATATATTTCTGCACGAATTTGGCGGACTATATACCATGCGTATGACGACGTCTGTCTTAAGGCGAATAAAAAGTGCTTCCGTGGTTTTAGAACTTGGAGAGGACTCTGAGACTTGTTGATAATCTATGCCGTTTTTAATAAAAAGAGCGACGCCACCCCCCCCCCCCCCCCCTTGCGGTGCTATCTCTTGGTGAAGATAGCGTTCTGTAACGCGGTATGTACGGTATTACTCCATTCTTAAGCCAGGTTTCAGTTACACCGATAAGATCATACTGGAAAGAATGTTGCAATAAATGTACAGTGAGTTGGTCTAGATTTTGATTTATGTGGCGGACATTGCAATTAAAAATGGAAAGGTTCCTGCTCTCGTGCCATTTAGCGCATTTTTCTTGAACGGAAGAGGCCATGATTCTAGACTACCTGAGCAAGATCATCATCACAGGTTATATGTAGAACATGCGCATCAGGATATTGCCATCTGATACCCATGTGTGTTTCAACTATTTTTCCTTTTTGGCTTTCCATGCTTTACCTAGCAAAATTTTGTTTCCCGGTCACAAATGTTCGTTGATGAACACGAGGTTCTCGATCGTCAAAGCGCAGAAGTGTGGTGTTTAGCCGTTGCTTTTTCGCGGTTTTCAGAATGCTGGCTCTCACTTTTCTGGAAACAAACTTAACAGTGATGTTAGGTTCATCTTTTGTTTTTTGAGCGCACACAATGGATAGCTTCAACATCGGATTCATCGAACTCGGTGCTCAAGGAATGAGAGATCGATGCCATCGCAGAAATCATATTTTCAGTGGGTGCCAGAGGGATGCCTTTGATTTCGAGGTTATTTCTTCTACTGTACTGCTGCAGTTCAGTTAATTCATGCCTGAGAGTTTTCACTGCATTTGTGAGTCGGTTGTTTTCTTCTTTGATTTCCTGCTTTATGTTTTTCACGTCAAACAGTGTCTCTTTGAGCCCTGAGATCTGAGTTCTAAATTATTCGGACTTTTCATTGATGAAACCCATTGAAGTTCTGACAGATTCCATTTCACATCCAATCACATGCTTTAAATCGGCTTTAAGTATCAGGTCTAGTGCGTTGTATACTAATGGAAGTATTTGCGGGTGGTGCACGGTTATGGCAGGGACAGGTTAAGGAGCTCTAAACGAATTGTTGTGCTAGTTGATATCTCATGCCTGCAATTCCACAGCGCGAAAAAAGGACGGCATAGGAACACCACAAAGCGTTGACTACCGTAATGAAGTTGATTGGCATGCGCTGCGCCTACGTAATTACAGTTGAGTGTGCCCACGAGTCGAGAGGAAAAAAAAAATAACCGACGCTATCTCCGACAGCAGCAGCGACCCGCACGTGGCCCATACATGAGACCCGCGAAGAAACAAAATTACAAAGATAGTGGGATGATGTGCAAGTGAGTACAACAAACGAAGAGTTTTCAATCAACTGCCGCGTTGCTATCCTAAGAAGACAAGTTTTTTCAGTTAAAAACAACGATGGTGCACTGACACAGACTTCTGATTTTTTCGAAATCTCTCTGGCCTCAGCTATCTCCGTTGAGTATCTATCAGTGTACAGCCGGCCAACTCCTTAGTTGGCGTTCGCGACAGCCGCTTTTTCTGCGCTCCTGCGCTTTAAGACAAAACGAACTTTCGGAAAGCTCAATATTAAGCACGGGCTTAGTGAGCCTGTGCTTAGATTTGATATTTTCTCAAGTTTGCACCGCCATAAGCTGAAGGACCAGGAAAACGCGGCGATCACGCACACCAGCTAAAGATTTGGCCGGCTGTACCTGTGAAGAATATAGGTTCTTGCCAACAGGCGCCCATGTTCCCTGCGTTGCTTACAGTCAGGGCAGTGCACACATGGCTGACGAGAAGCCCCCATGACATTGTTATTGTGCTTCACGAGCCCTCCGTTATGGCATCTTTCCGTTTCCAGGATGCACAGGGATTAGGGCTCAGAAAATTGCTATTGCTGCGAACTTATTAGCATGGGAGATAGCGTAAAAAGCCACTATGATCAGTATGGCTTCAACTGCATCGTGGGTCCCCATGGAAAATTTCTACTGGCTGGCTTTCAGGTGTGGTGTTGTATATTAGCCTTGGAATTCACCGACGGCGTTTTCGTTTTATTTCTCAGTTGTTTCGGCGTTGAAAAAACGGCGACTGTTAGCACTATCATCTGTAGGAGATGGCGCATACACAATAAAGAGGTACGTTTATTATGCCAGAAGGAAATTGCACTCTTTGACATCCGAACTAGAGTATGCGTTCATAGGGTGCACCCGTTCGTTAGGACTATGCCAAATTGTGGGTATGGTGTTGGATGATTATTTTCTTAATGTGCAAATGCACGCAGGTCTGGCATGCATTCCAGGTGGTTACATCCTCGTACGCATACAGAGTTTTGCCGGTCACCTTGCCGGTGATGGCAGCCTTTCCGGCTTATGTTATCACTTGTGTCTCATCGCACACCTGCAGCGCTAAAGATGATAATGCAGGCGAAGAAGCATTAATAAAATGATAAAATAGAAATAGATGATGGGGTAAACAGTGGAACTTGCTAGTTTCGTATTATGAAAAGTTGAGCAAAAGTTGAGCATTTGTAGCTCCCCCAAAAGATTTCCTTTTATAGAAAACAGGCTTTTGCCGGAAATACGTAACGCCAAAATCCTAGAATTAGAGCATTTTGGATCAATAAAAATATCTCCCGATTTTTATCCTGAACCCTGCATAGATGTTTGATTTGCATCTGCTGAGCACGATGTCTTTTTCAGTGGGTTCACATCCAGCTTTTTCTTTATGCCAGAAGTTCACGACTGTTATTCATGTGTATTCCTCGGGCTGCCGCGTCTGTGCATGCTTACCAGTCTGACCCACGCGCTCAGCTCAACACATTTTTTACTTATGCAAATGTTCGCAGGGCTCTGCGAATGAATGCTAGTATGGCAAATCTCACGGCATCGAACAGACGTACCTTCGAATCCCATGTGGTGTCATCGTCGTACGCGTAAACAGTCTTGCCCTTCACCTTTCCGGTGATGGCAGCCTTTCCTGCTTCTGCTGTCATTGGGGTCCCCTCCCCGCATGCCTACAATGAGACATTACCGAGGTTATCAGTGTGCAGAATATAGAATTCTTATCCGCTGCGCTACTGCGGGTGACCATGAGTAGTTTGCGTTACCTCTTGCCAGAACTAGAAATTGGCAAGTGTTACAGAAGTGCCGCTGCTCTAAAAATTTGCCTGCACCGGCTCTTGAGGGTGAATGTCAAATAACTCTCAACCTCATTATGACCAAATATTCCAAGAAAAACGCCTAGTAAAGCCTAATATATGATTAAATTTGTCTTTGAATTTCTAAAGCGAATTATTAAGGCGAAAGCCTTTAATGGCTCATGCTCGCGGTGTCCGTCCCTGCCCGCGGTGTCCGTCCGTGCGCTGGAAACGTGCCAACTGTGGCCTCGCCTCCGTGCAGCGGCGCAACGTACTGCCCTCATTTAAAACCTCTTGATTTTTCACCCTCCTTAGCAACCGGCGCGCCGGTGGACGGCGCAGCTGTACATAGGAACCGTGACGTCACACAGTAGCTGTAGAACGAGCGCGCGCGCGTCGGCGGTGGCAGCTACACCGCCGCTCCTTCGCCAGACGTCTCGTTGCAGTCGAGTGAGTGAGACGGGTGGCTCCGAAGCGGCCCAGTGATTCCGCGCCAAGCGGTTCGGGGAAGCGGCAGTGGGTTGACCACAAGGCCTTCGCCAAGCACACTTTAGAATTTCCAAAGTGTATTCGGTAATTTTTATACCCAGAAGTTAGTCAAAATTTCAGTTTAATGAGTAGAAGGGACAATAAAGTGATAGAAATATCACTAGAAAATAATCCCCACTTTTCAAATAGGCTCTGCGCCCAAAATAAAGGTAAATGTGGGATAGCAGCTGAGGCACTTTACCGTATATATTGTGTGAGAGCCACTGTCCTTACATGGCACCCAAAAGTGAGAAAAAACGTGGCCAACACGAACTTGCGTTTCACGTGCGCTTAGTAATTTTCCTTACGTAGCAAGTTCTGCACGAAGCTATCAAAAATACAATAATGGAACACCAGATTAAAATGCAGTGAAGCGAGTGCAAAAGCAGGCGATGCGAATGCCGCACCGCATTGAGTTGGCAGATCTCACCCGCGAAGCGCTGCTTCAAAGCGTGGGCCAGACCCTGATTACAATAAAGTGAGGAATGGCATCGCTATACATGTACATCGTCTAAATTATTCTGAGGCTAAAAAAACAGCGCAAACGGGGACGAAGCAGAGAGAGGGACACGACGCTGTCGTGTCCCTCTCTCTGCTTCGCGTCGTGTCCCTCAGCGCCGTCGTGACCCTCTCTCTGCTTCGTCCCCGTTTGTGCTGTTTTTTAGCCTCAGATCATGCTCTAACCAGCCCAAATTTCCACCCTTTTGTAGTCTAAATTATTGTTCAGAATAACGTGGGGTGGTATGAACCGCCATTTTTACTGCCGCTCGGCGTCGTTTCTTCCAGACTTTCAATTCGTTATCCATGAAGAGTTCAGCAGGTACACGCAGATTCGTCTTAAACTACGGGCCGTCGCAGAAGATTGCCATATCTCAGTATCATCGTAGTCGTAAAGGGGGGTGATAGAAAGCCGCTTCGGCCTAACGGCTGCGCCTTGTCATGATCTCGAAAAAAAAATGGGACGATTTCAGGGGTGTACGCATCCCCGGCTTCCATTCCCAGTTGCAGCATTTTGGTAGATGCAGCCTTTGCAGTGGCAGTAAAAAGATAATTATCCTGCTTGAAATCAGTGCTGCTTGTTCTAGGGACGAACATAATATCCAGCGCTAAGAACTCTGTGCTTAGCTCACGTCTAGAATGAAGCCTAATCCAAAAGCGCTCGCAAGGTCGGCCTCAGTATCTCACGAACAAAACCCTGCTGCAACGCCAATTTAGGCAATTCGGAACGTAAAGTGACCGGCAAGCTAACACATACGGCGCTGCATGTTTCGAATTCGACACGCTGAGCTTGCGCCAAAGTGATGACACATTCGAATGACCGCGAGATTAAAA
The DNA here is from genome assembly GCF_055824585.1 of Amblyomma mixtum. Taxonomy (NCBI): domain Eukaryota; kingdom Metazoa; phylum Arthropoda; class Arachnida; order Ixodida; family Ixodidae; genus Amblyomma; species Amblyomma mixtum. The sequence continues at coordinate 7,725,807 of NC_143021.1, forward strand.
CACCACAGAAGCAAGGACCTTAAACTTTGGTGGACATGCAGATCCCAGTCGGGCAGTTCTTCACGAGCACCTGTCGCCAACTTAGCTCCTTCTGAAGACACCGGTAATGCGCGTCGCCTCCCTTCCAACCGAATGTCATTCGACTCGAAGGCCGAACTTATGCTAATACACGAAGTTTTTCAACGCCATTCGGATCATATGACATTCGACTCGACGGAGCTCCGTGGACATATTTGAGCAGTGTTAAAGAGGCACCACATTGACGAGGACGGAGACGTAGAAAGTCAGAACAGGTTCTCACTATCGAGTGACAAAAATATATTGGGACATGCAATATATATAAAATAGAAAAGCAAACAATCGAGCAGAGAAGCACGTCACATACGCAGTCCAATTCATGAACGTCAATTGCAAACTATACTCTCTGCAAATGGTTTCAGCAATCTAATAGAAACAGCAACCCGCATTACAATAAGTACAAATACATTAATAGACCTCTTCATTACAAATTTACCTACTCATGAGACTTCTGCCGGCGTGTGCGCTGCAACCTTAAGTGATCACCTACCCATATTCATGTTCACGAAACTGCCGTTACCACACTCTGATGCGGAAGCCGAAGGCTGTTGCGTAAAGCAAAACATCAATGAACGAACGTTAAATAACTTCCGGAAGAATATAATGGAGACAAGCTGGGATAACGTTTATAGATTAAACTCTGCCAATGACGCCTATAACGAGTTTCTCAACCTCTTTGCGCTTGCGTATACTCAATCTTTCCCTTTCGTCCAGATTAAAAAAGCTAAGAAGTCTCGCAAGCCTTGGATCACGAAAGAATGCATTAATATGATAAAAAAGAAGGACAAACTATTTAAACATTTCCTAACCACACGTGATCCAAGTGACTGGAAAAAGTTTAAGAAACATAGAAACAGAACAAATGCTTTACTAAGAAATCAAAAGCGTAATTACTTGCATAATGTATTTGAACTCGGTAGCAGCAAGAAACCGGAACTAATGTGGAACAAAATAGATGTATTATTACATCGTTTTCCCACCAACAGAGACCTCAGTGAGATAACAGTGAACAACGAAATTCTGCGTGATAAGGATCTAGCCGAAGCATTTAACCACTTTTTTTGTAACTTAGTTTCAAGTTCTTATAATCCTCAAGCTCAAATTGGTGTGAGTAGAAACTCAAACACACTTTTCTTAGAACCAACAAGTGAGAGCGAACTCAGCACAGTGTTCTTATCGCTCAGAAATAGCCATGCTACTGACATTGACAATATTCAAATAATTCCTGTCAAATATGTTCTTGACTTAATATTACCGCAGCTTACACATATCTATAATCTTGCCCTCTCAACAGGTATCTTCCCGGAGAGAATGCAAATATCCAAAGTAATAGCAATATTTAAATCAGGTGACAAAAATTCATTCCATAATTACCGGCCCATTTCGATTTTGCCGGTGTTTTCTAAGGCTTAGAAAAAATAATACACTTGAGAATAACAGAATTTGCAAATAAATATGATCTTATCAGTGCATCCCAGTTTGGATTCCGTAAAGGGAGATCTGCAGAACTGGCACTTTTAACACAAAAAGAAATAATCCTGAAGGCATTTGAGGATAGGAAAATTGCAGCGGGCCTCTACATTGACTTTTCTAAGGCATTAGACAGTCTCAATCACCTAACACTATTAAAGAAATTGGAATTATATGGGATACGGGGAATCTCATTATCATTAATGACATCATATTTCCAAAATCGAAACCAATGTGTAGCAATAGGCAAACATTTATCGACCTATAAAAGAGTCTTGACAGGTGTACCTCAAGGAAGCATCCTAGGACCCTTACTATTTAATTTTTACATTAATGATATCATAAATATCACCTCGGATGCCAAGTTTATCATATATGCAGATGATGCAACTTTGTTGTTTCGTAGTCAAAGTTATGATTGCCTAGAAAGAGACATGAACAGAACTCACAAGGACTTACGTTTATGGAGCACGTTAAATTAATTACAACTAAATGAAAAAAAAACAAAGGCACTAATTTTCACCCCAAGACAGTCTACATTTACAAAAAGTATCAGTTTATCTATTGGTCACACAGCAATAGAACTCGTCGATACAGTTAAAACTCTTGATGTATATTTTCATAAACATATGCTCTGGGATGTGCATGTAAATAACGTCGTTTCTCGAATTTCAAGGACCGTGGGTACACTAGCTAAATTCAAAAATTTCTTGCCTCCTGCTGTTAAACTTCATTTGTTTAATGCGTTATTTATGTCTAATGTGAACTACTGTTTTCTTGTTTGGGGTAACACTACATTTACAAACTTAAATCAAATTCAAATTCTACAAAAGAAATCCGTTCGACTAATCGCAGGAGTGGAGGCAAATACACACACCAGAAGCTTTTTCACGAAATTCCAAATACTTTCCATACATAGCCTTTATTATTTCACCTTGGCCAGAAGATATAAGCAAGATAATAGCGAGGAGGCTCTTATTCCATCCATAGCAAACTTAAAATTAAGAGAAGGCAGGTTGACGTCTCGGACTCCAGAAATTTGGAAGGTTCCTTTTTTGCGTACAAATTTTATCCGTCAAATGTTAGAGTATTCCCGTCCATCGTTACTTAACTATCTTCACAGTCATAACATCAATTTAGAAAATATTAGTATGTCAATGTTGAAGACTTTTTTTTCGTCATAAAAGAGATGGTACATGTTGAATGCCAACAGCGCAAACGACGCAGACAAAGTAGAAGAAGACACAGGACAATTAAGCGCTGGACAAGCGCTTCTTCTACATTGTCTGCGTCGTTTGCGCTGTTGGCATTCAATATGTACCACCAACTCGCCCGTTTGGCTATAGTTTTGAGAGATGGTACCTTCACTAAGAATTGTATAATGATGATGTATTTTTTTTCCTGCTCTTTATATATGTATTGTCCCTATGCTATCTTCCGACATGAAAATGCAATATTCTTATTTGGTTATTTTGCTTCAGTTCGTGCAGTGGCTTTGCACATTCATTTTTTTTTGTGTAAAGTGTGTCCGGAAATTTAATCACTACGTTGCGCAACCGTTGTATGCCTTGTAAAGAGGGGCTTGAACCTCGTCAAGAGAACTATTTTTCACTTTTGTTCAATCCCCTACCGCTTTGACGCAAATAAATCATATCAAATAAATCATATCAAAATACAGCATTCAGCCAGAAAAAGAGCACGTGAAGCAACACCGCATTTATAACCGTATCAAAGGGACAGTGCACTTTCAGGATATTGTCACGGAGCAGTTGGGGCTGGTGTTCGCGTCTAGACGACAGAAAACCACCAACACCGAGAAGATGCAATAGCACACCGAGATGGCCAGGGCGGAACGTCATCATCATCAGCCTGACTACACCCACTGCAGGGCAAAGGCCTCTCCCATGTCTCTCCAATTAACATTGTCCTTTGCCAGTTGCGACCACTGTATCCCCGCAAACTTCTTTATCTCATTCGCCCACCTAACTTTCTGCCGTCCCCTGCTACGTTTGCCTTCTCTTGGAATCCACTCCGTTACCCTTAAGGACAAGCGGTTATCTTGCCTTCGCATTGCATGCCCTGCCCCAGCCCATTCCTTCCTCTTGATTTCAACTAGGATCTCAATAACTCGCGTTCGTTCCCTCACCCACTCCGCGCTCTTCTGATCTCTTAACGTTACACCTATCATTTTCCTTTCCATACCTTGCTGCGTTGTTCTTAACTTCAGCTGAACCCTCTTTGTTAGCCTCCACGTTTCTGCCCCATAGGGGAGTACCGGTAAGATACAGCTGTTGTGTGCTTTTCTCGTGAGGGATATTGGTAAACTGCCATTCATGATCTGAGAGAACCTGCCATATGCGCTCCACCCCATTCTTATTCTTATAGTTATTTCCCTCTCATGATCCGGATCTGCGGTCACTACCTGCCCTAAGTAGACATATTCTCTTACTACTACAGCACCTCGCTACCAATTGCGAACTAGAAGAGTGCGGTGAGGGGCTAGTTGGTATGACATTATGAGAACAAATAATAACTGCGCAAAAGGACGGGACAAGAGAAAGATACCACACAGGACAAACACAGACTGACAACTGATTTATTCCACCAAATCCTTCCTTCAGCAGCAAAGCGCATGCGCACCAACCCCAAAAACAAAAACAAAAGTCACGCTCATCTCGCGGAATCAAGGAACTCGAACTCCTTGCGGTACAGGTGTACTGAAGCATCGCTAACACACTTGTCAGGCCCTAATCTCGCGATTTCCAAGGCCTCGATAATTTCCCGTTCTTTCTTATCCCTCGAGCGTCCGATAATCTTAGTCCTATGCAAAGGGGATTACAGTTTTGTCATCATGCTTGCAAGTGTGACAATGCTTAGGCAGATGCTGCCCCCTTGAATCATCTAAGGAATTTGCATGCTCTAATAATTTAATGTTGACGCAGCGGCCAGTTTGCCCTATGTAGAACCTACTACAACTCAGGGGAATCTGATAAATTACATTGCATGTACACTGTACGAGCTTATTCCTGTGGTTAATGCCACACACAACCTTCTTTTGCTTATCGTTTCTCGCCAAACGGCACAAACGCGACAACTTACAAGGTGCAGAAAAAATGACATCAACGCCGAATTTTCCGGCGGCCCTCTTCAAGCCGTGCGAGGCCCTGTGAACATAGGGCATAACTTCATACTTCCGCCTCTCCTGTGCATCCGCCCCCCGAGGTTTTGAGTTTGGGCGGAAGGACTTCAACAGGGACTCAGCGACAACCTGAAGAAGGGCCAGCGGAAAACCAGCAGACCTAAGGCGATCAACCTGAGCCTCAAAGCTAACCTGAACCTCATGTGGACAGGACATGGCCAATGAAGCCCTGAGGCAAGTTGATACAATACCCCTGTTGATGAGCTTCGAATTGCACGAGTTAAAGGGCAGGAGTGCCTTTTTTGACCTAGGCATGTACGCCCAGCAGAGGTGGTCAGGATCGATAAAAAGAGTTTTAAATCTAAGAATTGCAAACAAGAGTTTTCAGGAAGTTCTATGGTAAAATTAAAACTCGGAAAGGCTGACTTAAAAGATGCTAAAACCTCCATCGCCATCTGGGCCAAGTCGTCGTTTTGGTCAATATTTAAAAGGATTAAAAAGTCGTCGACGTCTCGGAACACTCGAACGATACGGTAGTCAGATAGTACTCGCGATAGCGAGCGGTCAATTTCAGCTAAAAGGATTTCAGATAAAACTGGAGCTACACATAACCCGATGCAAATGCCGCGTTTCTGCACGTAAAATTTTTCCTGAAAACTCACAATCGTTGAAGTAAGATAAACCTTAAGCAATTCTAAAAAACCTTCAACAGAAATACCGCACGCATTCTGGAAAGACACAGCACCAGAACATTCGATACAGTTCCGGACTGCAAGGAACAGGTCATCGTGGGGAAGGGGAATGGAGTAGAACAACTCTTCGATGTCAACCGAGAAGCCCGAGTTAACATCGGAGAGGCTATCCCCTAACATTTCGGCCACTCGGTCCGAGCTGCTGACCTTGTACGGATCGTCGGGCGCCAGACTTCCCAGATGGCGTTGAAGGTAGTGACTTACCACAGCTTACCAGGATCCAGTTTCTGTAACAATGGCTCTAAAAGGGCATTCTATCTTGTGGCTCTTGGCACTAAAGAACACAGTGAGCACTAGGAGCTTGTTTTTCACCACTTCACTTTTTAGCCTGTCGAGTTTCAAATCCCTTAACAGTGCAACCGCCTTTGCCTTCGCTTTAGACGGCTTTATTTATTTATTTATCGTCATACCCACAGCGCCATTGGCTGGCATTACAGTGGGGGGGTAGAAGAAAAAGTACACAAATGCCACCGCGTGCAGGTGGTTACAAAAAAAAAGATAACAATGAGATAGAAACAACACGGAATTATTATACACAAAAAATTGTCACAGCATGGAAGAAAATGAATCATTTGATAATATGGACACTACTTCCTCAGGCAGCTTGTTCCATTCCGAAACCGTTTTGGGGAAAAAAGACATTTTAAAAAGGTCAGTCCGGCACCTGTATTCTTTAACTTTAAGTGAATTATCTCTACGTAAAGACACGTAATCAGGGTTGGCTATATATTTGGTTCTGTCTATTCCAGTTCTAGAATGAAATATATTATGAAATAATTTTAAACGCAGTACTTTCCTACGTTTTTGAAGTGAGTCCCAACCCAAAGATTTTTTCGCGCTCGTTACACTAAAATATCGCCCATAGTTATTGAAAACAAAACGAACGGCCAAATTCTGAACTCTTTCTAGCTTTTGAACGTCAAGCAAGGTTTTCGGATCCCAGACAGTGCAAGCATACTCAAGTATGCTTCTAACGTTTGTATTATACAGCAGTTCTTTAGTCTTTAAAGGGAAAAGTTTAGCGTTACGTCGCAGGAAACCTAAAACACGACAGGCTTTGGCAGTAACGAAGTGCACGTGACGATGCCAAGACATTGAACTTGTTAAATATACACCAAGATATTTAAATTCCAACACTGAAAGCAGTCTGCTATTATTTATGTTATAAGTGAAAATATGGGGAACCTTCTTTTTAGTGAAACACATATGTACAGATTTTTGTAAGTTAATATGCATTCTCCAGTTCTCACACCACTGGGCCACTTTACACAAATCCTGTTGTAATGCATCGCAGTCACTTTGATCATTAATAATTCTATACAATACACAATCGTCCGCAAAAAGACGCATGTATGAAGAAATACCTGAAAAGATGTCATTCATGTAAATTATGAACAGTAATGGGCCCAAGACGGATCCCTGAGGCACCCCTGATGTTACAGCCACCTCATGCGATTGTTTCCCGTTGACAACAACACATTGACGCCTAACGCTCAAATATTCTTTTATCCACCTAATAACGTTCTCATTTATGTTGTACCAGTATAATTTTTGTATTAATAAGGAATGTGATACAACGTCAAAGGCCTTCTTAAAATCTAGAAAAATACAGTCAACAGAATATCCCTTATCTAAAGCACTTGACAGGTCATGTACAAATTCGGTAAGCTGGGTGACACACGAGTAACCACTGCGAAAGCCATGTTGATTAGTATTTAATAATGAATGTATACTAAGATGATTCATAATACTAGTATAAAACACATGCTCTAAAACTTTGCATAATACACTGGTCAAGGACACTGGTCGATAATTTGAAACAACATTCCTAGGTCCCGATTTATGTATAGGTACAACATTAGCAAGCCTCCATTCATCAGGCAAGGAGCCTTCCTGTAATGACTTTGTGAAAAGAATTTGAAGGTACCTTGACAACGCAAAAGCGCAAGAAGAGAGCAGGATCGTGGGTAAGCCGTCCGGACCGGTGGCACTGTTATCTTTTAAGCGTTCTAAGAGCGACACAATTCCTCGCTGATCAAATTCAATGTTCACCATGGGTTCCGTACAGTTCAAGGCAAGGCGAAAATCGGCAGGGCTATTGCTGTCCTCAGCAGAAAAAACTGAGCTGAAAAACGTGTTAAAGCACTTGGCTTTCTCCAGATTATCATGAACGATACTTCCGTTGTGATCGAGTGGTGGGATAGACAATTCATCCTTTCTGTTTTTTTTTATGTACTGCCAAAATTCTTTAGGGCGATCCTGGATACGCATGTCGAAAGACTGAAAGTAGGTAAATTTAGCCTCTTTGACCGAAGCATTCATAGCCTTTGTAATCTTTTTTAACTGATCCATGTTATCTTCCGACGGATTTCTTTTGAAGCGCGCATATAGTTGTTGCCTCTTTTCAACGACTCTGCGCAGCGGTTTTGTGAACCATGGCTTGCTTTTGCTGCGACGTTTCGTCATCACCCATGACGGCACATGCTGCTCACGCAAATCAAAAAGTTTGGCTGTCAGTGTGCGCCACAGCTCATCAACGCTGAGTGAATCAGACAATGTTTCGTACACATCGACATAGGATTCAAGTGCCCGGGCTATCTCGGGAAAATTTGCCTTTCGGTAACTGTAAATGCGCCGATTGCCACAGTCTTCAAGTTTAACATACTGAAAGTTCATTTCCGCTAAAACACAACTGTGATCACTGATACCGGGCACTACAAGGGTAGAACAAGCTGCCGATGGTTGGTTAGTGAATAATAAATCCAAAACAGATCTGTTCTCGTAAAGTTCTTTAAGACAGATGTCATGACCTTATCACTTAAAAGCTTCTGATTCAGAACCACAAAGCCTCCTTCTTTGTCGGCCATCAAAGCGAGGTCAGAGTTCCTAAAATAGCTTGCCACAGATCTCACCATGGAGTGTTCTTTCTTCTTGCCTTTGAAGGCGTTGCGGATTGAATCAACACATTCTAAATGGCAACGTTCTTTCTCTTCACCTTGAACTTTGTCAGCAGTCCTATGTGCCGCCGCCAAAGCCTCGGGCTTGCTCAGCGGGACTTCTACGCTGAACTTGGGGCCCTTGTTGAGGACACTTTCAACGTTGTGTGGAACCGATGCACCTCCAAGGTAGAAAACCGGAACAACACTGTCACGGGTTCGGCGACTAGTCGACATCATCACCGAGTCCGGACAATGAGGGGGTGGCCGTTTGATGCCCGGCGAAGCCGGTAAGCAAACGCAGTGACTGAGACCGAGTCGTGTTTAAAGGTAACAACAAAACAACGTTTATAGCTTCGATTGAACAATGCGGCAGCTTTTACAGACACATAATTTACAGTCTACAAAACAATTGCGGAAAGCACATAACAGGAAGCACACTGAATTAAGTTATACATTGGATATTTCTACACAGGTCAGAACACAAGTGAGAGGCCAATTAGATAAAGTCGATCAAAACTCAGGAGGTGAACAAACATACAGTAAACCGGGAAGCGCGGCTGCAGTCCATCCCAAACACGCAGTCAGTGCGGCCCCCGAAGGCGACGTCCGTCCAGGGCAGCTTGCGGTTTTGAGGATGCGGTGCGGCGGCTCGGAGACCCGGGAGTTCGCGGCGGCAGCGTTTCCACCGACGAGCGGACTGAAGTTCGTTTCCATACGGCCCCCTTTTAAAGCCCTCGGGCGCTAGCGAGCGAGCACTCGCGGCGCCACAGCGTCGGCGTCAAAAAAAACAAAACACAAAAAGCGCAACGAGAGCACGTAGGCACCTACACTTTGACTCTGCATGGCCGCCATCTTGGAGGAGGAAAAAATTAACGCACAACTAAAAAGAAGCCCCAGGCTTCGACTCTCGATTCGGTGACCTTGGAAACGCAAAAAAGTAAAACACAACCAAAAAGCCAGTCACGTAGGCCGCAACTTCTTTCCCCCTAATGGTCAGCTCTAGACCGGCAGTATCGGGGACGAGTTTGAGCCGCCTCCGCTTTCGCAACGCGAGGGGTTGTCTACATAACTGAAAAAAGCGGGCATGCTTTCTTGCTCTTCCCGAGACACATTCAAAGAAACGCGGACGCATCAGTTTTATACAAACAAAAGTAATTTACAGGCTGCCGCCACTTCTGTGACACGGCCCCCCACTTTCGGAATATTATCCGATAATATTCTAGACCCACAGAAGTCGGCGAGCAGACCTGTGCACAGATATACAGCGCGTAACAGAACCTCTTATATAAATCTAGCACGCACACACTACAAGGCACCGTGTATACATGCACCATAATACTTGAATAAATTAAAAGCGAAAATTAATAGCGCGCGACAAATCTACAGCCTGCTAAGAAAATCAGCACCGACATTGTCCTTGCCCTTTATATGCTCGACGGTAAACTGATATTCTTGGAGCAGCAAGCTCCAGCGCAGGACTCTGCTGTTTAGCTGTTTGGCTCTTTGGATGTAGCTCAGTGGTTGGTGGTCCGTCTGAACTAAGAACGGTACACCATACAGGTAGGTGGAAAACTTCTGTATTCCCCAAACTAATGCTAAGCACTCCCTCTCGATTGTGCTGTAAGCTGCTGCCCTGGGGAGCAATTTTCTGCTCGCGTATGCCACCGGGTGAAGCGTTCCGTCGTGCCGCTGCATTAGTACCGCGCCAAGGCTGGTATCAGAGGCGTCCGTGCGCAGCACAAACTGTTTGGAGAAGTCTGGCAGCCGTAGTATCGGAGGGCTTGAGACTCGACGCTTGAGCTCTTCGAAGGCTTCCTGCTGGGCCGGCGTCCACCTTACGACGTTCCTCTCTTCTTTTCTCGTCAGCTGGGTGAGGGGCTCGCTTATTCTTGCGTAGTCGGGGATGAAGTCACGGTAATACCCCGACAAGCCAAGGAAAGCGCGTACCTGACGCTTTGTTCGTGGAGTTGGCGCCGCCTGTATCGTGTCGAGCGTTTTCCCGAGTGGTGCCAGCTCACCTCTGCCAATGCGATGCCCGAGGAACTCGATGCTTTCCATCCCGAATTCGCATTTGCTTGGTCGTACTGTCAGGCCGGCCATCTCGATTCTCGCAAACAGCTGCCTCAGCCAAGAAAGATGTTCCTTCCACGTAGCACTGACAACGAGGACATCATCATAATAGTGCTGCACTCCGGGAATTCCCTCCACCACTCGTTGCATCAATCTTGAAAATACTGCCGGGGCAGTTTTTATGGCGAACGGCACAAAACGGAATTGAAAGAGACCCGATGTAGTTGAAAACGCCGTTTTGGGCTTGGACTCCTCAGTCAATGGGATTTGCAAATATCCTTTGGCAAAGTCTACCTTTGAGAAGCATTTCTTCTCTCCGGCTGCAGCGAAGACCGCGTCCGCTGTGGGCATTGGCTCCGAATCGGCAACCAGGACGTCGTTCAGGCGTCGGAAATCAATGCAACGCCGGTTCGTGCCTTCAGGTTTCTTCACCAAGAGGACCGGTGAATTGTAGGGTGACTGGGTCTTCTCGATTGTTCCCAGTCGCTCCATATGCTGAATCTCTCTTCCTACGGCTTCTCTCGTCGAAAACGGAAGTGGGTATTGTCTTACCTGGACCGGAGTGCGGGTAGTGAGGTCTAACCGGCACTCGGCCCAGTCCGTCTTGCCCGGGACGTCGGAGAAGATGCGAGAGTGTTCTGAAATCACTTCTCGGAGCTGTCTCCGTGGATCCGCCGTCAAATCATCAGAAAGCTTCACATCTCCCTCGGCTTCTGACTGTTCAAGCGTCGGAACAGGAATGGCTCCCTCGCTGTCCGATTCGGTGACGCGGCAGATCGCGTCGCACACACGTTCTGTTGGCTGGCTTTCCCGCTCTTTCTCTCTAGCCTCTTTCTTTAGTCGCAGACTCTCTATTTTTAAACGCAGAATCTCTATCTGACGTTCGTCAGCTGCCTTCGCGGCCGCGCGCTCCTGCTCCGCTCTCTCTCGGGCAAACGCCCGCTCTTCGCGCTGCTTATCTTCGACCCATTTTCTGAGCTCAGTGCCTTTCAGCCCCAACTGGCTACCCATAGCTATCAACCTTTCCAAATCCATGCTTCTATCTCCAAGCACACTTTCAATAACACAGCTACAAGCTCAGCACAAAGCAAATCCTATTGATACACGACACCTCTCTTTTAAGTCGGCACAGTTCAACACCTCAACAAGTCTCCCTCTCACTTCACCACGTTCCCTTCGCATCAAACGTCCTGTCGCGGACGCCAGTTAATTGTCACGGGTTCGGCGACTAGTCGACATCATCACCGAGTCCGGACAATGAGGGGGTGGCCGTTTGATGCCCGGCGAAGCCGGTAAGCAAACGCAGTGACTGAGACCGAGTCGTGTTTAGAGGTAACAACAAAACAACGTTTATAGCTTCGATTGAACAATGCGGCAGCTTTTACAGACACATAATTTACAGTCTACAAAACAATTGCGGAAAGCACATAACAGGAAGCACACTGAATTTAAGTTATACATTGGATATTTCTACACAGGTCAGAACACAAGTGAGAGGCCAATTAGATAAAGTCGATCAAAACTCAGGAGGTGAACAAACATACAGTAAACCGGGAAGCGCGGCTGCAGTCCATCCCAAACACGCAGTCAGTGCGGCCCCCGAAGGCGACGTCCGTCCAGGGCAGCTTGCGGTTTTGAGGATGCGGTGCGGCGGCTCGGAGACCCGGGAGTTCGCGGCGGCAGCGTTTCCACCGACGAGCGGACTGAAGTTCGTTTCCATACGGCCCCCTTTTAAAGCCCTCGGGCGCTAGCGAGCGAGCACTCGCGGCGCCACAGCGTCGGCGTCAAAAAAAACTAAACACAAAAAGCGCAACGAGAACACGTAGGCACCTACACTTTGACTCTGCATGGCCGCCATCTTGGAGGAGGAAAAAATTAACGCACAACTAAAAAGAAGCCCCAGGCTTCGACTCTCGATTCGGTGACCTTGGAAACGCAAAAAAGTAAAACACAACCAAAAAGCCAGTCACGTAGGCCGCAACTTCTTTCCCCCTAATGGTCAGCTCTAGACCGGCAGTATCGGGGACGAGTTTGAGCCGCCTCCGCTTTCGCAACGCGAGGGGTTGTCTACATAACTGAAAAAAGCGGGCATGCTTTCTTGCTCTTCCCGAGACACATTCAAAGAAACGCGGACGCATCAGTTTTATACAAACAAAAGTAATTTACAGGCTGCCGCCACTTCTGTGACAAACACCAACCTGCTTTTTGAGGACCTTGGGCAGGTTCAGTTGCCGCATGTTCCAAAGGAACTCAGCACTTGCCTCAGCCAGGACCTGGTAATCCTTGAGTGTCCGGAAGCCTGTCGGGCCCGTTCCCTTCCAGCTGAAGCACAGAAACTGTAGCCAGTCTTGCAACAGGCGGACGTGTCTCCAGCGTTCGCTTCTCAGGATCTTTGCAATTCTTTTCCAGTGTCCCTCGGAGCAGCCAAGAATCCCGAAGAAGCCCAACACCTCCGGCGGGCGCAGATTCTTGCGCAGGCAGAAGCCCAACCACCTGGCCTCGCATGTTTTTGCAGCGGTGAGGCTAGTGCACGAAGCGCTCTGATCCTCGAAGGAACGGGTACGCAGAAAAGAGCCCCATGTAGAAGAAATGAAATCTAGAAGAGTTCAGTGAGAGGCTAGTTGGTATGACATTATGAGAACAAATAATAACTGCGCAAAAGGACGGGACAAGAGAAAGAGAACCACACAGGATAAACGCAGACTGACAACTGATTTATTCCACCAACTCCTCTTTCCTTGAGCAGCAAAGCGCATGCGCACCAACCCCAAAAACAAGAACAAAAGCCACGCTCATCTCGTGGAATCAAGGAACTCGAACTCCTTGCGGTACAGGTGTACTGAAGCATCGCTAACACACTTGTCAGGCCCTAATGTCGCGATTTCCAAGGCCTCGATAATCAGCGCTGTGTCGTCCGTTTCTTTCTCTGCTCTCTTCTTTGGCGTTTGGCCTTGCGCTGCTTCAAATCAAACAATGAATAACCAACTCGCCCATCAGCTTGTGCTTTCAAGATAATTTCCCGTTCGTTCTTATCCCTCGAGCGTCCGATAATCTTAGTCCTATCGAAAAGTGGATTACAATTTTTGTCATCATGCTTGCAAGTGTGAATTGCTTAGGCAGATGCTGCCCCCATGAATCATCTAAGGAATTTGCATGTTCTAATAATCTAATGTTGACGCAGCGAACCTACCATGTGTAGAACCTACCACAACTCAGGGGAATCTGATAAATTACATTACATGTACACTGTACGAACTTATTCCTGTGGTTAATGCCACACACAACCTTCTTTTGCTTATCTTTTCTCGCCAAATTGCACAAACGCGACAACTTACAAGGTGCAGAAAAAATGACATCAACGCCGAGTTTTCCGGCGACCCTCTTCAAGCCGTGCGAGACCCTGTGAACATAGGGCATAACTTCATACTTCCGCCTCTCCTGTGCATCCGCCTCCCGAGGTTTTGAGTTTGGGCGGAAGGACTTCAACAGGGACTCAGCGACAGCCTGAAGAAGGGCCAGCGGAAAACCAGCAGACCTAAGGCGATCAACCTGAGCCTCAAAGCTAACCTGAACCTTATGTGGACAGGACTTGGCTAATGAAGCCCTGAGGCAAGTTGATACAATACCCCTCTTGACCAGCTTCGAATGGCACGAGTTTAAGGGCAGGAGTGCCTTTTTCGACCTAGGCATGTACGCCCAGCAGAGGTGGTCAGGATCGTTGCAAACAAGAGTTTTCGGGAAGTTCAATGGTAAAATTAAAACTCGGAAAGGCTGACTTAAGAGATGCTAAAACCTCCATCGCCACCTGGGCCAAGTCGTCGTTTTGGTCAATATTTAAAAGTATTAAAAAGTCGTCGACGTATCGGAACACTCGAACGATACGGTCGTCAGATATTACTCATGATAGCGAGCGGTCAATTTCAGCTAAACGAATTTCCGATAAAACTGGAGCTACACATGACCCGATGCAAATGCCGCGTTTCTGCACGTAAAATTTTTCCTGAAAACTCACAATCGTTGAAGTAAGATAAACCTTAAGCAATTCTAAAAAACCTTCAACAGAAATACCGCACGCATTTTGGAAAGACACAGCACCAGAACGTTCGATATCGAAGAACGTTCGACATCGAAGAGTTGTTTTACTCCCTTTTTTAGAATTGCTTAAGGCTTATCTTACTTCCACGATTGTGAGTTTTCAGGAAAAATTTGACGTGCAGAAACGCGGCATTTGCATCGGGTCATGTGTAGCTCCAGTTTTATCGGAAATCCTTTTAGCTGAAATTGACCGCTCGCTATCGCGAGTACTATCGACGACCGTATCGTTCGAGTGTTCCGATACGTCGACGACTTTTTAATCCTTTTAAATATTGACCAAAACGACGACTTGGCCCAGGTGGCAATGGAGGTTTTAGCATCTTTTAAGTCAGCCTTTCCGAGTTTTAATTTTACCATTGAACTTCCTGAAAACTGTTTGCAATTCTTAGATTTAAAATTATTTATTAACGATCCTGACCACCTCTGCTGGGCGTACATGCGTAGGTCGAAAAAGGCACTCCTGCCCAGGGTGTCGAAGCGGAACTGAACCGGAACCCGAAACCGGAACCGAACCGAACCCATATTTTTTTCGCCATCTTGGAACTGAACCCGAACCGGAACGATTCAAAGGAACCGTTCCGAACCGGTTCGGGACCCGGTTCGGGACCCGGTTCAGCCCCCTTTTTTTTGCATCCCGGCATACGTCTTGTTTTCCGACAAAATGAGATGATCTATCGCATAGATTTACACACCCGTAGCTGTCGGCGCTGGGAAGTGCGAAAATGGTACCCAGTATATGCGACAGCAAACTTACAGGAGGTCTGGTGGATGGGAAGAAGCTTAATTGACGCTTCTGTAATGTACTACCGCCAATTCTAAACACTTGTACGTCAGGTTTATATGAAATCTTGAGTTATTACTCCTCCCTTTTATATATTAGCGTAAATCTTTAATCAAAATGTTAGGACTGCTCTAACTCAATAATGTGCTATAGACACCAAACTTTTGCTTGCGTGCTTTCTTCTTTCAAACGATGCATTAGACGTTTTTGTACATGGAGCACCGCGTGGTATTCACCAACACGTAATAAATAATTTATATTTGAATTTCTTCTTGACCTTGTTATGGTTTCACCAACATAACGATGGCTGTGACGTGTAGTGGAAATTAGGGCGCAAGAGGTGCTATAAAACGGCAATACAACTGCTGATACGTCGTTCGTTGTAATTATAGGTCTTGAAGTTGGCTAATTTAAGTGCTACAGTGAGCCAAAATAACGTATCAGCGTTTGTATTAGTTTTCCCGTGCCTCACGTGACCTAATGTTGAACTCACGTCACAGCCATCATTCGGTTGATGAAACCGAAACAGCATGGGAGAAAAAAAAATTTTCTAAATTATTTAGTGGCCGTAGGCGAATAACACACAGTGATCCATGTTTTCTAATATCTATGGCGTCATTTCAAAGGAAAAAACACACGTTTTGGCGGGCTAGTTGGTTAAGCATCTTGAATAAACAGCGCGAACGAAGACGAGCACAAAAGACAAGAAAATTCGTCCATTTTCTTGTCTTTTGTGCTCGTCTTCGTTCGCGCTGTTTATTCAAGAGGAAAAAACACGCAATAAAACTGGGTGTCTATAGTCATTTTAGTACCGATTGAGAATGCCTGCATTGTCTTTGCGTCATATCGCACAAATAGACAAAATATTAACGCGATGACCGAACAATGTTGCGATGGTGGTTTTTGAGGAAAGAAAATGGCGCAGTCTGTCTCACTTCTTGATGGACACCTGAACCGCGCCGTAAGAGAGGGAGGAAGGAGGAAGGCGCAGTAGGGGTGGGCTCCGGAATAATTTCTACTAGCTGGGGATCCTTAAAGGGCAACTGCATTGGTTTAAGAAATCAACGAGCTTAAAAGGCTCGAATGTGTGAAACTTCCAGGTAAAGTATGCGAAGTCCTTTTGGCCTAGCATTTGAAACGGGGACGTAATCACCAATTAAAAATGCGACGGCCTTCAAGCTTCTCCGCAGCGCACAACGCTAAGTGGGGGACGCATGATGACGTCATCGAAAGTATCCGTACATTTCAAACGCATAAACGCCTGCTTTGAAGGAAAAAAACCAACGCCATCGATGTCAAAGCCCGCCGAAACGATGTTTGGCAGCGTCCAACGAGGCAGGGCAGGGCGTGGCTGATGGCAGCAGTAATTTGAAATCATACCTTCCGTGACATCACACTGAACTTCCCCGCACTCCTTTGTTGCTTTGAGGAGAAGTTCAAAGTTTAATCGTCGATTAAGTCACTATTTTGAATGGCAGTGCAAAAAACTTAGCATGCTTTACCTACAGCCTATATAGATTTGAAACCTTGAGAATCGCGACATTCTTAAAAAGTGGCGCAGTTGCCCTTTAACGTGCACTGACATCGCGCAGCACACGGTGGCTTTTACGTTTCGCCTCCATCGGAACGTGGCCACCGGGGCCGAGTTCGAACCCGGGTACGCCGAATAAGTGACCGAGTGCCCTAACCACTGAGCTACCGAAGTGGGTAGTGCAACATTTACTTTGGTAGGCGCTCATTGTCTTAGACAGCAAGTTCTAAATAAAACCCCTCACGATGGGCCTGTAGGTCAATAAAGAAAAAAAAAATGGCTCAATGGCTGTGCAGCTCGGCTGCTGATTCCAAAAATACAAAAACGAGCATGCTCTGTCGCACGTCGAAAATCCCCAGCTGGTCTGCGTTAATATGGAGCCCTCCACTACACCGTCTGTCGTATAGCCCCAATGTCTACTCGACACGATAAACCCTAGATATTACTACTAGTATTACCAAAAGAAGGATGTATAAATTGGTGCAGCTTCTTTTTTTTTTTTGCATCCGCATATTCTTGTTTGCGCGCGACGGAAATAAGCAACGAAAGGCGGGGTCTTGGCAACGGTGGAGATGTACTAATAAGAAAAAAATTAAATACCGATTACACAGAAGGGCAGTGCGGAAATACATGCGCTCGCTGGCATGAGATAGTGATTACGCTCAGAAAGATGCTACTGCGATAAAATGTAAGTGCGATGAAGTGATTTCGTTATGCCGATTCAATGAAATCACTCTGCTTCTAAGAAAATATTGCTGCCAATCGCAAGCGCGCGGCTCCATCCACTGTTCTCGCACTGCTCGATCTTGAATTCTCCGTCTGGCGACTTATATCTACTTCTTGCAGTTACTTCCTGTTCTTAGTGTCTGACACTACAGGCTTATGATTGTTAGCGTTTTTTTTTCGTAGAACGCTTGGGCGACTGAATACGTTGAGCATTCACAACAATCTGCCTCGGCTATATCGGGTACAGGTGGGTGATCGGGGGTGGGGAGATGGGTGAAAGTTTTTGAAGGTGCATTTTTACCGATGAATGTCCTGATGTGCACCCACCGGAGTGGGCATCAAGGATGGAGGCTGCACGCACGCAGCGAGGTTATTTTTGGGAAAGCAGGCTATATTGCTAACGCAGTAAAAAGAACAACTAAAAGAGTATGCATAGTCTAACCTCTGACTCAGAGCGGGATTCGTATGGCGGCGCAACAGAAAACTCTGTTTACAGAAGATGCTTTAGGCTATTTGGCTATCTTGTAGGCTTCTTTTTATGGTTGTTACATGGAATATTTGGAACCTCTCTGACCCTCTTCATGCCTTACTTGACCGCGTCGAATTCACTGATCTCGGCATAAGGCCTCAAGCCACCATAACTCCCTGCCTCCGCCCGCACATGAAAATTCCAGACGGTGCACACGTCATGAAAGGGGAACCATGCTGTCAGGAGGTTGAACTTGTGCAGCATATTCCTCCTGCGTTAAAGTGCACTGTTGTCTGAACAGTGACCTCGTGGACCACGGCGGTTCTGTGTCCTATAAACACGAAGAGTTCGCACGGAATTCCGGAGTTTTTCATCGCAGACATAAATGTTATAGTGAAATGTATGATGTCAACGGGTTTTTTAAGAGACTGCTTAAGTATGTCCTAAAAGAATACAGCATCACGACAAAAATATGATTTTATTGCTGGAATTGTTTCTTGTTGCTCGCACAGGTAGAAATGCACTGACCACGGCAAAAACGCCCCTTTGGCGCGAAGGTACGTCCTTACAGGTGAAGTCCATGTCTGAAGGGTGAAAAAGATTTTTGTGGCCAATTGAAACTACAGTCGGGTCCACTTATAACGAACCTGACGGTCAGGCGGGTTCTATTCGTTATATCTGATGTTCGTAGCAAGTGGATTCTTCGTACAACAGCCAAAAATACTAAGGCCGCTAAAAGTGGCAATTATTTCTTATAAAGCTGCGTTATGCGTGCCTGCTTGTGCGAAGCAGAGCCTGTCGAGGCTCTTTCCAGGCTATCTAGGACGGTCAATTAATTCTCGTCGAGACATTGCTGCCAACTATCAAATTCAGGGATGGGGTATAACTAATCATGGATGAAGTGTGCGTGGCAACGGTTGGCAGGTCGGCCACATTAAATGAGATTCCTGGCAGTAGGGAGAGGTCGCACTTGGTGTACAATGTCTCCGTCAGAGCAGGCGCTTCTTTGGTTTTGTGGTCCGCAGGAACGTAGTTATCCAAGGAAACATCCGGTCGGCTATGGATCAACGAAGTGTTGCCGGAAATCTGCAAGCATCTGGTCACGCGTGTTTTCGAGCTTCTTCTGTCGTTCCTGGGCTGATGCAGCGACGATGTAGCGCAGCGCGTGTGGCGCAGAAGGCATCCGTTGCACTGTCCGCTGTATGACAATGCATGCACATGGTAGCGGCGCAAAAGATGGAGACGACTGGGCAGGCTATGCATACCACGTGACTGGCATGGCCAGCAAGGATTTCAGAATTATCTAATCGCTGCTGTTAGTTGATCCGCGACCATGGCCAGTAACTTCGCTTTTGACGATGCCTCTTTCTCACGCGCACCGCGCTTCTTCTACTCGGGATGCTTTGCCGAGCCGGCGAACGCGTAGGCAATGATTGCTCTCTTTGGCCATCGACGCGGGTTTGGCCGGCGGTTACTTACTATTTCAATAGAGAATTATAGCATATCATTCTTTAGCGATTATAGTGTTACCGGATGCCGGACTTTCCGGTTAGCGCTGCTCACAGCAGTGCCGCCTTTTAATTCCATTTCTGGGTTGACATGTTCTGCCTGGACGGTGTCGTGAAGGTTGAGAGGCTTGGTTTGGTTTATGGGATTTAACGTCCGAAAGCGACTGAGGCTATGAGAGACGACGTAGTGAAGGGCTCCGGAAATTTCGACTACCTGGGGTTCTTTAACGTGCACTGACATCGCACAGTACACTGGCCTCTAGAATTTCGCCCCCATAGAAATTCAACCGCCGCGGCTGGGATCGAACCCGTGTCTTTCGGGTCACCAGTCGAGCACCATAACCACTGAGCCACCGCGGCTGCTAAGGTTGAGAGGCGCTATTTCATCTGCGTGCTTAGCAGAAGAACGACCTCGACAACCTCGGGGTAGTTCACCACGCCATCTCGTTCGCTATAACCGAGTGGTGTAGCCCGAGTTGTTCGCTGTATCTGCGACGAATTTCCGTTGCCCTTATGCATATTCACAACCGCTCGTAATAAGCGAGCGTTCGTTATATCTGCAGCCATTAAAGTGGGCTCCACTGTACATCCGCGGACTTCGCTTTAATACACTAGTATCAAGAAAGTCTAGGTAAGGCTGTAGATGTATGGGTAGAGGAAGTAATGACCGATAGCAACATTTGTCATCTGCCTTGTGGAGAGGCCGTACAGGTAAGTAAAAGCGAAGAGTGAGAAAACCGAATGAATAAGCACTCGCGAGCATGCCCAGAAAAGACAGGCAAGCACTTAGTCACCTATTAAGCACATCCGCGAGAAAGGGGTTGTTTGTAGTTTTAAAATAAATGGCTGAAACAAGTGTGTGGAAAAATGGTGCATGCCAGATTAACCATTATTTTTCACGCTATGAACGGCGCAAAAAATTCTGCTGACGCAAAGGTTGCCTTTGATAGCGCCCCAGGAAAAGTCCCAAACATTCTATGACAAACAAATTTCTTACTTTACTATATGAAAGAAGCCAACAGCCACAGAAACCAAGGGGCACAGCGGATTTTTTTTAAAATTAATTTATTTATTTTGTGGTGTTGATCAATTTAGAATATTACTGAACATGTCATCGCTTAAAGCTAATTGATTAGAAAAGCAGAAGAAAAAACAACCACTGCCGCCGGTGGGATCCGAACCCACGACCTCCGAATTACGCGTCCGGTGCTCTACCTCTGAGCTACGGCGACGGCTGTCAAATCTTCTGCTTTCGGAGGTATTTATGTTTACAAGTAACCTAACCTTGAGAGTGTTCATCAGCGCCACCCACGTTCATAAGCGGCGGACGTAGAACGTCCTGAGTAACCGCAGGTAGTGACGTAGAACGTCATCGAACGGAGAGGGTGGAAGCTGCGTGAGAACCCTCTTATGCTTCCTATGGAGTCAAGGCTGCCAGAACCGAGGCCCTCGCTAAGCAATTAAGCAAACAAGGGAAGGGGAATGAGGGGCTCGTTATAAATATGAAAGAAGCCAACAGCCACAGAAACCAAGGGGCACAGGGGATTTTTTTTTAAATTCATTTATTTATTTTGTGGTGTTGATCAATTTAGAATATTACTGAACATGCCATCGCTTAAAGCTAATTGATTAGAAAAGCAGAAGAAAAAACAACCACTGCCGCCGGTGGGATCCGAACCCACGACCTCCGAATTACGCGTCCGGTGCTCTACCTCTGAGCTACGGCGACGGCTGTCTAATCTTCTGCTTTCGGAGGTATTTATGTTTACAAGTAACCTAACCTTGAGAGTGTTCATCAGCGCCACCCACGTTCATAAGCGGCGGACGTAGAACGTCCTGAGTAACCGCAGGTAGTGACGTAGAACGTCATCGAACGGAGAGGGTGGAAGCTGCGTGAGAACCCTCTTATGCTTCCTATGGAGTCAAGGCTGCCAGAACCGAGGCCCTCGCTAAGCAATTAAGCAAACAAGGGAAGGGGAATGAGGGGCTCGTTATAAATATGAAAGAAGCCAACAGCCACAGAAACCAAGGGGCACAGGGGATTTTTTTTTATTAATTTATTTATTTTGTGGTGTTGATCAATTTAGAATATTACTGAACATGTCATCGCTTAAAGCTAATTGATTAGAAAAGCAGAAGAAAAAACAACCACTGCCGCCGGTGGGATCCGAACCCACGACCTCCGAATTACGCGTCCGGTGCTCTACCTCTGAGCTACGGCGACGGCTGTCAAATCTTCTGCTTTCGGAGGTATTTATGTTTACAAGTAACCTAACCTTGAGAGTGTTCATCAGCGCCACCCACGTTCATAAGCGGCGGACGTAGAACGTCCTGAGTAACCGCAGGTAGTGACGTAGAACGTCATCGTCATCGTCATAGAACGTCATCGTTACTCAGGACGTCATCGTTACTCAGGGGGGGGGGACTAGACTGGCAAGTCGGTTTCGGGGTGACGGAAAGGTCTGTATGTAAACGTGCCGATACATGACAGTTTCGTTTCTCAGTAGTGCGCGGGAACGTAGAGGGCGCGTGCGGCGGCAATTTTGGGGCCCCGTAAGTACACTGCGTACGAGAAAGTCCCAACGGACTCAAGCTTCAGGGGAGACCTGCTCAAGCAGGAGGGTCTTGTAGATGCAAAATCCACTAGCTTTTCGCCTCACACCTCATAAGGTGGATTATAGCGTATATACATAGCCGATTTTCTTTAATTTGGAGTTCATTTCATTTTGCGGCTCTTGCCGTAAATTCGTCTTTTTGCTGTGGACAATTAATGAAATGGGTAAAGTGAGAAGATCTCACATTAAACAATTTTTTCATGCTCAAGTAGCGCAGTAAACACGACAAAAGAAAGATGAGAGATGACACGAGCACTGACTAACAACTGGCTATTTTATTCTGGGAAAAGTATATAAAGGCGGAGGACACAGGGAACAACCAAAAAAAAACAAAACAAAGGTTAAAACGTAAAAAACATGCTGCGTACGCACTTCGCAGTCGAGTCGTGACGTCTTTTTCAGCGAAATTCGAAGAGCATCTTCCATAGTAGACGGCGCTCTCCAATCTCCTGGACCTCACACAATGCCAAGGAAGCCTGACTCCTTATCTACCAAATTGATAGATGGTGAAGCAACACACTCATCTGCTTCCTTCCTGATTCCATTGGCCTCGACCAACTCCCTAAAAATGCAAACAGGCTTATTAAACAGGACACTTGTCTTATCTACTGTGGGAAGCAATCGTTGCACTCGCTGCAATGCAAAACCAAGTTGTACGACACCGCTACTTTTTCACCCATCTTTGATATTCGAACAAATGCCCATTGCTTTCCCACTTAGAAAGACAAGACTCCTGTTTAATCACCCTGATCGAATTTGTAGGGAGATGGTGGAGGCCTTTATGATCAGGAAGGAAGCAGATGAGCGTGTTGCTTCACGATCCTTCAATTTCGTAGATAAGGAGTTAGGCTTTCGTCGCAACTGTGTGAGGTCCAGGATATAGGGGAGTGCCGTCTACTATGGAATATAGCCTTCGAATTTCGTTGAAAAAGATGTCATGACTCGACTATGATGTGCATGCGCAGTACGGTTTTTTAGTTTTAATCCTTGCTCTTCTGTTATTTGGATTGTTCCCTGTGTCCTGCGCCTTCATATACTTTTCCGACAATGTAAAAACCAGTTGTTAGTCAGTGTCTATGTCGCCTCCATACATCCTTTCGTCCTGTTTACAGCGCTGCTTAAGCATGAACCCAAGCAGCGCAGTTAACCGGCCCAATATTGGAAACGTATTGGCAAAGACCAGTCTCCTACAAATAAGGACCAGAGTGAAACCATCCATTTCCAATACTGGGCCGATTACCTGCGCTGCTTGGGAATCCTTACCAACTAGCCCAGTTTTATGTTCTCGTAAACAAATCTTTGCATTTTTTATTTTGTATTGCGATGTGCAAGAACAAAGAAAACGCATAGCAAGGTTGACTGAAACCCATCTGCGTTCTAAATTTTTTCTCCTGAACCCGTTTGAACCGGTTCGAGACGGTCCAAACCGGTTCGAACCGGAACGGAATGGCCCTCTGGAGCCGAACCCGGAACTGAACCCGAAAGGCGTGAACCCGAACCCGTACCGAACCCGAAAAAATGCCGGTTCGACACCCTGCTCCTGCCCTTTAACTCGTGCCATTCGAAGCTGGTCAAGAGGGGTATTGTATCAACTTGCCTCAGGGCTTCATTAGCCAAGTCCTGTCCACATAAGGTTCAGGTTAGCTTTGAGGCTCAGGTTGATCGCCTTAGGTCTGCTGGTTTTCCGCTGGCCCTTCTTCAGGCTGTCGCTGAGTCCCTGTTGAAGTCCTTCCGCCCAAACTCAAAATCTCGGGGGGCGGATCCACAGGAGAGGCGGAAGTATGAAGTTATGCCCTATGTTCACAGGGTCTCGTACGGCTTGAAGAGGGTCGCCGGAAAATTCGGCGTTGATGTCATTTTTTCTGCACCTTGCAAGTGGTCGCGTTTGTGCAATTTGGCGAGAAAAGATAAGGAAAAGAAGGTTGTGTGGCATTAACCACAGGAATAAGTTCGTACAGTGTACATGCAATGTAATTTATCAGATTCCCCTGAGTTGTGGTAGGTTCTACATAGGGCAAACTGGCCGCTGCGTCAACATTAGATTATTAGAACTTGCAAAAAGCTTAGATGATTCAAGGGGCAGCATCTGCCTAAGCAATTCACACTTGCAAGCATGATGACAAAAATTGTAATCCACTTTTCGATAGGACTAAGATTATCGGACGCTCGAGGGATAAGAAAGAACGGGAAATTATCGAGGCCTTGGAAATCGCGAGATTAGGGCCTGACAAGTGTGTTAGCGATGCTTCAGTACACCTGTACCGCAAGGAGTTCGAGTTCCTTGATTCTACGAGATGAGCGTGGCTTTTGTTTTTGTTTTTGGGGTTGGTGCGCATGCGCTTTGCTGCTGAAGGAAAGAGTAGTTAGTGGAATAAATCAGTTGTCAGTCTGCGTTTGTCCTGTGTGGTTCTCTTTCTCTTGTCCCGTCCTCTTGCGCAGTTATTATTTGTTCTCACAATTGCAAACTGTTGTTCCCTTGCTTAGCTTTTGAATTTTACTTTGGTTTTCTGCATGTTAATTTTTAGCCCCACCGTTCTGCTCTGCCTGTCTAACTCATTGATCATGCTTTGCAGTTTATGTCCTGAGTGGGTTAGTAAGGCAATGTCATCAGCGAATCACAAATTACTCAGGTATTCTCCGTGAACTGTTATCCCCAACTCTTCCCATTTCAGGCCCCGGAATACCTCCTGTAAGCAGGCAGTGAAGAGCATGGGCGAGATCTTGTCTCCCTGCCTGACACCTTTCCGTATTGGAATTTTCTTCTTCAGAAGCGAAAAGCGTGGCGTACGAGCTGCGTGCCGGACAGCCGCCTAGCAACAAATATTGTAGTCGCGGCATTTCCTTCCGGCGAGTAGTCCGGGAAACCCCATCCGGAAGAACTTCATAGGCTACGTCGCTTAGCTGATGGAGGACTCTGTAGGGGCTGAAATACTGGTTTATCAGTTTTTGGAAAAGACCGCTGCGTCGAATGGGAGCCCATACCCACACTCTTAGTCCGGCGCGAACGTCAACAATCTGTGGCGGCGGTTGTAACGTCCGGCGTCAAGGCCTTGTTGGTTCAGGATGCGCACTCTCGCATGTTGTCGAGCTTCTTCTGCACGGAGCATAAATTCCTCGGCGCCAACGTCGGGGCCATCATGGGGCAGCATTGCTTCCAACAATGTTAACACTTCGCGGCCGTACAACAGACAGAAAAGCGTCCTCCGCGTGGTTTCCTGTTGAGCCGTGTTATACGCGGAAGTGATATATGGCACGCTATCGTCCCAATATCGATGCTCAACGTCAACGTACATGGAGAGCATGTCGACGAGAGTTTTCTTAAGACGCTCGGTCAATCCATTTGTCTGGGGTTGGTAGGCCGTTGTTTTCCTGTGAGTAGTGCCACTCAGCCGCATAAGGGATTCCAAGAGTTTGGCAGTGAAAGCGGTGCCTCTATCCGTTATAATTAGTGCTGGAGCGCCATGCCTCCAGGACGACGTGTTCCAGGAAAAATTTCGCAGCCTCGGCTGCCGTCCCGCGCTGGAGGGCCTTGGTTTCAGCATAGCGTATAAGGTATTCAGTGGCGACGAAATGTCTCCGGTTTCCCGAAGATGATGTTGGGAAAGGGCCGAGATAATCCATGCCAACTTGCTCAAACGGGACTCTGGGCACTTCTAAGGGATATAAAAGTTCAGCTGGCTTTACAGGGGGTGTGTTTCGTCGTTGACAATTGCGGCACGTGCACACATAGTGTGGCACAGTCGCCGCAACCTTAGGCCAGTAACCACTTTTTAAGTCCAGCGAAGAAAAGTAGCGCCCGTGCCGCAGCCTCAAGAGATTCGTCAATGCGTGGTAACGGGTAGACGTCTTTTTTTGCAACCGGGTTAAGCTTCCAGTAGACAGCGCAAACTCGCAGACTGCCATCTTTCTTCTTAACGAAAATCCCAGGCGAAGCCCACGGGCTCCTCGATGGCTGGATAACACCATCCTGCAGCATTTCTTGGACTTGCTCAGCTATGGCTTCACGCTCCCGCAATGAGGCATGGTATGGGTTTTGTCGAATTGGTCGGGTACTGTAGTCCGTTATAGTGCGGTGCTTAGCGAGAGGCGTTTGTTTGACTTCCGACTTAGACAAAAAACAGTCTTGGAACTGAAGCAAAAGGCCGACTAGGCTTTCCCTCTAGGTTGCGGTTAAGCCTGGCTTCACGTCGAGGACAAACTGGGGTGTGCGACAGGTGGACGTATCGCTCTGGAGGGCAAGACAGTCGTGAGTTTCGGCGATGCCCGCGAAGTATGCGACCGCGGTGCCCTTGGCGATGTGTTGCCGTTGGATCCCGAAATTCGTGAGAAGGACATGTGCCAGGCCGTTGCGTAGGGTTACGATACCTCTCGCGATGCAGACCCCATGAGAGAGCACAAGCGCAGTGTTCTGTTCTGCTACTCCGTCAGCACTGCACCTGGCGTCATAAATGACAATAACGAGGGCACAGGGCCGCGGAGGCACGGTCACATCTGCGCCGATGATGCGCAGGGCCGCTCTGCGTTGTTCGTTGTCGGCTGAACCGTTCCAGGGGTCGAAAATATTACCAAACGACCAGAAAGGTTTATGATGGCTCCATGCTCGCGCAAGAAGTCCATTCCAAGTATCAGGTCCTTGCAGCAGTGCGGCAGAACAACAAAACTGCCTACAAAAGCAGAGTTGGCTGTGATGACTCGAGAAGTGCACCTTCCCACAAGAGTCATGAGGTGACCACCAGCAGTACGAATTCCATCCTATTCTGTTTTTCCCTTGCTGAGACGATCCGCGAGGCGCTTTCTTTTTATTGAAAAGTCCGCGTCTGTATCGACAAAAGCAGTCACTGTTGTTGAGGCTGAAGGTTCGGGGTCGTGGCTCGACGCAACCACGGTCAAGACGACGCCCGTCCCCCCACTAGGACAGGAGTGCCGCTGGGCGAAGGGGTCAAGAGGTGGCGAAAGAAGACTGAATTTATTTACATATCTACAAGGAGCAGCGGAAAGCACGCTACTTGCCAAGATGGAACACAGCAGGAAATGACACGTTGTTGTTGTTGTGACTGGGAGAAGGATGAAACGGAAATTTCACGGGCCTGCCTACTGGCTCCAGCCGAGCCACCATCGCACCCACGTGCAGATAGAGGAGAGTTGCAAGATTAGAAGAAATAGAAAAAGAGAAGAAAAGACGCGCGTCGCAGCAACAACCGCGTCCGCCGAAGTGGACGCTGGCTGAAAAAAAAAAAAAAAACAGATAAACGGCCGAAGCCGCAATTCGTAACCACCTCCCCCATGACACGAACCAAGGAGACGGAAGCCCTTAAATAGAGGCGGCACAGACTCCCACCCCTTTTCGTCCAATCAGGAGCGTCCTGGTGGTTGATTGGCTTGGCAGGCTTGGATGCTATCCTTGGGAGCGTCCCGGTAGCTGACCCGCCCGAACGTACAACACGCTCCACAACGACGAGAGACGCAGGCCAGGACGCCTTCCTTGAGAGCGTCCCGGTGGCTGACCGGCCCGAACGCGCAACACTCTCCACGATGACGACGCGCAGCGTCGGAGAAACGCAGGCCTGGACGACATCTTAGGGAGCGTCCCAGTGTTGGAAATCTCGCGTTCATGACTTGAGGCAAATGTCGTCGAGTCAATAGGGGTTTCTCGGAACCATCCAGGAGAAACGTGGGTGCTGGCTGCTTCCTGTTGGCGGCGTTCTTAACAATGGGTGCCCGTCAACGTGAATGCGGAGGTCGGCGCTAACAGCTGCATCGGTGTCAGGGAAATTCGGTATCACAGAATCGGGCTGCGGCGGTATCGGGACCTCTGGATCGCACTCTGGCGGCGTTCGGGGTCTTCGTAATATCCGCTGTCGGCAACCTTCCCCCCTGAGGTCACCACTTTCAGTTTCTCCGGTGCGGGCTTGGAGACCGGCCCCACAGTCCATCTGCGAAAGCCTGGCGGCTGGGCGACGTGATGCGTGCGGGAAAAGGAGATCGTGGTCGGCGAGTACAGTTACTGTCGTGGGAAACAAAGTATTCCTCTATTTCGTGGGGTCGCTCACCGAAATATTGACAGGGAGCGTCACGTGGGAAACCCCGGAGGCCGATTTCACGTTAGGGGCCACGGCGATACAGGTGGCCGGCTTCTCCGCAATCGTAGCAGAGCGGCTGCTGGTCATAAGTGCGCCAAATAGCCGCCTTCCGGGCCGGTGGACGCATGACAGGTCTTCGCTGGGGCCGCTGGTAGAACGACGGTGGCGGAGCGGTTGGCGGCGGTGGGTGGTACGGCAAACGTTGCACACGTGGCAACTCGGACCGGAGAGCCGCGGCGTAGCTCATGGGGCGTGGCTCCGGCATGACTGGAGAAGACGATGAAAATGCTTCGCACAACTTCGGTCCGCCGCTGTCTGATCAGACGAGGCGAGGGTCAGTTTGTGGAGCTCTTCACAGACCACCGCGCGTATGAGCTGACGCAACGACGAATTGTCGGTGGACACGCTCAAATCGGCCGTTCTGCTGCATGGCCCTTCGCACAAGGAGTGATTTCGGCCGCTTCCTTCTCTTTCTCTCTAAATCTACTCTAAATCAATAACAGCAGCAAAGAAGCGCTCACAGCTGTATCGGCTGAATTTCCTGTTCTAAAATGCTCCACAATCTACCGGGCTGCCTTATCTAGGCGTGCCCACAGAACGCGTTTCTTCGAACAGTGGAGTGCACCTGTGGCTCTTAAAGTGCTTTGTCAAATGTGTCCTTGAACCGCCATCAAGTGACCTAGCATGTTCACGAAGGTGAACGTTTATACAGCGCCCTGTCTGACCGGTATAATGCAGGCCACAACATAAAAGCATAGTGTAAACCACCCCGCAAACAAAGTCTACTAACGGATCAGAGTGACTCACACAACATCCGTTCTTCCTCTCATTCGGTGTTTGACATCTCTCAATCGCAGCACAGATTCGGCCGCCGGGTTGTTTTTTGCCGAAGACACCATATCCACATCAATAATAGCGAGCCACCTTCTTAAGACTGTGAGATACACCATGAATGTAGAGAAATTGGATAACTTCCTTTTCCAGGTCTCTTTTTTTAGTGCCCTTGCCGACGTTAGGCATAGCTTTTGTACCTTTAGAATCCCCTGCGCCGCCGCTACAACACAGTCTGGGAACCCGGCGTTTTTTATTCTGGCCACCTGTTCGGCAAAAGCGTCGTCAGTCCCATGAGAGCAGGCATCGGTAGGGCCGAATTCAGTGCATTTCATCTGTGCTCCCATTGAGAGATATGACACACCGCATACGAGGATGAACGGGTATGGTGTGAGTCACTCTGACCCTTGAAGGTATTGGTGAGCGCTATCAAAATACGGATAAGGGACGAACACACAGGAGGAAGCCCTTTCTATGAACTGATTAATTTCAGAAGAAACATGACTAAATACACATATTGACGTCATAATACACAGAAGAGGGCGCACGCGCTGACAAGAATGAAGGAAGAAAAGGGGAAAAAAGGAAAAAAAGAAGGGAAAAGGGGGGAACAACCGGAAAAAGAGAAACAGGAAAAAACAATCAACCCGTGCGCTTACAACAGCTGAAGATTACTATCCTTGAGGTATGGTAGAGAGAGGGTGTGGTAGATGGTCCTTTGCGATCACAAAATGAACAAGGGAGGGCAAAAGCTCAGGTTGCTTGAGCCAATGTTTCGACAAGGGACTTGTCTTCGTCTGGGCAAAGCATTCATCATTGGCAGGGATTAAATAGGGCCTTCGCTCCGAGGAGGAAGGCCCCGGGGGTGGGGAAGGAAAGTGGTGTGAGAGGGGATGCGTGTCAGGAAGGGGAGGGAGGTGAATCCTGATTCGTTAAGCTGAAATAGTGAAAAAACATATATCCCGGGGGTGTGTAATGAACAAAGGCTTTGAAGGGGCTGCGACGGGGGGTTGGCGCTGGATGGACCTGAATAACTCAGATAAGAGGATTAGTCAGCCTGGTACAGGGAAATGAGAACAAGGCAAACAAAATAGGCTGACCCTGGAAGGGGAAAGAAAAGGGGGGGGGGCATTTCCAAGGAAGGAAAACGCAGGGGGGGGGGGGGGAATGGCTCGAGTTCAGAGAAAGCCAAAAGGTTGGTGCAGAGGGGGTAACAGGAATGTCATGGTTTCCGAGAACTGGTAGTATGGGATTGGGAGAAAGAAAAAAAAGTGAACAAAGGGAGAGGGTGAGAAGGCCGCAGTGTCGACCCATTTTAATCAACGCCATCACAAATTCGACGAACTCAAATTGTTCATTCTTCAGTCAGGCTTCAAATCGACTAGGGACAGAAAATACAGAGAAGCATTCCTAATCCACAAATTTAAAAAACACTGCAACCAACAGGGATTAACATGTCTAGAGGAAACCTGGAATCTCTCAGGTACATTCCAGGGTTAGCATAATTTTAAATTAACAAATGTCTTGCACGTGCTCAGACCATTTCCTAGAACCTCGCATAAGTATATTATCTTTTCAGGAGGACACAGGGGCGGGATGGGGGGCACGGGCGTGGAGGTAGACAGGGACAAGGGCTTGTCCCTGTCTGCTTCTATGTCCATCTGTTTTGTTGCGCCCCTGTGTCCTCCTGAAAAGTTATGAACCAATACGCCCAAATACAAGTACTTCTGAGAAGATATGACGTGGGAAGGGTGCAAAGAGCGATAGTATACTCAGAAGTACTTGTATTTGGGCGTGTTGGTTCATAACTTTTCAGGAGGACACAGGGGCGCAACAAAACACATGGACATAGAAGCAGACAGGGACAAGCCCTTGTCCCTGTCTACCTCCACGCCCGTGCCCCCCATCCCGCCCCTGTGTCCTCCTGAAAATATAATACACTTATGCGAGGTTCTAGGAAATGGTCTGAGCACGTGCAATACATTTGTTAATTTAAAATTATGCTAACCCTGGAATGTACCTGAGAGATTCCAGGTTTCCTCTAGACATGTTAATCCCTGTTGGTTGCAGTGTTTTAAATTTGTGGATTAGGAATGCTTCTCTGTATTTTCTGTCCCTAGTCGATTTGAAGCCTGACTGAAGAATGAACAATTTGAGTTCGTCGAATTTGTGATGGCGTTGATTAAAATGGGTCGACACTGCCTTCTGTTCATTCCGTGTTGTGTCAGCCCGGTGCCCGTTTAATCTGACACTCATTGTTTGCCCGGTTTCCCCGATATATTGTTTCTGGCAGAAGGAGCACTGGAGCATGTAAATAACATTGGACGATGTGCAGTCAAAACTAGTCTTTATATCGAAACTGAAATCGTTTGCCGTACTTTTAACCGTAGTGTCCCTTTGTAAATGTTTGCATGTCTTGCATCTAGGTCGAGAGCATGAAGTTACTGTCGGTGGTTGTTTCTTACCGAGCCTAGCATGCACCAGGATGTCCTTCAGGTTTGTGTTGCGTCTGTATGTTACCCTTGGTGCGTCGGGAAATATTTTCTTGAGACGGTCGTTACCAGTTAAAATGGGGTGGTATTTCCGCAGGATATTGTTTATGTTTGGAAGCGCGTTTGAGTATTTCGTTATAAGTGCAGGAGGTCGTTGACTGTTAGCTTTTGCTCGTTTTTTAAGAACTACATCTCGTTTCAAAGTGGTTGCTCGTTGGAACGCATTATTGAGGGTTGTCTGTGGATGGTTTCTGGTGATTAGTGTGTTTTTTAGCGAGTGTAGGTGTTTCAGGTAGTCGTCGTCGTCGCTACATATTCTTCTTAGTCTCGTTGCCTGTCCTACGAATATACCTTTTTTGCAGTGTCTTGGATGATGGCTAGTGAAATCTAAGTATTGTTGTCGGTCAGTGGGCTTCCTGTAAAGTGTGGTTTCCAGCTTGCTATTTTCTAAACGGACAGAGGTGTCAAGGAAATTGACTTGCGTTTTCGAGGAGTTGAAGGTGAATTTAATGCTGGAGTGGCATGAATTGAAATGTGTGACGCATGTCTTCAGGGTCTCAGCCCCATGCTCCCATATCATGAAAATGTCGTCTATGTAACGCAGGTATATAAGTGGTTTTTTTAGAAATTAATTTAGAAGTTTAGATTCTAGTAGCCCCATAAAAATGTTCGCCTAAGTGGGTGCGAAGGGAGTGCCCATGCTTGTTCCAAATACTTGAAGGTAGTAAGAAGAATCGAATTCAAAGTAGTTGAGTGTTAGTACCAATTCAAGTAGCGTGAGGTACACTTCAGTTTCGTGCGGGTGAGGACTTTGAGTTAGAATTTTGGAGAGTGCGTCGATACCTTCATTTATGGGAATATTTGTGTACAAAGCGGAGACGTCAAGTGTGACAAGTATGCTATCTGCTGGGATAATGGAAGCGTCATTCAAAGACTCTATTATGCGGAGAAAGTGCGGTGTAGGTAGGTTAATTCAGTTCTTCTTAACATCACCGAAGGCGAGCTGACGCACTGCTTATCTGGAGCAACGTGCATTGCGAAAGCTTCTCTAATTTCTTCTTCCCGTCTGTTTCTAGCCCGACCTCTTACCTTGGTGTTTTTTAGCAGTGGTGTACATTTACAGCATTTACAGCGCGCAATGAGGTGCCAGATTCCCTGATTTTGAAAGTTGCTCAGATGATCTTTCTTGCTCTCTGAGCCTCTTGTTAAGGCACCTGGACGTTTGCCCTACGTAGGTTCGTTGGCAGCTGAGCGGAATGCCGTAAATGACGTTTTCGTCATACTTTACATAGGTGATTGCATCTGTGATGTTGCACCCAAGTTTCCTTTTGTGTTCTTAATTCTCGTGGGCCTTTTTACACATTCCAATGAACTTATTTGGAGATGAAAAGACCACCTGGACTCCGTACTTGTTAGCTTTCCTTGTTATTCTGTGGGAGATATTATTAATATATGACACCACAACAGGGCGTCTCTCGTAGCTGATCCGTTAGTAGATTATGCTTGCGGGGTAGTTTACACTATTGCTTTATCTTGTGGCCTGCATTATACCGGCCACACCGGGCGCTGTCTAAACGTGCACCTTCCTGAACATGCTAGCTGCAGGGCGGTTCAGGGACACTTTTGACGAAGCAAGGTGAGCCACAATTGGACTCCACTGTTCGAAGAAGCACGCCTTCTGTGGAGACGCAGAGGTAAGGCTGCCCGGGAGATTGTGGAGGCTTTTAGAGTAAGACAGTCAGCCGAGAGAGGTGTGAGCGCGCCTTCGCTGATGTTACTTGCTCTTGAAAATGCACTACCCTTGTTATAAGGTTTTATTCGCGTTGCTGCTTCCTGTGCTCTTTTTCTGGCTGAATGCTGTAATCATGAAATGGACTGCGCATGTCATGAGCTTTTCTGATCTTTTGTTTTGTTTCCTGCTTTGTATGTGCTGCGTGCCCGCATAAACAATAATCAGTTGATAGTGAGAGCCTGTTCCGCCTTTTTACGTCTCCGTCCTCGTTGATGTGGTGCCTCGTTAACAAGGATCCGTACCAACTCACCCAATTTTGGACGCCTTTCAGATGTTCGAGATTTTGGAATCACTTCGAAACGCCAACGAATGCCACAGCGACGAATAGCCGCCGCCATCGCTTCGCCCTTCCAGCAGCTGCGCCGTACGACTGGTTTGGCTCTGTTTGTGTTGATTTAGATACCCACTACTCTATTTTCTCTGCTGTTAGGTTATCAAAGAGCTCTTGTACTCGCTGAAGTAGACCTTGAAGGTGCGAACCATTCGACAATTATTGCGTGAGCGCGAAACTTCGCCACGAGTGCGCCGATGAGCACAACTGTACTGTTTACATTGTTGCATACAAACAGCCAGTGCTCGTTTGCATGACAAAAAACGCAATCTCGCTTTAGTGACATCAAACAATCTGTTCTTGTTTGTACCGGCTGTAATGAACCCCATCAGCCTGACTACGCCCATTGCAGGGCGAAGGCCTCTCCCATGTCTCTCCAATCATAGAAGAATTTGTTGTTGGGCTAGTTGGTAGTTATTCATAATTAAATTCAAAGGCGCCAAACCATACGCACACACACACACAGGAGAAGAAAGACGAGACAGACCCAATCGACCAATCAACCCTGTCCTTCGCCAGCGGCGGCCTTCGTATCCCCGCATAGTTCTTAATCTCATCCGCCCACCTAACTTTCTGCCGCCCCCTGCTACGTTTTCTTTCACATGGAATCCACTTCGTTGTCCTTAAAGACCCACGGTTATCGTCTCTTCGCATTACATGCCCTGTCCAAACCCATTTTGCCGTTTTGATTTTAACCAGGATATCATTAATCCGTGTTTATTCGCTCACCCACTCTGCCCGCTTCCGCTGTCCTGACGTTACACCTATCACTCATTGCTCATTGATTTGTCCTTAACGTAAGCTGAACCACTTCCGTTAGGATCCACGTTCCTGCCCCACAGGTGAGCACCGGGAAAATACAGAGGCTGTACACATTTCTCTTGAGGGATATTGGCAAGCTTCATTCATGATCTGGGAGAAGCTTCCATATGTGATCCACCCTGTTCTTATTCTTCTCTTCATTTCACTCTCGTGATCCAGATCGGCGGCCACTACCTGCCCTAAGTAGACGTATTCCCTTAACATTTCGAGAACCTCGCTACCATTTGACTGCTGTTCCCGTGCGAGGCTGTTGAACGTTACTTTGGTTTTCTGCATGATAACTTTAATACCTACAATTCTGCTCCACGTGTCTAACGGGTACCGTTTGTACCCGTGGTTTTTTACGCAGTGTGACACAATCTGTAGGAGGTAAGCATAAAGGTAGCCAACAGTTACCGAAGAAAAGGAGCATAGAAGAGTATTTATATTGTCTGTATATTTATATTTGTTTTATTGATCATTTGGAAAATAATAGTGCTATTATTTTATCGCAGAAATATAATTGATTAAAAAGTAGATGAAAGAAGAACCACTTGTCACCGGAGGGGTACGAACCCATGACCTCCGAATTTCGCATATGGTGCTCTATGAATTCAACTACGGCGGCGTCTGTCCAAACTTCTATTTCCGCGGGGAATTTACGTCGCGTGTAGCCTATCCTTGACGGTGTTCACCATCGCCACCCTCGTCCAGAGCAGCAGACGTAGTACGTCCTGTAATACCGCGAGGTTCACGTCGAGTGGGGTAGAATGGTGAGGGCAGAAGCTGCGCGCAACGCTCTTATGCTGACTATGGCATCAAGACTGCCAGAACCAAGACCCTAGAGAAGCTATTCAGAAGGCAAGGGAAGAGAAATTAGTGGGTCATTTCGACATATACATGAAGGAATCAATCACCGAGACTGAGGAACATAGAGGAGTGTTTGTATATATATTTTTTTGAATGTTATGGTGTTTATCAGTGGAATAAGTAGTGTTGTTAACTGATCACTGAAAGATATTTCTTTAGGGAGTAGAAGGAAAACCACATGCAGCCGGTGCAATTCGAGCCCATGACCAGAAATTGGTGGTGTTATGGTTTTTATTGTTTAACTTCCTAATGCGACTCAGGCTATGAGGGACACTGCAGTGAAGGTCTCCAGAAATTTCGATCACCTAGGGTTCTTTTACGTGCACGGATATCGCACAGTAAAGGAGCCTCTAACTCTTCGCCTCCATTGAAATGCGACCGTCGAAGCGGGATTCTAAACGGCGTCTTTTTTGTCAGCAGCCGACCACCAGAACCACTAAGCTACCGCGGCGGCGATGACAAATTAAACAAAGATATACAAACACTCCCCTATGCTCATTGGTTTCGGTGACTCAGGACGAGGGTGGCATTGGTGAACGCCGTCAAAGCTGGTAACACACGGATCATGACTATCACTGCAAGTAGAAGATTGGAGAGCCGCCGGCGTAGCTCAGAGGGTAGAGCACCGGACGCGTAATTCGAAAGTCGTGGGTGTGGACCTCACCGGCGGCAAGTGGTTGTTCTTCATCTACTATGTAATGAGGTACAGTCGAGCCCACTTATAACAGCCGCAGATATAACGAACGCTCGCTTAGTACGAACGAGGGCGGTGCTACCGTCAAAATATATATTGGGGCAATGGCACAGTGTCTCACATAGAACGAACTGTTGTGGCCTCAACACTCGGTTAGAGCGAACGCGAAGCTGTCGGGCACCCGTAGTTGACCAAGCCGGCGGTGTTTGGCGCGGTTTCGCTCGACTGCGAACCCGCGGCAGGCGAATTTCGCGCACTTTGTGTTCCCCTGACACGACGCGGCAGTGGCATGGACGGCAGTGACCGGCGGCTGCCTTTTGTCACCGGCAAGTCACGTAAGCCGCGATGCTTTGGAAGCTACGTACCCGTACGCTACAGGAACAATACAAAAGCCTCGATGAGTCGTGACTTATTTGCCAAGTGGCTTGTCGAGTTCGACCACGACATGGCACGAAAAAACAGGAAGGTCCTGCTCGTGCTGGATAACTGTGCGGCGCACCATGTGCAGCCTTCCTTGAGTGCGGTGACAGTGCTCTTCTTGCTTCCCAATGCAACCTGCAAAATTCAGCCGATGGATATGGGCATCATTCATGCGTTCAAGGTGTGCTACCGGCGGCGCGTCATCCAACGCTTGTTGATCGCGATGATGCTGCCATGCCAGTTCGCATCAGCTTGCTTGCCGCCATGGACATGTTGAAAGCGGCGTGGATGGAACTCACCGCGGAGTGCATAGCAAACTGCTTCCGCAAGGCGAGTTTTATGGGCCCAGACACTAAGAACGCCATAGATGACCCACCGGAAGGCCGGTCGCACGAGGACTTGTGGCAACGCGTCGTTGACACGCAGCTGGCCGGACCTGACGTTGCCTGGGACGATTTCGCTTCTGCTGATGACGACGCCGACATTGCGGAGCCATGCACTGAAGAAGCTCTTATGCGTGAAGTACGAGCCCTTCCTGACTGCCCAGAGACCGAGGAGGACGATGACGAGGATGCTGCTCTACCGCCGGTTGCTGTGAATATTTCAACCGCGATCGGTTACATCGCGTCGTTTAAGGAAATCGTGTGCAGCAGAGGCCTTGGCGATGAACATATTACCGCGCTGGAACAATTAGAAACGGCAGTGATGCGATCAGCTTTGAAGAAGCAGACATGCATCACTGACTTTTTTCAAAAATAAAGTTAACATTCGTCTCGCTTGCTCTTTTTGCCCGTATTATAGGTGGTCCACTTACTACGAACTTTGGATACAACGAACAAATGCCGCGTGACGATCAAGTTCGTTATAAGTGGGCTCAACTGTATTTTCAATGATAACATAATAAACCTAATATTTGCCAGGTGATGAACAAAAGAAATTTAAAAATATATGAAACGGGTACAAACACACGCCTGTGCTCGTAAGTTTGTTGGCATGTACGTGTACAGTTGAGACCACTTATAACGAACTTGATCGTCACGCGGCATTTGTTCGTTGTATCCAAAGTTCGTAGTAAGTGGACCACCTATAATACGGGCAAAAAGAGCAAGCGAGACGAATGTTAACTTTATTTTTGAAAAAAGTCAGTGATGCATGTCTGCTTCTTCAAAGCTGATCGCATCACTGCCGTTTCTAATTGTTCCAGCGCGGTAATATGTTCATCGCCAAGGCCTCTGCTGCACACGAGTTCCTTAAACGACGCGATGTAACCGATCGCGGTTGAAATATTCACAGCAACCGGCGGTAGAGCAGCATCCTCGTCATCGTCCTCCTCGGTCTCTGGGCAGTCAGGAAGGGCTCGCACTTCACGCATAAGAGCTTCTTCAGTGCATGGCTCCGCAATGTCGGCGTCGTCATCAGCAGAAGCGAAATCGTCCCAGGCAACGTCAGGTCCGGCCAGCTGCGTGTCAACGACGCGTTGCCACAAGTCCTCGTGCGACCGGCCTTCCGGTGGGTCATCTATGGCGTTCTTAGTGTCTGGGCCCATAAAACTCGCCTTGCGGAAGCAGTTTGCTATGCACTCCGCGGTGAGTTCCATCCACGCCGCTTTCAACATCTCCATGGCGGCAAGCAAGCTGATGCGAACTGGCATGGCAGCATCATCGCGATCAACAAGCGTTGGATGACGCGCCGCCGGTAGCACACCTTGAACGCATGAATGATGCCCATATCCAGCGGCTGAATTTTGCAGGTTGCATTGGGAAGCAAGAAGAGCACTGTCACCGCACTCAAGGAAGGCTGCACATGGTGCGCCGCACAGTTATCCAGCACGAGCAGGACCTTCCTGTTTTTTCGTGCCATGTCGTGGTCGAACTCGACAAGCCACTTGGCAAATAAGTCACGACTCATCGAGGCTTTTGTATTGTTCCTGTAGCGTACGGGTACGTAGCTTCCAAAGCATCGCGGCTTACGTGACTTGCCGGTGACAAAAGGCAGCCGCCGGTCACTGCCGTCCATGCCACTGCCGCGTGGTGTCAGGGGAACACAAAGTGCGCGAAATTCGCCTGCCGCGGGTTCGCAGTCGAGCGAAACCGCGCCAAACACCGCCGGCTTGGTCAACTACGGGTGCCCGACAGCTTCGCGTTCGCTCTAACCGAGTGTTGAGGCCACAACAGTTCGTTCTATGTGAGACACTGTGCCATTGCCCCAATATATATTTTGACGGTAGCACCGCCCTCGTTCGTACTAAGCGAGCGTTCGTTATATCTGCGGCTGTTATAAGTGGGCTCGACTGTATATATTTTGACGGTAGCACCGCCCTCGTTCGTACTAAGCGAGCGTTCGTTATATCTGCGGCTGTTATAAGTGGGCTCGACTGTATGACATAACGAGCACTCATTTCCCTTCCATTGCCTGCTCAAACTGTAGGAAGCGCTGATGCGATCGCCCGCCTTGGAAATAACTTGATAGTCGGGTTATTGACACTGCGTTAGACCAGAGATTCACGCTAATTATCCCGGCTTGCTCCGATGTGACCTAGAGTAAATTCTTCTTCTATCCAGAAGTATGTTCGATGACCGCTCGCATTAACTACAACGACCAATATTTTTATCCACTAGCGACAACGACGGCTGCTGCTGGAGAGGAGCGGGTGACGTCACACGGCGCACAGCTGGCGCGCCGAGGTTGCTGCCGGAGCCGCCGCCGCCGCCGCGCGCTCTCCATCGCCTCGCCGACAGTCTCTCTCTCTCTCCCTCTCGGATGCGCAGTAGCGATTACGCATCGCCATCTGCGTAGTTTGTGGTGTATATAAAATTGGCATCGACAGGATATACGTAGCGTGAGGTGAGGGCGAGGTGTCCACATCTCGGTGGACACCTGAACCAGAGAGAAGGCGCATAACTGCACTCTTGGAACAGTCGACGCCTCAACCATGCTTCATGCAAAGTGGCGGTAGTGACAGGTGTGCTCTGCATGCCTTGGCATCGTCAAGAGCCATAGGCCGTCGGCGTTCGTTGTGTTGAGTGGCGTTGGCGTTGACCATGTTCTACACTCCGATCATTTTAAGGAAAGGAAGTGCGCATAATGGCTCTCTGGGGCAGTGGACGCCTGAATCGTGCTTATAGGTACGTGGGGTGATGAGAGAGAGAGATGTGAGCTGCAGGCATTGACAAGGGTGTGCCAGAAACGCGGCGCTGAAGCTGTAGCGTGCCATCGTGGTCCGGCAGTAGAAGACGACGACTGTCCCAGTACGCCTGCCAAGCACGCGCAGACTGGATTTTCATGGCTGCTTAACTGCAAGGCCGGCGCAGCGCTGTTCTGTCCCAGCGTGGCTGAGCGCGTCCAGCCGAATATATTTGTGGAGACCCGACGATAACTGGTGCCCACGATTCGTCTCCGCTTCGCATCAGCCGCTTCGCTAGGCCTACCACTGCCCGGAGCTCGAGACCCCGACTACCTTCCATCGTGTAAGCCCTGGCCATGGATCCCTGCACTCCTGTGCCCTCTCCGTCGCCTCGCACGCGGCCACTTCATGGGTTCGCGGTCTCCGCTCTCAAGCTCCCCGACTTCTGGTCATCGGACTCGGAACTTTGGTTCCTCACCATCGAGGCCTTGTTCCGCTGGCACCGCATCACGTCACAGATGACCATGTTCGACCATGTGATTGGAGCAATCACGCCTGCTACTGCTGCGGTTGTTCGCGACGTCCTGCGCTCTCCGCCTGCCGATCGCCCATACGATCGATCATCTCAAAGCGATGCTCATCCAGAGAACCATTGAAACGGAGCCGCGTCGCCTGCAGGAGCTCCTTACCTCAGAAGAGCTCGGAGATCGCAAACCTACCGAGCTGTTGCGTCGCATGACCGCCCTGGCTGGAAACTTGGCTAATTCCCACGACAGCGCGCTCCTGCGGGAACTCTTCCTGCAGCGCCTGCCTCCGCAGGTGCGCATGATCCTGAGCGCGTCTTCATCTCAGACCCTGGAATCCCTGGCTACGCTGGCGGAGAAGATCATGGACGTCAGCTTTCAATCCGTTGCAACACTTCATCGCCCTCCTCCCCCTCAGCTATCGAGCCCAGCTCCTGACGATTGCTATACCCGTCTCGCTGCTATTCATGAGGAGCTAGCCCGGCAGGTGGCGCAGCTTACAGCTGAAGTTGCAGCCCTTCGTGCTCGCCGGCCGCATTCGTCGTCTTCACCCCGCCGTAGCAGCCCCAGTTTTTCTTACAATCGTTCTCCGCACCAGAGGACCCTTTGCTGGTTCCACCGCCGATACGGCTCTCGCACACGCCACTGCCGCCAGCCCTGCTCCTTCGCGGGAAACGGTCCGGCCGAACACTGAAGGCGACCGGTGTTCTCGGCCCGCGATCCAGTCGCCTTTTCCACGTCACTGACCGTGTAACCCAAGTCCGCTACCTCATCGACACTGGTGCCGAGATCTGTGTTCTTCCGTCAACGTTGGCTGAGCGGCGCCGTCCTTTAGACTCTCCTCCTCAGACCGCAGTCAACGGATCCACCATACGGACATACGGCCAGAAGTCGGTAATGCTTGACCTCGGACTTCGCGTTGCCTTTCGCTGGGTATTTGTTATCGCTGACGTGCGCACGCCAATCATCGGCGCCGACTTTCTATGGCACTACAGGTTCCTAGTTGACATGCGGCAAAACAGAATACTGGATTCAGAAACAACCCTAGTCGTCCAAGGCGTCTCTTGCCGCGCTCCACCACTCCGGCTCCTCCAGGCGCCAGCACCGTTTCCGACCCTTGGTCCAGCATCCTTGCTGAATTTCCAGATGTCTTCCGACCCCCGTCCTTCCAAGCGCCAGTCGCTCACAACGTGACTCATCATATTGTGACGACTGGGCCTCCCGTGTTTGCTCACGCTCGTCGCCTCGCACCGGATCGCCTCGCTGTGGCCAAACAGGAATTTCGGCATATGCTAGAGCTTGGCTTCATCCGCCCCTCCTCCAGTCCTTGGGCGTCGCCTCTACACATGGTGCCCAAAAAGACCGGCGACTGGCGGCCGTGCGGTGATTACCGGGCCCTCTACAAGGCCACAGTCCCTGACCGCTATCCGATTCCCCACATCCAAGATTTTACATCGGCTGTACATGGCTGCGCAATCTTCAGCAAAGTCGATCTTGTGAAGGCATATCATCATATTACTGTGGAACCGTCGGATATCCCGAAGACCGCCATTATTACACCTTTTGGCATGTTTGAATATCTGAGGATGCCTTTCGGTCTTCGCAACGCGGCCGAGACTTTTCTGCGTTTCGTTGACCAAGTCCTACGCGGCTTGACGTGCTGCTTTGCCTATCTTGACGACATTCTCGTCTTCGGCCCTACGGCAGAGGCCCACAAGCTCCACCTGCGCCAAGTGCTCGAAAGACTCAGCCGCTTTGGTCTCATGGTCAACGGACCGAAAAGCGAGTTCGGCGTTGCTGAGTTGGACTTTCTCGGCCATCGCGTCAACGCCCATTGCATTCGCCCCTTGCCGGCCCGTGTCACCGCCATCAGTCAGTTTCCCCGGCCCACCACCACCCGACAACTGCGCGAATTTCTTGGCCTCGACAACTATTATCGGCGCTTCATTCCTCGCTGCGCTGCAATACTGCAGCCTCTCCACGACCTTCTCTCGGGCCACAGCAAGCCGACCGCTCTTGTTGCTTGGACCGATGCCGCTCAATGCGCGGTCAGCGGCATCAAAGCAGCCATTGCCGGAGCGACGCTGCTGGTTCATCCTAAAAATGACGCGCCCACGACCGTCATGGTTGACGCATCGGACACTGCTGTCGGCGCGGTCTTGCAACAGTTCCTCGCTGGTCTTTGGCAGCCTATTGCCTTCTTTTCCAAGAAGCTTGCGCCCCCTGAACGCCGCTACAGCACCTTCGGCCGAGAGCTGCTAGCAATATATTCAGCCGTGAAGCACTTCCGACATTTTCTCCAGGGACGCAGCTTTGATATCCACACTGACCACAAACCTCTGACGTTCGCGCTGGCATCCAGCAGTACCTCCTACGCTCCTCGCGAAATCAGGCAGCTCGCCTACATTTCCGAATTTACCTGCGACATTCGTCACGTCAGCGGCAAGTCCAACATAGTTGCCGACGCTCTTTCTCGTGCTGAAGTCAATGCGATGGACAATGGACGGCCAGTCATCGACTTCACGGCTATGGCTGCTGCTCAACGAGCCGATGCCGAGTTGCAACGGTTTCGCACGCGCGACACCTTTCTGGTGTTGGAGGACGTCTTGCTCCCTGACTGCGCCGTTCCCCTCGTTTGTGATACATCAACCAGTCCCTCTCGCCCCTACGTGCCTCCACCATACCGACGAACCGTCTTTGATGCCCTCCATTCTTTGGCCCATCCTGGCATTCGCGCAACACAGCGCCTTGTCACGGCTCGCTATGTCTGGCCTCGCATCAACGTCGACCTTCGCCGCTGGTCGCGCGCGTGCCTCAGCTGTCAGAAAAGCAAAGTGCATCGACACACTGCGACGCCGCTTGGCACGTTCCCGTCCCCGGACGCCCGCTTCAGCCATCTGCACGTCGACATTGTC
Source organism: Amblyomma mixtum (assembly GCF_055824585.1). Taxonomy (NCBI): domain Eukaryota; kingdom Metazoa; phylum Arthropoda; class Arachnida; order Ixodida; family Ixodidae; genus Amblyomma; species Amblyomma mixtum. The sequence goes on from NC_143021.1 coordinate 7,768,854, forward strand.
GGTCCCCTTCCTACCTGTGGGAACCACCGCTACCTGTTAACCTGCATTGACAGGTTCACGAGATGGCCTGAAACGATGCCCCTTCTAGACATAACGGCGGAGTCAATCGCAAGAGCACTCATCACACTGTGGATAAGCCGCCACGGTGTCCCTTGCACCATTACGACTGATCGTGGTCGTCAATTTGACTCCACCTTATTTGCTAACCTATCTCGGCTCCTCGGCGTCAATCACATCAAGACGACCTCTTACCACCCGATTTCCAACGGTGTCATTGAGCGTTTTCACCGGCAGCTGAAAGCTTCACTTCTGGCGTCCGATTTTCCTTCGCCATGGTTTGAGCGCCTACCCTTCTTTCTGCTTGGTCTCCGCACTGCACTTCGCAGTGACTCTTCTACCTGTGCAGCAGAGCTAACGTTTGGCACTACTGTCCGTGTGCCTGGCGAATTCTTTCAGCCCTCACCACCCACGCCTGCTGACGTCTCAGATTACGCCTACCGCCTACGTAGCGCTTTGAGCACTGTCGTTCCACCACGTCAACGCCAGTATTCCCGTCGTGTCCACGCCCCCTCCGACCTTCAGTGGTGCACTCACGTCTTTGTTCACCACGACGCCATACGCCCGCCCTTACGGCCACCATACGATGGTCCGTACCAAGTGCTCCGGCGTGCTCCTAAGCACTTTCTCCTGCTCATCAACGGCCGGCAGGAGACAATCTCAGTTGACCGCCTTAAACCTGCTCATCTTGACACCGACGTCATCGCTAACTGTGCCGCTGCATTCCCTCCCGACCGTGCCAGTCCTCGTCGCGTACGATTTGCGCCACGACTATCCGCTTTTCGCCATTCACACCTCGCTCATGGCTTCATCGCCAGAGGGGGGGGGGGGGGGGGGGGGGTCCCTGTAGCGTGCCATCGTGGTCCGGCAGCAGAAGACGACGGCTGTCCCAGTACTCCTGCCAAACACGCCCAGACAGGATTTTCATGGCTGCTTAACAGCAAGGCCGCCGCAGCGCTGTTCCGTCCCAGCCTGGCTGAGCGCGTGCAGCCGAATATATTTGTGGAGACCCGACGATGACTGGTGCCCACGATTCGTCTCCACAAAGCCATAGGCCATCGCGTTCATTGTGTTCATTGCCGTTGTCAACGTTTTACACTCCGACAATTTAAGGAAAGGAAGGCGAGCGCGCGCGGCGGGGCCTGCCAGCTGTGCATAGTGATGTCACTTGCTCCTCGCGCATGCGCAGTATAGTCGTGCAAATGCACGCGAAACGGCGAGACTGTGGGAAATATAGCTCACGCAACAATATGTAGCTACGCGCAGATGTTGCTTTCGCTATCCTCGAGGGTTAACCAGAGCTAAACCGCAGCCCATTTTTTTTCCAATACGCATAAGGCATGCATACGCATAAGGCAGGCATGCATGCATACGCATAACACATGCATTGATATTTGCACACCACGGCCTCATCAGTGCGATGTTTTCGCCCAGCCGCCGATCTGCCAAGAACATGAAGGATTCCAGTCCACCAATCGGATTTGTCGCTGCCTCGGCCTGAAAAAAATGTTACACTTCAATGATATGCTGCTGTTGATCGTGCTGGCGCAGTTGCTGGACTGTTTTGACCGCGGTGACCACTCACATCGACCTTGTCAACTGAAAACAGGCTGCAGCTTCCTAATGCTTTGGAAAAAAGATTCTAACGCCGCGGCAGTGAGTCAAGTCCGAATGCCATTTTGAGTCTCAACTGCCACTCGTCTCAGATGCCATTCAAACGCATCCGTGTAGCAAGGCTATAAGCGGCTTATACAGGACACCCGCAAAATCGCTAATTGGTTTGCACGGAACTGGCAACAGAAATGCCCTCATAGAAGAATGATCTCATAATTTTTTGCGAATGCTGTATCCAGCCAGCCTATGCGTCGCGAAAACCAGCACACCAATTTTGAGCCCTTTAGTAATAGCGCTGAGGGGTTCAAAAATATTATAGGTGGAAGGTGCCGGACATTGTTCCGCATGCCGACTCCAGAAGAGCTTAGTTCACGAGCATCCTCACTAAACACGAAATGTGCTAGAAGAAATACAAAAAGTAATCTACACCAAGACCAAAGGCGTTGCTTTTACATAACCGTCCGAAGTATTGAAACCCTCCTCTAGCTCCCTCTTATGCAGCGCTGTCTCTAGACTATTAGAGGGTTACCTTCACGTATTGTGCACTTCTAAGTGACATCTTGATTAACTGTATAGAAGTGCTTCAGCTGTTTTGTAGCTGCGTTAATAATGTAATGCTATCATCGGCTAGGAGAGGCCTTAACTACTGCATAGAAGTGGTTTAACCGTTTAGTATCTGTGGTAGAGCAATGGCATCAGCTGAAAGGCACTTTACGAAGACCCTGTGCTTCATGTCTTAAAAGCGGTAAAAATTCAGTTTGAAGAAAATTCCAATATCTTGCAACCTCGGGAAGCGAAGTACATTTATTGAGGATGTGTGAGAAAACTTGTGGCCGTGCTGTCTTCTTACCCTTTTGTCTGAAATTTAGCCCGTTGCCTGCAGATTAAGGCAAGTTTGCTCTGGTTGTGAGATGACACAGCATGTTCTATCGCGCTTTCGATATGGAAAATTTATCCGCAAAAAGAAACTGCTGTGTCAGTTATAGCCTGGTACTTAGAGCTCTGCTATGAGCAAACACGCCTTTCATCTCCAGGTAACAAGAAAAATGTCACACAATAGGGACAAGATAGAGTACAGCAACAAGTTTTCTCACACATGCGCAATGCACATATTTTTTTTCTATGCAAGGCATTTGTATTTTTTCCTGACTTCTTATTCCTTGTGAGACATCAAGCTAGGACTCTTGGTAAACAGCTGTTAACTTTGCCTGCTGAGTAAATATACGTGAGTTGTACGATTGTGACATATTCCTGCAATGCCTGCTCTTAGACGAAAGATTTGAGAGGGCACACTGTCTTAATTGAATAGACACCTTTAGCATACCGTATACCGTGTTACCTCTACCGTTACCGGAGTACCGAGAGCCCGCCCACCAGCGGTGAATACGCGCTGATTGGCTCCGACGCTGCGGGCGCGAGCACAGCTGCTGGGTATGTGGCGCCATCTGGCGCCGTCAAGGCAATTTGCGCCTGCGCATTGGCTGCGCGCAGGCTCCCGGTACTCCGGTACCGGTAACGCTAACACGGTACACGGTATGCTAAAGTTGTCTAATCTTAGTAGTCCTCCAAATACAATTCGCACTTCAGAAATAAAGAGAAACGACGCGGTTGGTTCTCTATGCAGGCATTGTTCTCAGTGCAAAAGTAAGAAATGGCTTCAGTTAAATAACTATAATTCGATTGTTTCTATAAAACATACTTGCGCCTTAAAACTGAAGACATAATTCACCTCAAGACATTAGGAAAGCCTCACTTAGAAGATATATAATTTATTCTGCAATGCTTTGAAGAGAAGACACTGGTAGCCGGTGTATTATATTGTAACGCAGTGGTGACTGTAGTCCAGAGACGATGAAAATGGCGAAAATGGCTTCTAGAGAAAACACTTAATTTAGGCTGATTTGCGCCCGCAAAGAACTGAATGGTTCGACGGCGGCGTGGCAACAAACGTGTTCCGCGGCAGTCGAACAGAATGCCCGCCGTTCTCGGCCGTGCTCAGTTTAAAGCTGATAGCGAACTTCCGAGATGCGGCGCACAAAAGCTACCACAACATTTTGGAACAGCGTAGAAGCGGCTCCGCCTGGATGCGATCAATCGAGTTAAATTTGGTCGCTTCTTGCATCACAAGCAATGCGATAAAGCCGGGTGCCATCAGCTTTGAGTAATGAACGAACAGTAGAAAAATTCCCGACATTACTTCCTTCTCAAAGAAGCACCGACCCAATGTAAGGTTGCTAGGAGCAAATAAAACGGACTGTGCACAATAAGCACCGAGAGTGGAAGGGCAGCTTCCTTTAGCGCACATAATAGGGCTTTAGACGGACGGCGTGAAGCTCTTCTGCTCGTGCGTTTCGTCGTAAGGATGCAGTCATTTCTTCAGGACGACTTCGTAGTCCCGTTCAGCTAGTTGACGAAGAACGTTGTTGGTCTCGAAATAGCGGGGCATAAGTTTGGTTGCGAAAGCAACACTACGCGAGTCGCCAAGCCATTTTGCGGAGCTGACGCAAGGCCACGCTGCGCATGCGGAGGACGGCGTACAGCTGGCTGGGCCGCCACCGTCGGTGCGCGGGTGACAGGTGCCGCCGCCGCGCTCGCCTGTTGCACATGCTCAGTAGCGGCGCATAGCTAGCGTGCCGGGGCCGCCGCCGCTGCCGCGCGCTCTCCAAACGCCTCTATCGATCTTAAAGCGGCCTTCGACAACGTCAGTCACAGGGCTGTGCCGGAGGGGCTCGGGAAACTCGGTTGCGGGCAGAGAATATTCAACTATGTGGAAGGCTTCCTGACTAACAGAGCCGCTACCATTGGAATAGGAGGCATCACGACTGACACCTTCAACACCCCCAAAAAAGGAACACCGCAAGGCTCCGTGCTATCCCCTATGCTTTTTAAAATTGCAATGATTGGCTTAGCACGGCCACTCAGATATCACAATCTGGGTGACAAGGGGATCCTTAGGAGAAAAACAAGAGCTTCTTCAGCGAGCAGCAGACACGGTCAACGCGTACGCCCGACAATGCGAACTTGCATGCTCCCCTGAAAAATCCGAGGTGCTCAGAGTCTACAGAAAAGGGTATGATCTGCAAAACTTCATAGATATCTACATAGGGGAAACGAAGATTCCGGAAGTATTGAAAGTTAGGATCCTTGGCATGTGGATCTAAAGCAACCGTTGTATTGATCACACGATCAGACCGCTAGCAAATACCACAGCACAGATCACCGAGATGATATCAAGAATTTCCAACAGAAGAGGTATGAAGGAGGAAGACACATGTAGGCTAGGACAGGCCCCCGTGGTCAGTAGGATCTTATACGGCGTCCCCTACCAAACACCGCTCGAGCAAGAAAAGAAGCAGTTAGAGGCAATTCTCAGAAAAGCATACTAATGCGCTTTCGGACTGCCGGTCAACACTTCGACGGAGAAATTCCTTAAAGTAGGCATAAACCACACAGTACAAGAGCATATCGAGGCCCACCTTCTTGCGCAGAAAACAAGAGTGGTGCTGTCCGAAACGGGCAGAAACACGCTGTGGTTGCTGGGCATGAGGGATGCTTTGAAAGAAATCAACAGCACAGCGAGCGTTCCAAATGGAATCAGGAGGATCATTGAGATCAGTCCGATCCTGAAAAACATGCATCCAGATATACAAAAGGCTAGAAGAAAGGCAAGATCCGAATTCCAAGAAAGAAGCTTCGCCGGGGTAAAATACGTATTATACTTTGACGCAACCACATACAGACACCGATATGGCTCGGTAGCCAGCGTGGTGGATCAACAGCTCAGGGAAATCAACTGTGCTTCGATAAAAACCAACATCCTCGAGGCCGAGGAAGCAGCAATTGCACTCGCCATCACCGAATAGAGTGACGAGCCCCATGCACACATAATTACAGACTCGCAAGAGGCGTGCTGAAGGTACAGCAGTGGACGCACATCCACTGCAGCCATTCACATACTCAAGGCGAGGACAATCATCTTTACGAGGTGCTTCATCATGTGGACACCAGGCCATAAGGCTGTCAAAGGGAACCAACGTGCGGACGCCACCGCCCGAGCATACGCCATCCGGGAGGCGCGCACCGAAGAGGAACTGGATGCAGTGACTAGACTGACTTAGAACACCAACGAGCCCTCAGGAGGATCTGCCCCCCTCCCCACATAGAGCTTAGTAGAGAGCAGTCGGTTGCCTGGAGACAACTGCAGACTAATACATACCCCAATCTGAGTTTACTAAGCAAAATCTATCCTTCCACATATGACAACAAATGCCCGCTATGCGGTGAACACCCAATGCTTTACCACGTTACATGGGCCTGTCAGAAAATTCAGGCAGCGCCGGTAAGCAACACACCAACACCGGAGCAGTGGGAGGCTGCACTGTTCAGCTCGAAGCCTGAAGAGCAGCTCAAGGTGATCGACAGGGTTCGCAAGGCTGCAAAGGCCACTGGGGCCCTGGACTGAGGGCTCCACCTACGCTGAGAGAAAGTTCCGCTGTAACAATAAAGTTTTTCATTCATTCATTCATTCATTCATTCTCTCCTCGTTTCTTTCGCAATCCTCCAGGTTTAACCAGAGCTAAACCACTGCCAATTTTTTCGCTCAATCCGCGGCGGCGAATTGGTGTCCAAACCAAGCCTCTGCTTCCTGGTTTGTATTTTACGTTGTGTATTCGTAGGCTCTAGCGTCAACCCGCTGAAGGTCTTCGATCCGTAATCGGCAAGTCTTCGGGCTTCTGCGCGTTGACGGTAGGCGGCGGCGTCGAAGTTATGTCCTTCGGTAACGTTGGACAGCCTGGCGTCTAACATGGTCATGGCGTCCCTGCCACGGACGACCATATATAAAAGGCGTTGTCTGGATGGTGTCCTGCACTACAGTGTTGTAGGAAGCGGACATCCTAGGTATTGTGCCCGGCATGGACACACGTGATGAGCCTATCGGCGATGGTTTTATTCAGACGCTCTATCAGCGTGTTCGTCTGCGGGTGGTATGCAGTTGTCCTCCAGTGGCTGGTTTGGCTGTTACGCAGGATAGATTGCGTCACTTCTGCCGTGAATGCTGCTCCTCTGTCCGTTTCGGGGGTGCCTTGTCGCAGACGAATGCAGCCCACGAAAGATTTGACGACTTCGGCTGCTGTTCCGCTCGATAGGGCTTTTGCCTCGGAGTAGTGGGTCGGGTAGTCGGTCGCTATGGTGATCCACTTATTTCCAGACGTTAACTTCGGGAAAGGGCCAAGCAGTTCCATGCCGATCTGCTGAGGCGCGTAAAGTGGGGTTCAGAAATCCTTCCGGTAAGTTGGGAAGGGTCTTTAGTAACTGACAATATCGGTAGGTTTCCACATAACGTGCGACATTGGCAGACAATCGGACCCAGTAACACTTGTCTTTAATGCGGCGGAGGGTGCGAGAAAACCGGAGATGTCCAGCTATCGGCTAAGCCTGCAGAACGTCTTCGCGCAGACGTGCACATAAAACCCCCAGGGAGGCTATTTTATGCGCTGCGAATTTCTTCACGACGACATCATTCTGTGCACATAACGAAGACCATCCTCGCATGACCGTGGTTGGGGGTGAAAAATTCTTGCCTTCCAAGTACTCGATCAGGTGTTTTAAGTCGGGGTCCGAGCGTTGCTGCTAGGCTAAAGAGCTTGAGCTGATGGATCCCACGAAGGCGTCCTCATCATGATCCAGTGGTTGTGATGGTCTCGCGGTATGCAGTCGGCGTCTCAGTGCTTGAGTCCTGGCTTGTAAACGACGGTGGCGTCAAACGCCTGGAGGCGGAGGCTCCTTTGAGCGAGGTGCCTAGAGAGTTCTTCAATCTGGCAAGCAAGCACCGTGCGTGGTGTTCGCTGACCATCTTGAACGGTCGTCCGTACAGGTAGGGGCAGAATTTCGACGTAGCGCAGATAATGGCAAGGGACTCCTTCTCGATAATCGAGTAGTTAGCTTCGGTCTTGTGCAGAGAACGGCAGGCATAAGCGATTACCTTCTCCAGTCCGTCGGCTTTCTGAACTAGGACGGCGCTTGTGCTCAAGCCGTTTGCATCGGTGTGCATTACAGTCTCGGTGCTTTCACGAAAGAGCGAGAGGATCGGTCGGAACTGTGAAAGATGCTGAAAATCCTTCAAGGCTTCCGCTTGCGACACATCCCATAAATGGCACGTCTGCCTTTGTCAGTTGGGTGAGAAGCTGGGCGATGCGCGAAAAGTTCTGGAAAAATCGTCGACAATATGCACACAGTCCGAGAAACCTGCGCAAAGCTTTCTTATTGGCCGGCAGTGGAAACTGTTCGATAGCAGCTGTTTTCAGCGAGTCTGGGCGTACTCCCTCCTTGCTAACGATAGGGCATAGAAACAGCAGGCCCTGATAGGCGAAGTGGAATTTCTCTGGTTTCTGGGTTTCACCAATCAACGTGATTGCCTCTGGGTAATTCATTCCATGCGAAACGTCCCAGGCCCCAAAAGCGACCATAAAAGATTTTGTGGAAAAATTTTCAGGTAATTGTCGATTATGTGAATACCGTTTTTCTAAAGTATTTTCGCGGGAAAAAATATTTTCGCTCACGTAAGCGCTTTTCGAAGTTTTCGCAAACAAGCAAAAGTTGTTTGCAGGTAAATATTTTTAAATCAAGTGTGAAAGCAGATTAAATAACAAATTCTATTTTATATTGTCACCGACAAACTGGGTTGTATGACGTCATCCTGGAGCATTTGTGTAACTTGGCGGCGGACGGCGTCAAGTTCTTTTGAAGATACCCGATAAGGGCGCTGACATATTGGTCTTTGGTTGTCAGCAACGACAATTCGGTGCTTTGTAAGCGGCGTCTGTCGCACCTTGGATGTTGATGCAAAACAATCGCGGAAGGAATAGATGAGGTTTTCTACGCAGCGTTTCTGACTGGCCAAGAGGTGCGGGTTGACGTCGGTCGGGATGGCTGTAGCTGTCGCCTCGTCGTGGTCTGTCGTCGTGGACAAAGAGCACTGCCTGGTACACTCTCCGAGCTCGTCAACATAAGCGACGACCTCTGTTTTCGTGAGATGTTGCGGTTCACGGGTAAAGTTCGTAACTAAGATGTCGGTGCGACCGTTGGTAAGATCTACTAGGCCTCGAGCAACACAAACTTGCCGAGCGAGTAGCAGCGACATGTTCGCTTCAGCGATGCCAAGGGTGCCGGTGCTGCCATTACACTCGACTGTGACGAACTTGCTGGCTCGCGGAGGGATCGTTACATGGTCGTCACATAGGCGCAACATTACTCTGCAGGGCTCGCTGTTGGTGTCAACGGCTCGCTGGGCGGAAAAAGATACCATGAGTTCCCGAAAGTCGATGACCGCACCATACTCTTGAAGAAAATCCATGCCCAGAATGAGGTGTTTACAACAGTCACGTAAGACGGCAAAGGAGCCAGTGAAAGTAAGACCCCTGATCTGGATGCGGCAGGTGCAGGCGCCGATCGGCGTCACTACGTGGCCACTGGCGGTGCGAATCACGGGTCCACACCAAGGCGTCAGAACCTTACGGAGAGTCGTGGCGAGTTGACTGCTCATCACAGAAAAATCAGCGCCGGTATCGACGAGTGCGGTCACTTGATAACTGTCGGCGGTTACAAAAATTTCAGATGAAACTAATCGTTTGCAGCACGTCGGTGAGGTCGTCGGAGAGGTCGTCGGATCGGGTCGCCAACCCCCGGGCAGGGGCGTGGAATCGTCGGGTGGAATCTGTTGACTCTGTACAGTGGCCGCGGCCCTACCCCCGGAGGACGCCGTCTTCAGTTTTCCCGGCGAGGGGACGTGCGTCTGAACTGACCAGATGTTGAGGGCCGACTGGGCGAAGCAAAGCGCCTCGGGGATGGCGATCGCGATTGGCGCGGCTGCGAGGCCGGGGGCAGCACGTGAGCGGGCGAGGTACTCGTCGATGTCCTGCGGTCTTTCGCCATAGCGAGGTCGAGGCGCGTCGGGCGGGAATCCTCTCAAACCCATACGCCGGTCCGGACAATGCCGCAGAATATGGCCAGGCTCCCCGCAGTGGTAGCAGAGCGGGCGGTCGTTGGGCGTGCGCCACACGTGCGCTTTGCTGATAGGAGGGCGCAGGTTCTGCTGCTGCTCGATGGGGCGCACGTAACGGTGGGGTGCTCGAGGTCCGGCAACTGGGCGAAACTCTTGCGGCATGGGAGCAGGTCGGCGCAGGGCATCGCTGTAGGACATGACGTGTGGCTCCCGGTAGTGGTGCTGGTGGTGGCTGCACCACGCGCTGGATTTCGTCACGGATGACGTCACCTGTAGAAGGTATGCTTGCCGACGGAGCATCCATGCGGAGGTGTCGCAGTTCTTCGCGGACAATGCTCCGTACAATCTCTCGCAGCGCCTCATCCCCGGGGCCTGGCAAGGGCGCGAAGTATTGAGTGGCCGCTACATTTGCCTGACGGCCGTATTAGGCGCTCCGTTCCAGCAACGAACGCTCCATGGAGGTAGCATTCCTTGGCGAAGGCGGCGACGGTTAGCGGAGGGTCGCGCATGAGGCCAGCAAACAGCTGCTCCTTCACCCCACGCATAAGGTGCCGCACCTTTGTAGCTTCTGGCATGGTAGGATCGGCCCGATTGAAGAGGCGTGTCACGTCCTCTATAAACATGGCCACACTCTCGTTGGACTGCTGTGACCTTGAGCGAAGGGCAATTTCAGCGTTCTCCTTCCGTTGGCTCGAGCTGAATGTGGCGAGCAACTCACGGCGAAAAGCTGCCCAGTTGGAAAAGGACGCCTCGTGGTTCTCAAACTACGTTTTCGCCGAGTCGAGCAGTGCGAAATATACATTCAGCAGCTTCCGCTCGTCGTCCCACTGGTTAAATGCGGCCACACGGTCAAAATTGGCCAACCAGACTTCTACATCCTCAAACCGGTCGCCGTGGAAGGATGGTGGCGACCGAGGTGCGAGAAGGACGCACGGCGGGGCACTGCCGGAGGACTGACCTGTCTGGCTGCCAGTGGTGGACGTCATCGCTCTGACAGGCCTTGTTAGTGGCTCTAACTCGGGTTGCAGGCCTCGCAGGCGACGGCTCGTTTTGTGGACGGGTGTGGCGTCCGCGGGTCGGGGAGAAGCGTCACGGCTGTCGTCGGGGTCAGCTTACATGGGATGGTACCCAGCACCTCCACCAAATGTCACCGACAAACGCAGCAGAAAAGCGGGAAGCAGAGCGTTTCCTAGGACGAAGCCCGCCGAAACGCTGAGCTCATGCAGAACGAAGATGACGCGCGGCCACGCGCCTGGAGCCAAGGTTCGGCCACCAGGTGGCGCCGGCAGAGTGCCAGCAGTGTGGCAATATTATCGCGTATGCATCGTTTTTGGGCCCCCCCATTGAGAATTTGCTGCTTTTTCTCGGTACAGTAAAGAAGCAAAAATTGTGCGTTTTCAGAATTTTTTATTATAAACGTCACCCATGTTTCAGTCACAATAATTTTTCTCGCCGTTCACTTGGTGGTACAGTTGCTGCCAAAATATTGTGAACTTTCTTTAAATAGTATTTTTTAAGAAAGTTAGTCCCAAAGTTGGCAAGAAGTGATGCTTTTCTTAGATTGAAACCTAAATTAAGCATAAAGGTCCTCGAGAAAAAACCTACTTGAGATACCTCTGTAAACACCCACTTATTAGCTCTCGATCAACAAACTTTTGTTGGAGAAAATTATCTGACTCGAGAAAAAAAATGTTCACAACCAGTGTCAATGGTCGGCACTGCTGAAATGCTTTTTCACTGTATCACACGTGCGCTGCACCGACCCCTTTTTTTTTGGCACGCATGCTTACTTTAGGCCTTTGCCAGGCGAACACGTTCTCAGTCAGTTCATGTCAGTAAAAATTCATCTTGAACGAGGTATTTTCCTGATTTTAACATCAATTTTTGGCCTCAGCGTGGCCAGATTACGAATAAAACATCGATGTGACGCCTAATATGTGGCAGTTAATCGTAAACGTTGCAGAGGCAGAAGAACGACATGGTAAGTTCTCTCCTGGCTTACAACAGAATGAAAAGATTGTTTGAACGGGCACAAGGACTCTTGTATCAGGAGGCTATACACTGCGAACAAAAAATTCCTCTATATTCCTGTCCTCTGCCTTTTGTTTTCTCATCCCCTCATCTGTTCAACATTAAAATTTTTCGTTTCGGTATGAGGCCGCCTCTATGTTCACGTCTCTTTCTTGACTTGAATTTATTGGCCTTTTGAGATTGATGCCAACATCAAGCGTTGAAGACGTCACTGTCCTGAAGTAGTGGTACTGTTGATTTCCTTTCACTGTGATTCCCATGGCGAATGTGGAAGCCAGTTCTATTCTTTTTTCTTGTATTTCTGCGTTGGAACCCATTTCAGTGCATGCACCGCCTAATGTAACACTACCCCGCCGGCTGAAAAGCACCGTCCCGGTGCGTACTAGCGTCCAAACCAGGGTCCGTGTACGGCTTGAGGCGCGCAACATGGATCGTCTCGGTGCGAGATGTAGAGGTATGGCGTGCGGGATGCAAGGGCGCAATTTCGTATGTCACTGGAGTCACTTGTCGTAAAATACGGTAGGGTCCTGTATAACGGGGCAAAAGTTTTTCCGAGAGGCCAACGCGGCGAGCTGGGGTCCAAAGCAGCACGAGAGAGCCGCAAGAATACTGGGTGTTACGATGACAGGAATGACAGCGACGTTTCTGGGAGTGCTGGGAGGCTGTGAGTAGGTTGCGAGGAACAAAGCGTGCAGCATCAGCTCAGGCTATGGCGTCACGAGCATATGAGCTGGCAGTGGCGACAGAAGGGAGCAGGCTGTTAAAAGGAAACAGGGGTTCACGGCTGTATAGAGGATAGAATGGGGAGTAGCCGGTAGTGTTGTGACGCTACGAATTGTATGCAAATGTCACAAATGGCAGCGTTATGTCTCAGTCGCGGTGGTCATCAGAAACGTATATAGACAGCATGTCAGTCAGTGTCCGGTAAGTCCGTTCGTCTGTGGATGGTAGGCAGTCTTGAAAGAATGAGGAAAGTTGCAAAAGCGTAGGATCTCGTCGACTATTCGCGCAAGAAAGCAACGGCCACGGTCGGTGAGCAGTTGGCGGGGAGCTCCATGGATGAGTATAACGTCGTTGAGGAGGAAAGCAGCGACATATGTTGCACAACTGGTTGGTATTGCTCGTGTGACTGCGTAGCGTGTGGTGTAATCAGTGGCCACCGCAATCCATTTGTTCCCCGATGCGGACAGCGGAAGAGGCCCTAGAAGACATAGATCCACTCGAAATAATGGGTCTATGGGGATGTCGATCGGCTGCAGAAGTCCAGCTGGTAGAACTGATGGCTTTTTCCGGCGTTGACAGCGGTCGCAAGGAGCCACGTAGCGTCGGACTGCGTGGTATAGGCCTGGCCAAAAGAACCGACGGCGCACACTGTCCTATGTGCGAGAGACGCCTAGATGACCCGCTGTGGGAACGTCGTGAAGCTGTTCAAGGGCGGCTGTGCGGAGGTGCTGAGGGATGACTAGTAGAAGGTCGGGGCCATCACGTCGCATATTGTGCCGGTATAAGGTGCCGTCGTGGAGCACAAAAAAACGAAGGGAAGGGTCATGGCGATCGGCGCAGAGGCGATTGATAATTTCGCGAAACTGAGGGTCCTGGCGTTGCTCACAGCGAATGTTGGAAAAGTCAGAAATAGAGAGCACGCAATCGTCATTGTCACATTCAGGTTGGCTTGGCGGATCGACTGGATGACGGGACAGGCAATCGGCGTCTCGATGCAACTGGCCAGACATATAAATACTGAAAAATTATACTCCTGAAGGCGCAAGGCCCAACTTCTAAGGCGGCCAGTAGGGTCTTTGACTGTAGAAAGCCAACATAATGCGTGGTGGTCAGTGAGTACTGTGAATGGCTGCCCATACAAGTAAGGGCGGAACTTCGTAATGGCCCAGACTAGGGCTAAGCACTCACACTCAGTGATGGAATACTTTTGTTCGGCGCAGAGAGGAGTCGGCTGGCATAGGTGATGACGCGAGGGGAGCCGAGCTGACGTTGTGCGAGAACGGCACCAATTCTATGACCACTTGCGTCGGTGCGTACTTCTGTTGGTGCTGGTAGATTGAAGTGAGCCAACAGTGGCGGACGGGAGAGGTGGGCAATAAGAGCGGCGAAGGCGGCCGAGTGTTCGTGGCCTCAGGAAAAGGAGACCTCTTTTTTCAGAAGCTGCGTGAGTGGACGGGCGAGTTCTGCGAAGTTTGGTACAAATCGCCGGAAGTATGAGCATGAGGAAGCTACGCACGTCGCTGCTAGATTTCGGTATAGGAAAACCACTTACAGCGCGAATTTTGTCGGGGTCCGGCTGGATGCCATGGGTGTTGACCAAATGTCCTAGAATCTTGAGTTCCCGGCAACCAAAGCTACACTTTTTGGAGTTCAACTGAAGGCCAGCTCATCGGAAGAAGCCAAGAATAGCCGAACGACGATGGAGATGGCCCTCAAAGGTTGATGAAAATACGATGACGTCATCCAGGTAGCACAGACATGTGGTCCATTTGAACCCGCGTAGTAAGGAGTCCATGATGCACTCGAAGGTCGCAGGGGCATTACATAAGCCGAAAGGCGTCACCTTGAATTGGTAGAGTCCATCCGGGGTGACAAAAGCCGTCTTTTCACGATCTCTTTCGTCAGCAGAGATCTGCCAATATCCAGAATGGAGATCGATGGAGGAGAAGTAGTTGGCACCATGCAGGCAGTCGAGGGCGTCATCGATCCTAGGAAGGGGGTACACCTCTTTCTTTGCTATCTTGTTTAGGTGTCGATAATCTACGCAAAACCGCCAGCTGTTGTCTTTCTTTTTGACAAGTACTACCGGAGACGCCCAGGGGCTGCTCGACGGCTCAATGATGTTGCTTGCCAACATTTTGTCCACTTCTTCCTGAATGATCTGGCGTTCGGAAAGAGCAACTCTGTAAGGCCGTCGGTGAATAGGGGTGGCATCTTCATTGAGTCCTGCGATCATTTTATTTAGCAATGGATTCTTTCAGGCATTTCCTTAAGTCATTAGCCTCTTTAAAACTCAATAAAAACACTCATACACGGAACACTGATCTATGGTTGATACCTCGTTTCCGCACAAATTATAAAGTGCAAACACTACAGCATAATCTTCCAGTCATCCTAAATAAATACAAACACATAACTAAGCCTACACTAAAACAGTTACTTGACCAATTCTTGTCCGCATAGCTGTACCTTGCTTTACAAATTATACCAGATGTGCACAAGTGTACTCATCTTAGCTATAATTGTATAATGTAGGTTTCGAGATGTGTGTGCTGCCTTTTCCTAGATATATTACCGGTTAACTATTTGATGGATAGTTTGTTCATGCTATTATTGGCTTAGCCTTAATGTCTTTTATTTTTTGTATGCCACAAAATTGTATTTCTAATACAATATGTGTAAATTTCCTTTGAAGTTATAATCGATACTTCGTCAATACTGTTTTCTGTAGAACTGGTGTCAAGCTCTAAAATGCAATTCTTGTTAGTGTATGTTCTTGTTAATGTATATTTTTCTACTCTGCTATTATCCATGTTTGTAGTCATATATTGCGTGTAAAACATATTTTATTCTTCTTCAATATTCTGCATCATCAGGTCATCACCTACTGCCTCGTTGGTGGTTTTGTAGCCCTTTGTCAAGCTGTCAGGAACAACTTTTTGCCTATGAATCCGCCAGAATCTTTCTGGAAAATAAAATGAATTTAATTGAATTGAATTATAGATGCGATGTGTGACGACGGACATTGGGACCAGGGATCTGTGACCGAAATCAAAAATGTCCCTGTATGACCGCAAAAGGCCGGCAAGGGCACTGGCATATTCGGGACGCAGGTCATTGGCAACCATGGCTGAGATGAGGTCCTCCGGACTATGTGACTGGACAGGTTGTGCAGGTACCACGGCATGACGGTTGTACAGCACTGCAGAAGAAGTAAATCTGGACGAAGGTGATAGCTCGACAAGGAAAATGACCTCCTGGAGAACTTGCGAAGATATGCTGAAGTTTAGTACGGGAATGTAGGTGAGGTTGTTCTCGACGAGTACAATGTTATGAGGTAGGGCGATGTTGTGTTGTAGAGTGACGTCGGTGATGGGGTTGACAGCGTCGTCCCCGTCAGGAAGGGAGGGAAAAGGTGACATGGGGCACGTATACTGCCGCCTTGGGAGGGAGGCGACTAAATGTACTGGAATGGAGGCGAGGCTGGGAATGGTCGGCACTAGGGTCGTGAATACAACGGGGCAGGGCTAGGCGCAGAAGTCCGGAGGAACAGTCGATGAGAGCGGAATGTGCTGTTAAAAAGTCTAGGCCTAAAATGACGTCTTGAGGACAAGTAGTGAGGACGGCGAAGAGCACAGGGACGTGGTGGCCGGCGATGCTAACGCACGCAGTGCACATTCCGATGATGGTAGAAGTGTTTCCATCAGCAACACGAACTGTAGAGGTGTTAGCGGACGTAACTACTTTTTTCAGACGCTGGCGGAACGACAAACTAAGGACTGAATTACGGGCTCCAGTGTCAATGAGAGCGGGCACAGGCACCCTATCTTAGAGCTGTGCACGGGCTCGGGCCTTGCGGAAGTCTATTCACCCGGGCCCGGGCCGGGCTCGGGCCACGGTATATTTGTCTCGGACGGGCCGGCCGGGCTTCGCGATCGCGATTGCTCCTGCGTGGCTCCAGCCGCCCTACTGTTGCAAGGTTCGAAAGCCGTCATCAATGGACGATTTGTTGTTTTTACATAATAACTTGGAGTGATAACCCTCTACATGCGCCGTGTTTGCATATACTCACTAATTTTCATCTAGACCATGAGAGCCTAGCATTTTAAAAACATTGAAATAAACTGATTTTCCTTAAATTATCTCTTTCTGTTTCATCGTCACTTCAATTTCAGTTTTGCAGGTCGGGCCGGGCCCGGGCCGGGCCTTAACTCGGGCCGGGCCCGGGCGGGCTTAGGTTTCTTCAGTGTCGGGCCGGGCCGGGCCTCCGTCAGTAGTGCAGGGCTCGGGTCGGGCGCGGGCTGAAATTTGCGGCCCGTACACAGCTCTACCCTATCTACGAGGACATTGATCAGGTTGCGGCGTTGTGCGGTGGTCGAAACACAGTTGGCTCTCCGGGGTCGTAACGCAGCGTCACGCCCGGGCGCTGCGTCGCCTAGTTTCCCGAGTAGGAGTCTTGGTACGTTGGGGAAAAGCTGCGGCGAGGAGTAGGTGATCGGGAACGGTGGGCTTGTGGCGATAGCGAACGGCTAGGACGACGTACTTGCTCAATGTTCTCGGTGCGAAGCTGTGCTGGGGTGACAGAAACGCGCCGTGGTGCATAATAGTCGCGGCGGACGGGGCAGTAGTAGGGGCGAGAGGGGGGAGGCGGGCGGCTGCGGCAATAGCGGGACGTATGGCGAGCCCGACAGCAGACGAAGCAAATAGGCCTGCTGTCAGATGTGCGCCACTCCGCAGAATTGCGGGCAGGGTAGCGCGGTGTGTAGGGCGGGGTTGTGGTAGCAGCAGCAACCACTGGTATTGGCTGTGGTGCAGGGGGTGGCGTGGTAGGATTGGAAATGAGGCCCACATTCGCGAATTCTTGATGGACAACAGCCTGTATCATAGCTATTGTAGCCTCTGCAGGGTGTGATGCTAGTGTAACAGGAGTCAAAGCCTTCCTTATGCGCATATCAGGGTATGCGCCGCTTAATGTAGCGATATTATTGTAGCCAATAGATCCTCGGTTGTGTCTTCGAGCCCGCTAAAATGAAGCATTATCATGCACACGCACACGGTGTGTGTAGAGATGCAAAATTTCAAGAAATTTTGAATAGCATGAAAAAAAAACATTCTTTTCAGGGTTTTTTTCATGAAAAATTCTATATTTTGCGAAACGTGTCAAACACAGATTTATTTGCAAAAGCACAACGATCAATAATAATGATCCGAAGTTCAGTCGAATATGCAGTTATAGATGTCATATTGTGAAACTAACTTCTTGTTCTGTTGCACCGAGAAGATAAATACTGATTTGCACTTCAGGCGAATATAGGGATGTAAATATCATATTTCTGGAACGAACTTCTTGTTCTATTGCACCAAGAAAGAGGACACAAAAACTGATCTATAAGTCAATCCATATCGGACTGAGAGTCACTATCGCTAAATGCGTCACTACGCGCAGCAGCATTGATTGAAGTTGTGTCCACAGCTAGGTTCGACTCCACATACACAAGCTTTCGAACGCGTTCCCCTGAAAGCCTGTTGCGAATCCTTGTTCGCACGTTTCCGAAACGTGACCAGTTTCGTTCGCAGCTGGCGGTTGATTGTGGTATCTGCAACAGTCGGCAATCCAGAGGAGTTAGCGGCTGGTTGGTGCAAAGGCCTTGCCACCAGGTAGATGGGGCCACGTGCTTCGCTGAGTCTCAGACCCCTGTCCTGGATCAAATTCCTGCGGATGTCCTGTACTCTGCTACGTTGGAAATAAAGAAGCTAGGCTTGTATTTGGTTAAAACCGGTTACGTGCACAGCAGCCTGTGGTATTTATGCCATGTGTGTCGCGCTGTAGCATTTGCAGCCATTTTGTTCTATTTCAGCCGTGAGTACAATTATTAGTGTGGTTTTAAGTCAAGCCTGGATGTGACCTGGCCTTCAACCCGCGTACTCGCAGCACGAACGTTTTAAAATCACTACCTGGCACCAGCGATGACGACTGCTCTACAATCGTTCAACGATGCACACTGTAATGGTTTTCAAAGCAAAACAAAAACCTAAACTGAGAGCAAGCAGTCATAAATCCTTGAAATCGCATTGGAAATTTTCGATGTTTCTTTCCATTTTCTCTCGTCTGAAAAAAAAACGAAAAAAACCGTTTTTTTTTTCAAAATTTCACTGTTTTTTTCAGGCCTTCACATCTCTAGGTGTGTGTACCGCTTCTACCCGGGAGAACACAGTGTGGAGTACGCAACGCGGTGAATGTCGAGATTGGACACTTTAAATTCGAGACTTTTTTCCATTCTGCATGCATATCTGAGATTCATCAACAGCAGGCGTTTCTGCTGGCCTTGCGATGTGTCTTTTTTTCTCTGGCAGGTAGTATAACCCAGAGTCATCTTCACAGAATGCCCTGATCGCGGTCTTCTTCACTGACTGGCCGGCCAAGTTTTGTTTCCCGTGTGAATAGAATTCCGCTTTGCGCCTTCATTCTCTTTGCCTCGCGAACTTGTCGTTCCGATGCTCCAAAGAATTGCATCGTTTTCACTCGAGACCACGAAATGGGGGATAAAATGAGGTACTGTGTCTTTTTTCTCTGCTTTCTTCTCGAGCAAACTTCCTTCTAAGGTCTTGCATTAAGCAGACGTAATCACTAAGAAGAAATTCACAATCCTCGCGTCTTGCAGAAGTAGATGGTTGGCACAGTGCTCGAGACGTGGCCACGGCATACCCTGAGTTTTCTCGGAGTATTTCCTCTGCCTCGTTCATGCATAAGTGTCGTCCGCGCTGTACTCGTTTTCTTTTTGCACTACTACCAGCAGTTGGGGCTAAGACCTTTTCTGTTTCGATGCCCGCAACTTCACGTTCACTGTCGCTTTGTCCGGGCATGACATTTAGGTCTTCTCGTGATGATACGAAAGATCCTCTCTTTCGAATACTATATATTTCCCGCTTGCAAGCTTCACAGATGCGATTTCCCGGAATTAATCCAAGTGAGGGATGGCCATGAACAAGGGCCGTTGTGATCACTGTCGACCCACGGCAGTATTTTTTATCTCTGGAAAATGGGTCTGAGCACAATTTGGCAGCAATTTTGGTTGGCTTGGTTTGGTTTATGGGGTTTAACGTCCCAAAGCGACTAAGGCTATGAGAGACGGCGTAGTGGAGGGCTCCGGAAATTTCGACCACCTGGTAAAGTGGCTTGTGGTGATCACAAATTGTCGCATCAATTATAACCGCATCAATCATAGACAGTTTGCTTTGAGAGCAGTGCAAGAATTCGCTGATGTATATCGGTGAAATCACGCACAGCTGTGAGGTGCGGCACGCTGCAGTAAACGGTTTTATAGCAGGTCTTTGGTTCGAAAGTGCACGGTGGACGCTTTCCTCCTGAAACAGTGCCATGTGTATATGTAAGTCTTTAAAAATTCAGGGGGCACTTTGACTGTCTAAAGTGGGTAGAGGCGGAAGCGTTTTCCGCACCACCTTCGCTGTTTCTGTGGCACCGGTGGCGTCACATATAATTGAATACTAATTACTAAGTGATGCCAAATCCCTAATTAATGGTTAATTACTGATTAATACCTGAATATTAATTAACTGCTAATTAATTACGCTTAATCTTCGCCTTTAGGAGTGGAACGCGACAGGGCGTTGTAGCGCTGCCAGGGAGTCCACGGAACACCACCCGTTCAGCGCGATGCCTTGCCCTTTGAACGCAACGCTTTTTGAGGAAAGGAAATGGCGCAGTAATTCTCTGTCATCTCGGTGGACACCTGAACCACGCCGTAGAGGAAGGGAGGAAGTGGGAGTGAAAGAAGATAGATAAAGAGGAGCCGTAATGAAGAAAATGGAAATTGTATTTGAGGAAAGGAAATTACGCAGTAACTGTCTCACAAAATTCAGGGGGGGGGGCACTTTTTTGACCTAAAGTGTGGTCACTGATGCCCCTAAGAGTGGAACACGACAGCGTCTTGCAACGCTGCCAAGGAGTCCATAGAACGCCATCGCCCATTCGGTTGTACGCCTCGCTCGTCAGTAAATTGGTTTTTGAGGAAAGGAAATGTATCTGTCTCTCATTTGTCGGTGGACACCTAAACCTCGCGGGAAGGGAATGGAGGAGGATGAGAGTGAGTGAAGACACCGTATTCACTAGACGCGCCTTTGTTCATTCTAAACCGTCGAGCTGGCATGGCGGAGTGGATAGCATGCTCGTCTCTCACGCCGAAGAACGGGGTTCGATTCCTGAGCTCGACCAATTTCTTAATCTCTTTTATTTATTTATATGGCCTGACTAGTAAAGCTAATTAGGCTAATTGGATAACTAAGCAATGAACTAAGCTCTGTCCTACTTAATTGGAGAATCACTATACGATCCCTTCAAGTGGTTGCATGGTTACTAGCCAAAGTACAATTGGCCCCGTTTGAAATTCGCGCACTGTGACGTCACGACCGTTTCCACAAATTGAAAAGCGTGACATTTTCTGTCGACAACTGCTGCTTACAACGATCAGACATTAAAGGCTTCCGCCTTAAAAAATAGGGGCGTTATGAAGGCATATTAATTCTGCAGTTCCCCAAATAACACGATGGACCTTTCTGAAAACTGGAAACGACACAATAGAACTGTAGACATCCGAAAATCTCTATCTGTACACGAATGTTTTGACACTTGATTGAGTATGCACTTTTCAGGCCACGCGGTAAAATGCGAGCCGAGAGGTGGAAACTCAGCTGTAGCGCTGAACTTGAACTGCGCAGCTGCTTGTACTTCTAATTTAGCGGCAGAACCTTTTGTCTTGCCTTCATACTGCGAATTAGGCAATGCAAGAGGACTTGCATCTTGACTCTCACCTTCCATTTTCAGAATGCCGTGACGGGATCATAAATCCTATACTTTCAATATGCCTTTTCTGCTACTTTGCTTGTGTGCCCGTCACATTGAAAATGATTTAAAGCGCTGCCAAGAACGCCTTGCCTGCTGCCCTTTCTGTCTATCGACAGGTGACTTGGAGAAACTGCTTGACAAGTGCGGTTAGACTGAGGATGCGTGTTACGGAGTTGTGCTGACGCTGCGCGTTGATGGAGCATGACGTGAGCATAATTCGCATCAGATGTGCTACGGCTGGCGCTTAGTGGCGAGAATAAGGCGCTTGCATGGCCCGTAACTACCTCAGCTGTTTCATGCACGAAACAATGAAACATCACCAATGCATAATGTCTCATGCGTGATAATTCTCCTGTCTAGACGAAGAGCTGTAATCTCTCATGGTTAACTTTCTCCCCCGGAATGAAAATTATTAAAATACTATTACAGCAAAAAAAAAACACAGCAGTAGCGTTAATGGTTATTTTTCTATCAT
This sequence comes from Amblyomma mixtum, assembly GCF_055824585.1. Lineage (NCBI taxonomy): Eukaryota > Metazoa > Arthropoda > Arachnida > Ixodida > Ixodidae > Amblyomma > Amblyomma mixtum. Next base: position 7,790,619 of record NC_143021.1, read on the forward strand.
TTGGTGCAGAGAAAATAGCATTGCACACATATACTGGATCCAGAGCTTACAGGCGCGCCGAAATTGAGCTGCGGTGCGCAGGTCTTAGGCGACGAAAGCACAGTTGGACAGCGCTGCCCCGTGACACTGGCAGTGAACTTCAAAATTTTTTTTCTCGCGTCAGACAAAATTTACTCGTGCAAAACTTTGCGGATTGCAAGCTAATAAGGATATGTGTTTACGGAGTTATCTCAAGTATTTATCTAGAGGGCCTTTACGCTTAATTTAGGTCTCTATCTAAGAAAAGCATCACTCTGTGCCCACTTTTGTTCTCATTTTCGTAAACTACTTTTTAAAGCAAGGTTAAAATATTTGTGGCAGCAACTCTACCGCCAAGTGAACGTTGAAAAAATTTATTCTGACTGAAACATGATGGACCTTTATAACAAAAATTCTGAAAACGCATTTTTCTGCTTCTTTATTGTACCGAAAAAAATCAGAAAAGTCTTGAATGGTGGCACTAATGACGTTGCACGAAAGAACTATGCATACGCAATAATATAAAATGGAATTTCTTATTTAATCTGCTTTCAAACTTGAATTTCAAATATTTACCTGTAAGCAACTTTCGCGCGTTCGCGATAACTTCGAAAGGCACTTACGTGAGAAACAAAATTCTGCGAAAATACTTTAGAATAACGGTACTCGCATAATCGACAATCACCTGAATTTTTTCAACAAAATCGGTGATGGTCGCTTTTGGGGTCTGGGACGTTTCGCATGGAATGGCCCCTCTAGTACTGTTGGATGCCTTTTTAGAGTCTCTTCAAAGATCGAGGAAAAGACAACGACGTCATCGAAATATACTAGAGGGATCTGTCACTTCAGGCATACCTGATTTGAGCTGCGGTTAAACAGGGTAAACGTATTTATCTCCCCTATTAAAACCCGACACAGTACCGTATCCATTACCCGATGAAATATCGCTGATGCGGAAAAAAAACCAAAGGCATCACCTTAAAAGAAAAGAGGCCATCCGGATTAATGCATGGGGTCTTCTCGCGATCCCTTTCATCGACCTCAATGTGCAAGTGGTCACACTTGAGGTACATTAATGAGATATAGCTGGTTAGGGATTTATGTCTTTCTTCGTTATGTTGATCAAGCGGCGGTAATCGACGCAGAACCGAAGTGCGCCTTCTTCCTCACTAGAACAACCGGTGCCGGCCAGGGGCTTTTCGATGGCTCGTTGACATCTTCGCGAAGCTTTTCTTTCACTTGGTCCCGAATAGCTTGTCGTTCCCACGGTGGTACACGGTAGGGCTTTGGCGAAGAGGTAGGGCGTGCTGGTCGGTTACAATGTGATGCTTGGCAATCGGTGTTTGTGGTACTTTCGGCGATGACAAGAAGCAACCGATCCAGGTTCTAAGCAAATTGAGGATTTGGTACTGTCTTTTCCGTGCAGGGCTGGGCTTATGTAGAATGTGTTTTTTGTTATTTTCCTTTGGTGAGTCTGCCGGACTCGATGGGAGAGTACGAAGGGGTCGCGAACGTCGGATAGTTCGTCGAAGGAAGTAATTGCCGCTCTTTTTTAACGTGCCGGTATTCTTGGCCAGATGCACTTCAGCTTGGCCATTGGGGAAATGTGCAGTGCCTGTTGCGGTGCCGACTCCTGGCTCTGCAAGCAAGTCCAGATTCTACTCGATGAAAACTTCCATGTTCTTGGCATCTCTGGCACCTACGGTAGCCCTGACGCTTGATCGGGGGGGGGGGGGGGGGGTGCTCACTTGTTCATTCCAGGACACTGAGGGCAACATGCTGCTCCATGGTTGTCATCAAAGGGAGGGTTTCGTCTCCCAAATGCGAAATCAGCTTAGAACGCAGGTCGAGATAGCCTGATGTTCGCTACGGAAATGGATGCTTAGTATCACTTTGCGCGAACACTGCCGTAGCACAACAAAAGTCGCTGGGCATGAATGTCCTTTGATGATCACTCGCGCTTTGCGTCATCATGATGGATTAAAGAAGTGGCCTCCTGCAGCGCGGTTTTTAGGACCGTTTTGAAGCGGTCGTGACCTTCCTCAGCTGCGCCCGCGAATGTACCATCTATCACTTAATTAATGAACAGCTCCTGTGTCGACTAAAGCGTTAACTTTGGGGCCGTCGACAGTCGCTTCTAAGTCATGATGGACTGGGTATTGCGGCGCCCGTCGTACTCGGCTTCGGGTCACGGCTTTGTCGAGCATGTCAGTAGTGGGCGGGGCGTGTTATCAGGGCTTTTCTGTTTGGCGACGTTATTACGACGTAGGATCGTGTCGTGGTCGAGCTGAAGTTTTTGTCTGGCGTCAGCATTCAGGGTGCGACCTCTTCATGTGGTGTGGATCTTCCTCCTTTCGCTGGTTGCTGAAGAAAGCAACCTCCAAAAGTTTTTTTTTTTTCAGTTTCCTTTGCGGGGGCTGGGAACCTTGCGTGAAGAGCCGCTGCGTAGCTGGGGTGTCGCGGCGCGAAGGGTGGGCCTGACGGCGATGGTGAACGGAGAAGGCAATTAGGCACATGCTCCTCTCGACGCAGGTGGTCGTTGATTTCTTGCGGGCTGTGGCCGAAGCGTGGACGGGGTGCGTCAATGGCGAAACCACTATGACTCATACGTCGGTGCGGGCAGTGACGAAGAACATGGCTGGCTTCACCGAAACGGAAGCAGAGCGGCCGTTTGTCGGAATTTTCCAGGCGGCGCATTCCTGGCACTCAATTCAGCATCGTTCGTTAGCTGGTCGGGCGGGGGCAGGGGGCGGCGTTCGGTGGAAAAAACAGCGCAAACTTAGACAGAAGACACAGAAAAAGAAGGGAGACACTACAAGCGCTGACTCGCAATTAAGGTTTATTAGAAAAAAATAACAGAACAGAACAGTTTGCGCTGTTTTTCCCACCATGAATTCACACCAACTAGCCCAAATGTCGTGTCTGCTGCGGCGTTCGGTAAGTGCTGGTTCATGCCGAAGAGAAAGACTTAGGGTGTGTTGTTGTGGTTGAGGACTGCGTACTGCGGCTGTATAGGTCAAGGCTCCAACTTCAGCTGGAGGCTTTGATGATGGGGAGCCAAGGGCATGCTGCACTTCTTCGCGGACCATTTTACAACAGTTGCGACTTGAAGCTTGTTGGAAGAGGGCGCCAGGCGACGCAGCTCTTCCCATACAATTTCGCAGACGACATCCCACAGGTGGCTTCCAAATGTTGCGCCAACCGGGCGGGCCGTCGAGGTTACTCGGAACTGTGGAGGGAAATGGTGGGCTCTTGGCTCCAAGGTTTTCTCAATGGTGGCCGCTTCACTGGTGAACTCAGCGACGCTCTTGAGGGTCGGACGACCAAAAAATGCCTCTTTAGCACCAGCCATTAATAGCGCGACCTTCTTTTCTTCCGTCATGTCAGGATCGGCACGTCGAAAAAGACGCTTCATGTCGTCTACGTATGTGGCCACTGTCTCGTTCTAGTGCTGGATGCGTTACTGTAGAAGATTCAAAGCTGCTCAATTCAAAGCTGATAGCGAACTTTCTGGATACGGCGTGCGAAGTTAGCACAACAGTCTGGAAGAACGCAGAATCGGCTACGGCTGGGTGAGATCAAGAAAGCTGCGTGCCGGCAGCTTTGAAGAATGAATAAAGTGTACTGATATTCGCGGAAATATACACAGATGCAACGCTTCTAATTCAAAGAAGGTTGTGAATGATACCTCAATCATTGGAAAACTTTGAAACATGCAGCAAACTTTACTGATGAGAAATTTTCACATGATTTCGTGGATTTGACAAACACTAAACACACAAGACGGGGACATGATATAGACACAGGGCACAGAACTGTGTCCTGCGTCTCATCTCATCGGTTTGTGTGATTGCATTTTTTTTAAAAATTATGAGCAACCAACTAGCCCAAAAAACACCCTTGTTGGGTTTCATGGACTTTCATGGAGTTGGATATCACTTCCCAACACGACTCAGCCTATGCCAGGCGCTGTAGTATAGGGCTCCGGAAAATTTCGACCACTTGGGGTTCTTTAACGTGCATTGAAATCGCATAATACACTGGACGTTAGCTTTTCACCTGTATCTCAGTGCGACCGCCATGGTCGGGATCGAACCGCATCTTTCTGGTCAGCAGTGCAGCACCATAACTAGTAAGCCACCGGGGCGGCTGTTCTCTGAATATAAACATAACAAAGACAAAAGATGTGTCCTTGTTCGGCAAGGCAGTGACCAATGCCGTCACTTACTAATGTAACTATGGCTACGCTTGAACTGGAATTCTTCATATGGCGAAATAACTTGCCGCTTTTTATACAGAAATCTGTCCTGTGATACAGAAAGAAATTAAATAATTTGATGTTTATCGAAAATTTTAGGCGCAGTAGCTTAACTTTCTTTCGTTCCCCAAATTTAGGCTTCACATGTACAACTCGTTTTCCTGCCTCAAGTAAACTTGAATTTGCTTTTATTGGTAGTGGTATTATTGTTTTTATTGTAATACACGAATAAATTTATTTTAGTGTTATGCATTCCTGAAAAAGGCAGTTCGCTGTATAACAGGGCAAGATCTACAGATTTTGCAAGAGCTACCGATTGCAAGAGCTACCGATTTTGTAGAATTTTAGTTAAAAGCCTGCATACTATCTCTACTCGTATAATTAAGGAGCCAGCTGCAATAAGCAAGTAACAACCACTGACGGTACAACACCGCCAGTTGTCTGCTTAAGAACGCTTATAGGAATATACACTTCAAGATTAACACATACTTGGGTAATGCGTTTAACACAGATTATGATTCGCCAACAAATGCTTCCACATGCTCTATTTACTCCAAATCTGAATATATATAGAAATATTGGTAAAAAAACAATACGGTCATTTTTTCTCATGATAAAGTAGTTTTATTGTTTTTATTGCATTATTTCTACTGATTTTTGTGAGTCTGATCCGATGTTTGTTGGATGTTAAAATGCGTCGTATTTCTCCCTCTCCGTATTTGTTGTATTATCCAAATATGCGCCTGGCAAGAACAATATATAATAAATAAAAAATTGTTATTGATTGTACTCTGCATTATGACCGTCCGCGTTGGCGATACAACAAATTTTATTATTGGAAACTAACTGTCTTGCCACTGTTAGGATTCAGTTATCCTTGTCGGGCCCAGAGAAGGGACGAAGGAGTTGGAAACGTGGTTACAAAGACACGAAAAACTTATATACAAACCATTTACGGAATGCGTTGGAGCGTCCGCTGAGTTGAGACGTGCCTGTGACGGCTGCCGCACTCTTGCCTAAATACATTAGTGAGCCTGTTTCTCTTGCGTTTTGTTTCGATGTGCGGCAGCATTTTGCTTCCACAGCGAGTCTCCCCCACCGAAACCGGGCTCTCTCAGTTCCCCGGTGTTTAACATGTACGTGGCTTCAACGGCTACGAACTCCGCGCCGGAACGATGCATCCTGCCTGGCGTTCCGCCTGACATTCCACCTAGGATCTCTCCTGGCTTCATCCCTGGCGTACCGCTGCCTCAGTAAGACGGACATGTGGCTATGAACGCGACGCAATGCACTTGGATTTTTCGTATGAACCTGCTCCTGCCACTGCGGTGAAAAGCCCTCCCAACCTGCCTCCCGAGCGTCGTTGCGAAGGAAGCCCGACCAGCGTCACCTACCACAAGAGACAAGTATCACCGAGCAGACTTCCCATCGAACGGGTGAGTCGGCCCCACTCCACCGTTTTGATTAGGCCGCTAAACAAAGTTCATGTGCCGGATAATCTTAAACAGGCGCTCACAGATGCCACTGAACAAAGCTCTCCGTCATCTTTTTTAGTAGAAATGGCCATTCTTCGCAAACGGCAAGCAACAGTATTCGCGTAACGGTTCGAGACGAAGCACACTTTCGCAAACTTTGGTGGTCTAAAATTATTCCGAGGACCTGCACTACGGCACCTTCCTCTTCCTCTTTACGGTGCTGTTCGGGTGTCCACCGAGATATGTGAGACAGTTACTGCGTTATTTCCTTTACAAAAAAAATCCGTTTTCGAATCACACCTCTTCGTGACTACCGGCCACAACACGTTGTTTGCTACAACTGCCACCACCTGGGCCACGTGGCAAAGTATTCGTTCCCCTCGGTTTGGCGGGACTGCAGCAAACCCCCACTCGCAGCTGATCAAAATTGCAAGCAGTTTCGTCAGTGTGGGGCTTGCGGTCCTCCTCAAACATCGCACTCAGCCCTAAGTGTCTAAAACGTAATTTTTTGCAGTCGATACTCCAGTCGTTCCATTTACTCGTAGTGACATACATACGCCCTCTTTGACACAGATCCCAGCGAAATCTTATAACCAGGTCACTTGGGGCCTGCAGGAACGTCTGCTACTTGCAGATGTTAGTGAGATGCGACACCACGGGTTCCCGAGCATCCGCAGGGGCATCCCCGCAGGGTGATGATGGTGAGTGATGCGTCACCATGGACCCGTGCACCCGCGCTTAGCCGTGCGTGGCTCAGCCGGGTCCGGGGAAAACAGAATCCTGATGGTTGAGCCGATGGCGAGCGTTTGGACCTTTAAGGCCACTCCGCAGAGGCAACCCACCACTTTGGCCCCAGCTTCCCGTAGACGACACCTCCGGCCTGACTCGACCTGGGGAAATAAGCAGGTGCCTTTTCACACCCTCCTCTACATACTTCACTTTCCTACCCCTTACAACTCTCCTGCCCTTTCCTCCATTCCTGGTTTTTGTTCCTTTCCTGGCAGCTAATGATAAGCTGGTGTGGTGCAGCTGCCCAGAGTAGCCCAATATTTGGTTATAATCGTGGTGTACAACTGGCATGGACAGGACATGCTTGCAAGTTCCCGTCTCGTCCTCTCGTTGGGCTCCATGGAGGGTGGCTGATACCAGAGCCGAACGGTACGTACTGTTATGGCCATAGGCTTGTACAAAGAAGGTGACGAAGTGTGGTGCTTGCGTGTGGTGGACCAGGAGGACGAAGTGTTTTCGGCCGCTGGCCCTTATTGCATGCCTCCTTGGCTGTCTCTTGCTGCATATACCTGCGATACCCCTTTGTAAATATATATTTTTACACGTTAAATTATGGGTGGATCTCCTCGGTACCGCGACATGCCAGGACGGAACTCCGCAGCGGACTCCTTCGTCCAAGTTGTTCCACGATGGCACTCGAAGGCGATGATGCACCGGCGCCTGCAACCACCGTGGTCATCATTGCGTATCGACGTGACCCCGGGACCTTCTGCCTAATAGACGGTGTTAACATGGAGGACTGGCTCGTGATGTACGAGCGCGTCAGCACACATAACGGGCGGGATCTTACCCTTAAGCTGGTCAACGTGATTTACCTGAAGGGCTCTGCGCGGGTGTGGTTCGAGACACATGAGAACGAGCTCACCAGTTAGGAGACCTGCAAGCAGAAGCTCTGAGACCTGTTCGGTAAGCAAATTGGCCGATACATTACCACAAAAAGGAGCTCGCCTCTCGCGCACAGACGCCGACGGAGTCTTGCATCTAGGACGTGTTAGCGCTGTGCGTGCAAGTCGACGGCACGATGTCAGAGAGTGACAAGGTGGGTTACGGCCTTAAATGCATCGCGGATGACGCCTTCAACCTCCTCGTTTATAAGAACTGTACGACGGTTGATGGGGTCATTTTAGGAATGTCGCCGCTTCGAACAAGCGAAGAGCTGCCGCATCAGCCATCAGTTCACGCGGCTGCTGAATGCAGCTGCAACATCATCATGCGTTGACCCGGCCCCACCCTGCCCCATGCGAACATTTCAGAGCCTGACGCAGGTTGTACATCGCAAAATCTAGCGGCAGGTGGCAATGCCACCTGCCGCTTTTCCAGCACTGGCACCCGACGAGACACTTCACTCTCTCTAGTTCAAGCGGTCGTCCGGCAAGAATTCGCAAATATGGGTCAGAAACGAGTGTGCTCCGTCAGCTCCGTAGATGCCAGCCACGTTTCCCTGGTCTTCAATCCTCGCCCTCCATACTATCCTCGCAGCCGCCGCAACCTAGATGAATGGAGAACATCTGATGACAGGCCTGTAAAAAATATTTATTGTAAAAAACAAATTTTCTGGCAGCTGCCCTGCCAGAAATTTTCTCTTATGCTATGTTTTCGGTTTTTTACCTTTTCTGTCATTTTACAGATCTCTTCTGTTTCCGACTAACACAGAATATCTGTTAAGACGATAGAAATTTTCTTTTATTGTATGTTTTCTGTTTTTGCCTTTTCTGTCATTTTACCGGGTTTTTTGTTTGCAATTAACAGAAAATGTCTGTGAGGATGACAGAAATTTTCTATTTTTACTTTTTTCTGTCATTTCACAAGTTTTCTCGGTTTGCTGCTAACAGAAAAATTCTGTGATGTTCCATTTTCTCTTACCATACTTTCTGTCATTTAACGGCTTTTTTTTCATGACTCACAGAAATTTTCTATGAAGCTCCATATTCTGTCATTTCACACACTTTATTTCTTTCACATCATCTTTTAATGACTGAAATAAAAACAGATACAGAACATTAGGACTGCTGCCATATTTCAAGAATGAAATATTTCACCGCTTTTAAACAATCACAAGCAAAGGCAAGTTAGTATTCAAGAATATTGGAAAATATGCAGTGTTAAACAATGCAATCATAGCTGGTATTTTACTATACAGTAATATCTTTCAGCATTACTTGAATTAAGGTAAACGGTACGTGGTGGCCGAAGAAAAAAAGAAACTCACATTGCCCTGCCTGCACTACAGGCATACAGTAAAAGCATGCAAAATATGCAGTAATGGCAAGTAAAGTAGAAACGAAACATGTGCCTTTCTGTCATACAGAATGGCATGATTCACTCTACAATAGTAATACAATACAATGAATACGACACAAAGTAATAATACCTGAACAATGAAAACAACCAGTCACTAAACTAATGGCAAGCATACACAAAAGGAGAGTATTGGAAAAATGTGCTTTGTTCATGACTAGCACTGCATTAAGCAGCAAGATGAACGCAACAGGCCATAAGGCATGCCACGGGCTGTTTGCCTTATCACACTGTAACTGGAAAACATTTTTTCACTCCAGGTAGTAAGTCTTATCTTGAGACTACAATAACTTTAAAATGAAAAAAGTAACACAGACATGATAGAATGTAGTGCTACAATTCATACAACCAGCCACGGAAGTGTAACAGCAAGTATAAGCAAAATAAGGCATCTTAAGCAAATTGTGTCTTGCCTGACACTAGTACGAAATGAAATAAGATACAAGCAACAGGACATAAAGCATGCCACAAGCTGTTTGACTTATCAGTGTGACCATATAACATTGATTCTCTATACATAGTACATCCACTCTTGTGACTACTGCATGATAAGGCATGCCACAGGCTGTTTGGTTTATCACAGCGTACACATAAAATATTGATTTAAAAAGTTGTCAAATTTCAGAACAGTTAAAAGTCAAAGTCTTGCATGATGAGGGAAGCAACTTTTGAAGAGGGGCAGTGCTGCTTCTTCTTCGAGTGCTCTGCCTTCGTTCCCCGGACAGGATTCACAGCTGCAATGGTCCTGAAACAAGGACAGAGCATTGTTACTCCTCGGACAGTGAGCATATCTATGCTGTCTTCAAAGAAGGAATAAACATTCCAAGAAGACTGCGCCCCTCCTCCTACCCCAAAATTTAATTCCTTTGTAGCCCACATTTCAGTTTCATTGTGTGCACTAGTGAATATATCCAGTAATCTTTAGTACTCAGTACAAAACCAGACTTCAAGCCAAAATAAACCTTTCCTAAATGTTCACTTTAATAAGGTTTTTAACAACCATAGTGTTTTGTTACATGCGTGAAAGCTGCTCACTGAACTCCAAAACTAGGTTTTAAGAGGATGCAAAAACAACTCCATGCAACCTGTTGTTCTTGGGCAAAATTCATTCTGTCTGCACTTTCCCAATTTGTTGCCCACCGCGGTGGCTCAGTGGTTATGGCACTCAGCTGCTGACCCGAAAGACGTGGGTTCGATACCGGCCGCGGCAGCCGAATTTCGATGACTGCGAAATTCTAGAGGCCCATGTGTTGTGCAATGCCAGTGCGCGTTAAAGAACCCAAGTGGTCGAAATTTCCGGAGCCCTTCACTACGGCGTCCCTCATAGCGTAATTTGCTTTGGGACGTTAACCCCTAATAAATCGAATCAAACCAATCTGTTGATGTCTGTGTGGCAGCAAAAAAATGCATTTATTGCGGCGAAAACTAAATTTAAAAATTTGCCGGTCACTCAATTCAAATTCTAACGTATACGCCGAAAAGGACTTCATGACCAGTTTTTGAAGTTAGTTGCGGGGTTGCTTAGGGCCTTGTGATCTGCACCCAGAAATCTGACGTGTCAGTAGACTGCAGTCTACTTAGAAAATGAGGCAATAATGACAACACCTGTGCTTTGTTTCTTCATTTTATGTAGCTTGTAAAAGCACCATTTCAGTCTCCTTGCAATCAGACAGTAGCCTCTCGACAAAGGCCAACTTCAGTTTGCATTCAATGTTCCTTCAAAGTGCTCTCTGACACCAGAGTAGCAATGTCTATGTATACACAGGCCGAATCATCAGCATGCCTATTTTGTACCACCCGAAAGTACAGTCGTAAGCAAAAATCTTTTTTGACAGGCAATAATTAAGTTTGCAAGACATATTGACGTGCTTTGTCTTTACAGAGATTCAGATGCATGACGAGGGATATGCACATTTTAGTGAAGCTGGAATTAACAGAACTGAGCAGAGGCTTGTTTGTATTACTAATGCCCAACTAGTAATACGCAAGTCTAAAATGATGTCTAGTGCTGCAGAGCAAGCTGTTACGTGAATGTGACGTTACCCTCTCACATCTGCACACAGCTTCCACTGTCCCAGAATAGTGCAAAGTGCCTGCTACCCTGAGTGAAAAACTTTTCTGACCACAACCTCAAGCAAAAACCCAGCAAAAGGTTCATGCAGAATGCACATAAAATATTCTCTGAAGGCAGAATCAAAACAAAATTAAGCAATAGCTTCGAACAAAACTTTTGGTTGAGCATTGGGAGTCGCACATTTTCAGTGCTATAGCATTTTCCCCAGACACCGCTAGTAAAGCTCACATGCAGTCCTCAATAATGCAAGTATTAACAGCCTTTTTCAGTATCCTGGCTTATGCTCAGTTTGAGCTGGGCTGCAAGGAAAAGGTACTTTCACTATCAGGCTTAGCTGTCCTCGAGGCTAGTCAACACAGCTGAGCGTGTCTGTACAACAGCCTGGGCTCCTCACTCCTTCCACATATTGCCGCGTATCATTGTAGTGTCCGCGCAAGGCCGCAGGGAAAGGGTGTTATCGTTGTTGTTCGTGACGCGAGAAGCGCCCGGACTAATCTCGATTGATCACAGCCATGAAGAGCTGCATCTAAGTGTTTCTAGATTTGTCTAGATGATCTCGGCCTGTTATCTCGAAGTTTCCCAGCCGGCTTTAAATTGAACGATGCCGCGAGCAGCGGGCATTCCTTAGTTCGACGACTGACGAGCACGTTTGTTTCTTACGCCGCCGCCGAGTGATTCAGTTGCTTTGCGGGCGCAAGTCAGCCCAAATAAAGAGCTTCGTTTACAAGACTTCTTGGTGTCTTTCTGACCGCTGGACTGCCGTCACTACAACGTGACATCTGGTGGAGGTGCTGGGTAGCCTTCCAGGTACCGGGAAACCCCTGCAAGTCGTGACGCCAGCCCTTTGAGTTATTCACCGGAAGACCTGACTCCAGTCTACCACGCAGCCTCTGGAGCCTCCAGCCATGACTTACGCCACAGCAGTGCGCCGTCCTGTACCTCGACGACGGGACCCAATCCCCTATCGCCATTAGCCAGCTGCGCTGGAGCGCCGCCCTCTAGCCCCAACTCGCCCGTCCTACGAGCGTCGCAGACGGCCTAGGAAATGCGACAGCGCCGCCCACTATGCTTCCACTGTGGAGAAGCCGCTCACATTCTTCGGTACTGCCCATGCAGGAGAATGGGCATGCAAGGGTTCTCTTACGACGCTCCACGACCCCGACCCGGCCAGCGACCAGCCGAAATCGAGGACTTTTTGCGTGGGGAAGAATACTCATCGCCGTACCGCCTATCACGTTCCCCATCGCCATCGTCACCGCACTATGTATCTCCTAGCCGAGGCTACGCAGTGCGTGGACGCTCCCCCACCCCCAAAGGTTAAACTGAATAAAGCAGCCTCTGGAGGTGAGGTTGCTTCTGAGCGCAAGAACTAAGATCCTCCATCCACGACAACGCAAGACTATGCCTCAACTACGAAGAGAACTACGAAGAGAACTACGAAGAGAACTACGAAGAGAACTACGACGAGAACTACGAAGAGAACTACGACGAGAACTACGACGAGAACTACGACGACCCCTACGACGACGACGACGACCCCTACGACGACGACGACGACAACTACGACGACGACAACTACGACGACGACAACTACTACGACGACGACAACTACTACGACGACGACAACTACTACGACGACGAAAACTACGATGATGACAACTGCGACTACGACGACAACTACGACGATGAAAACTACGACGACACCGACGACGGCAACGACAGGGCCAGACTTGAAGCTTTTACCGCTGCCCTTAAGCCTTATTATGACCGCTAAAGGACTCGAAGTCAGCATTCTACGTGTTTGTTTTCATTTTAAAGCATCGAGACGATGCTTCTTTGAGAGGGGGGTAATGCCGCGTATCATTGTAGTGTCCGCGCAAGGCCGCAGGGAAAGGGTGTTATCGTTGTTGTTCGTGACGCGAGAAGCGCCCGGACTAATCTCGATTGATCACAGCCATGAAGAGCTGCATCTAAGTGTTTCTAGATTTGTCTAGATGATCTCGGCCTGTTATCTCGAAGTTTCCCAGCCGGCTTTAAATTGAACGATGCCGCGAGCAGCGGGCATTCCTTAGTTCGACGACTGACGAGCACGTTTGTTTCTTACGCCGCCGCCGAGTGATTCAGTTGCTTTGCGGGCGCAAGTCAGCCCAAATAAAGAGCTTCGTTTACAAGACTTCTTGGTGTCTTTCTGACCGCTGGACTGCCGTCACTACAACGTGACAATATGTATTCTCCCCTACAGATGCACTTTGGAAGAAATATGTGCGGCTTACAGCGCACCCATCAAGAAAGCTTCATGTCAAATGCAGCAATAACAGTGCTGTATCTCTCATCAGCAATCCTCGCATAATTGACTGAGGAGCCAATTTATTGAGGCACACATAGCGAGGTATGTGCCACCACAATATGTAATGCTGTATGCATGGGTTATCTGGCATAGTGTACAACTCAAGACTGTAGGCTCAAATACTTCAAAAAGGAAGTCTTTCAGTCGACGGCACCAACCAACCGTTACGATGTGGTTAATTTGGCTTAATTTGTGGTTTATCCTTTCCCTTTGCGAGCTGGTGTGATGGATTAGCAAGTGCATGGGAATTCACCATGAAGTCGTCAGAATCATTCGACACCATAGGGGCATCTGCCGCTGCATTCTTCAGTTGTATCCAGCTATAGTCACAATATGAAGCATTGCCTAACAGTTCATGCTGAAATGAATGCAAATCAAAATACAAAAGAGAAAAAACCCAAACTTCTCATTAGCAGTGAACCTGTCTCCGACAAGTGGGAGCAATACCAGAAATAGGGGAGGGTGACCGGTGCAATCGCACAAGACGTCACCAAGATGGGGATGCTGAGTTGCCCTGTGGGTGTCATGCTACACCCTCCCATCCTCTACCCGCCATCCCTCTGTCCCTCGACCTTCAAAAAAGACATTTCCAGAGCTCTTCAAAATGAGGGAGACAATATGTATGCCTGAAGCGTGCCAAAATGAGTGCATAACTCGCTGCTGCAGAGGGTTGCTAAGGGTGCATGTACCTTACAGATGCGGCATAGTTTCAGGCGTTGTTGTTGCGGGCAGGACCATCTAAATGACATCCTTTCCACCCGAAAGCTCTGCTGCGGCAGAAGGGAAAGGGGTAGGGGAGGACAGCTGTGCTTAGAGAGCTTTGTCAGTTCACTGCTTAGCTTTTGTCCCATCTCAGTTGTGCAGATTCTTTCCATCTTTGAACTTAAAACTGCCTTCAGCACGCCCTGTGCATTATCTAAATCGGAACACATCTGACTGTGTCAAGCTGTATTGCCTTTAATGGTGGTAGGAAATAATGTGTGCACCATTTCTCTCCTTTTTGCATGCTCTGCTCTGTGAGAATTTCATTACAGCTAGTTCTTCTTTTAGGCACCCAGCGGTTGCCACTGCAGAGTGGAACTGCTTGATTTTAGGCATTAGTTACAGACCTAAATGTAGACTGGGCTTTTTGCTAATCATCTTTGAAACTCACAGGATTTTCGACTGTGAGCTCATAGTTGCTCGTTCATAAAATACTTGTCTTCGACAAAAAATGTTTTCAATTATGAATGCCAAGAGAAAATGGACACAGAAAATTTGAATGATTTTGTAGAGAATGGTTGTAGTGCTACTATCGTTGCTATGTGCATAGATGTAGACAAAAATTTTATGTTCTGGCAACTTAGAAAGACTTAATTTCCTGTGCCTGGCATTATGTCGGCAGTGTTTGTTTTTATTTTGAAATTCATTTGCTTCTACCCAATCACCTGTCCTGCCTCTCGCATTGTAGCCATGGACTGTGCAAATGAACGCTCCCAACAAGCTGTCTTGCCTTATGCGCAGTTCTAAGCAAGACAATTTATGAAAGAAAAAGAATGCCGAAGTGCTAAAATTGCTGGTGCATTGTGACAGTTTTCAAGGAAAAGCAGAGACGTTGGAAAAAGCCCTTTTTAAAGTACAGGAACAAGATGAATTATCGTAGTAAGTTTAAAACTAACCTGATCTAGCCTGCCTAACTTTCCACAGCCTGCTGTTTAACCTGAGTAACTTCAGCTCATGTCGACAATAGCTGTTTTCCCCATTAAACTTTTGCTCATGTGTATGCAGGAAAGTGGTACGCCAGACCTTCTTCACACCAGTCTGCAGCCAAGGCACTGTTATTAGGAACAGAAGGAATCCGTGATGATAAATATAATGCTTGTACCATTTTCTACATATCCAACTGGAAAAAGGTTTCAATTCTCCTGTCACCCAATTTAACGCTATCAAAATTTTGTTATGCTGGCTCTTTTGTAGGCACTATTAAGAGTGGAGCAGGGAAGACTAAAACATCAGCTTCATGAGCTAAATAATATTTTCAAAAGAAGTGAGAATGCCCTGCGAAAGCCAGTATCGTCAAACACAGCGACCCAGAGAAGAGAGATTGCATGAAAAGTGGGACAGGTGGAGTGTACTCATGGTTCTAGGAAACTAACGCACAACTCAAAAATCTGTATACCACTTCTCTGCTGCTTCATGGATATGTACACCAATGTAACACATGTTGACTGTGACCACGAACACTATGATAACACCAAACTAAATCCGGCCGGTCCCGTCCGTGACCCAATATTACAACCATTCAAGACATTTTAGTGTTATTATTGCAGGGGCAGATTCATGGGTGCAACTGGAAGGGGGGGGGGGATTTGAAGGGGGGGGGTATATTAGAACCATGTATTCCTTGGACATTTTTCATCTAAGAAATGAGGTGCAACATGGCTGTCATTTAATATTTTCCAGCGGGAATCTTTTCCTTGGAATCAATTTCCCCTAATTTCTCCTGGGTAAGCATTACCATATATACTAAACAAGGTTTCTCAAATACAACTCAAAAACAACAGTCTTCAGTGGACGCTGGATATTTAACATATTAAGACAGAGTATTCTGTTTCTGCTGCAAGCTCTTTGACAGGGATCCCATGTAATCACCAGCGGCAACTGGATAAAATGACTGGAGGCACATGGCACAGATTCTTAGAAGCCTCGAATATTTCACAAATAACTTCGCACCATATCAAGCTTGCACAGAGGCAAGACTAAGAATGAAGCATAGCAAATGCATTGACAAGGAGCATGAACTCATCATGGCGCAAGCGAAGAAACTCTTCAAGAATGTCTTAGAGCACCTGATCAAGATAAAAAGTATATATGGTATTTTATGGCTGTTCAGACTGGCTTTTTGCAATCTGTGAGGAACCTGGGAAAAAAAAATGACAACAGACTACACAGAAAGAGGACCACATGGACTGAAGCACTGAATGATCAACTTTTGTACAGTTTCCAGTCAGCACACATGGCAAAAAAGGTGAAACCATATCAGGAGATACCCCGAAACAATGTGACAAGTGTTTTTTTTTAAGTCTGAAAAACACAGGGAATAAGCCAGTAAGGATCTGCATAGCTGATTCTAGGACACAGCAGAAAAGCAAGGTTAGTGAAGAATGGCCAACAAGGAACAGGGAAGAAACCAGTGTGGAAACAAGTGTACAAGACATGGTCTTGAAAGCTAAAACCAATAAAACATAAAAAAGTCACAGGCCAATGAATAACAGGGCAAAAGGCTAAAAAGATTAAAGTCCCAAAAGTGACAATGAGGTCAAAGACCAAATGTAAAACCAGAAGGAAGTGGTGAAGGCAAAAAATAAAAAATACGACTGAAGGCCGAGGGCACACATGGTGAGACAAGTGTCGCATATCTAAAATCTGGTATTGCATGGCGAATAGGCTGGTACTTTTTCAAATAATGAAACTGAAGGTTTCCTTATGCACTGGTCCTTCATTGCCAGTATCTTGCCTGCTTTGATGGTTTCACAAGCCAGTGAGTTTTTGTTCTTCGCTATTACTTCCATGCTGTGAAATTTGGATAAACGTCCTGTTTGCAAAATTTTACAGTTCCGACAGTGAATGCCAAGATGGCAGCATTACTCATTATCAGAAAAAGAACTAGCCTACCTGTCATGCAATGCCTGGTTTTAGCTACACAACACTTGTCTCATCACGTTTATCCTGGGCCTTCAGCAGTATCTTATTTTTTGCCTTCACCACTTGCTCCTGGTTTTACACTTCGTCTTTTCCCTCATTGTCAACTTTTATCACTTTTAACTTTTTGCTTTTTGGCCTGTTACTTGCTGCCCTCTGAGCTCTTTATCTCTTCTATCACTTGTAACCTTCAAAAGCATGTCTTATTTTTTCACTTGTTTTCATCGTTGTTTTTGGCATGTTTCTTGTTGGCCATTCTTCACAACCTTTGGTTTTTTGCTGCTTCATAGATACAGCTGCGCAAATTCTTGCTGGCCCATTCCCTGTCTTTTCCGCCTAAAAAAATCTGCTTGTCGTATGTTTTTGTCTTATTTTGGTGCTCCGTGATACAAGATTTCATATGAAATGGACCTTGCCTAGCTTTTTTCGTCGTGTATCCGACAGCTAGGAAGGTGTACAAATAGCTGTCCCCGTTTCTTCTGATATAAAAGCTGGCAGTTCAGCATCCATGTTGCCGCCTTCTCTGCAGCTCTTTGCCCAACAGAAAGTGTTTCTCTAGCTTTTCACTGTAAACAATGAAAACTTTCTGCGATTACCTGAGCTTCTTGGTTAATACGACAAAGTCATGAAAGAGCATTTAGGTGTGTGCCAGGTGTGGCAGATCACTACTGCAGCAAAACAAATTAGCATAAAATGTTTCACGTGATGGTGAAGAATGTGATCAAGCATTTCACAGAAAATTAAATGACTGAAGTGAGTGCTTTTTTGCCTCTGATGCCTCCCTTCTGGCTAGCAATTTCATGAGTACCCGAAAAGGAATGTGTACTATGGTGGCAAAGATACCTTGGTGAAAGTGCATCATGCTGCGCCATCTAATAAGTATTGTTTATTTTTTTTCCCCTGTAACGCAAGTGCAAGTGCTTCTGGGGCACTGCAACAGCAACAACCGACTCTCTTGGATAAGTCGGGAGCTCACTCTATGCGACTGTTTCTTACCAAATAAGCACTTTATCGGTCTCTTAATTACTGGGATCTTGTTGCTGCCACTTCTCTTTGAATAACCATACTACTTGTCACTTTGATGCCCATTCTATTCATGTCCCTTGGACTGGTTGATTTATTAAAGAAACTTTAATCAGACATATAATATCTATGCTTTGCTTATGCATGCACTTTTAGAAGAGGAGCTGAAGGTGTCAGCATTTTCAGTTCATGTGACTAATTAACTCATCTTTCAGTGGCAAGCCTCATTGCTTTTCTATATTTTAAACCGTACTATCTGCTTGCAAAGTTGGTGGTTCGTGACCTTCGGTGGCATTGTGGTGGCGACTTCCGGTTGCCGCTGTTGGTTTGCAGTACCCCTTCAGGCTACAGCCATCTAAGGGCACAGCTTGCGGTAATGTACTGTAAAGCACAATTTTGTTTTACAATTGGTCTTCCCTCTGAAAAATACCGATAAAAAATTGCAATGTAAAAAAAGTAATATAAACAAAAGGAAATAATGAGAGGCTTTGCAAGTATGGGCCTCAGCAAGGGCTCACACAAGGTGCAGTAAGGTCGTGCCTGAGACAACGTGATACTGCCAAAATTACCTGGCAATGTTGCATGTTGCAGGGGTTACACTTACTGAAAGGAGAACATTAAGAAAGTACGGAGAATGGGACACATCTTAAGGTGGTACTTGTGAATCACTGTGTATTTTGAGGGACCGTTCTGCTACCATATACGCCTGTGCACACAGACAGGGAAGCTACTGGCAAAGCGCTGTTTGGTAGCTGTCATCACTGATTACTTAGTTAAATATGGGGTCCTTCACTCCATGCAAGGACACTGGCATGACAGCTACAAACTGCTGGAAATGAAAAGTTGCATGTCATTCAGAGATCTGCCCTCGGCCATTGTTTATGAGACATTGGACGCATACCTAGCACACTTCCCTCTTTTCTGCATCTCTGGAGGCATCTGCATATATCACATACTGTGACTTTCAAGGAGCTTCAAAGGGAAGTTTTCCCATTCTTATATCGCCGGCTGTCATTCAGATGAAGTAAAAAAAGCCCAGCTCTCCCAAAATATCTCAGATATATGTCTTCACACCCGGTTGCACGTGCATATAGCACTACCATCGCTCGCACCAGTTCACATATGTAAGCAGCAAGCTACGCGGCGTGCACCAGCAGCTTGGTGCTTTCGCACTGGTCTTGTAATCTGTCACCTCTGCTCATAATTTAAGCAAGTTATCACCAGCACTGAAGCGCAGCAGAATGCTTGCTAGATCGCGCGCCTATGCTCTGTACAGCACGCATATACCTAGATACACCTATCCGTATTACATAAGAAACATAATGCTAGCTATTTTATCACCAGACATAATATTCATCTTTAAAATATTTATATTATGCCTCACATCCACGCAAAAGCAATAGTATGGGGAATTTATTTACAGCGTTGACCTAGGTGACTCAAAGAGATTCTCCACCACAGTACACAAGAACATTGTGGAGGAGCAACCACAAAGCAGGAAGCATGTACAGATCACTTCCGGGCCAACATTGACATTTCTGAGGGGAATACAAGGAAAGTGTCAAGCTTGCTGCTTGGTCTTTCAGGCGGAAATTTGCACATATTGAGTGGTTTAAGCTTAGCGTGAGCCAATGGGGCCCTGTCAGCCAATGCCACACACCACACGTGTATTTGGAGTACCGATCCCGCACACGCACTCAGCTTCGACTGAGGGACAGAGGATCGTCGCAAGTAAACAAACCTTCAAGTTCACAAAGCGGACCTCGGCGCACGACAGAAAAGCACACATGTGCACCATGCTGCATGGAAATAGCCCGGAATAATTTTGCAGTTCACACACCCTAACCAAACGACATGTGGCGAACGGTGCAACCGGAGAACATGATGTTTGTCATGCGATCAAACAGTTCATTGCATGGAGCGCCTCTCTCAGCATACTCTCAGAGTATGAGCGCAAAACACCAATTGGCCCATTGGGGGTAGTGAGTAAACATTCTTGAGCCCAAGGTATGACTAATCCTGATAGAATTCAAAGGAGCACTATGAGAGTAAATCGAGAAGACTGCCGGGCAAGAAACAAATGGCCGGACTTTGAAGAACCCTGTCAGATTTGTCCGATGTATTTGGAAAAAAAAAACGCTCCGGGTCTATCCGACATACTAAGGGGAGGAAATGCACCGGGTCCATCCGGCATACCTTTAGCCACAGCATTCTCTCGCAGTCAGTAGTGAGAGCAAACCATACAAAAATTTCACTGCTCTATTTAATAACCCCATTGTGAGTTATACAGACAGAAGACTTAGCAGATGAATGCAATTCCAAAAACTGTTGGAGCTAAAGAAGATTATTTTTGACAGAACTCACAAAATGACTGCTAACGTGAACAAGGAAGCCTCATTGACTTAGTGTGCTCAAAACTTTGGCTGCAGAAATGAAGCACTGTGGTTACAAAGGCTTGTACACTTACACCATGATTCCAGTCATGTTGAATGACCCGATAAGAACAAACATCATGCATGACCCGCCACTAAACCAGGGTGTCAAGCAAGCTACTTTCTTCCAGTTCCCTGACTTTTCCATGGTTTCCCCGACTATTTAAGTTAAAATCCTCTGACCACTGAAGAGGCGGAAAAACACAGCGGCCAATGGTAATGGACAGTATACATGACCTATTCAAAACAAAAAACTATATACTGAAACTTCAAACGCTGCAATCAAAATAGATTTGCTCTTATTTGAGGCAGCTGATTTCTTCTTGAAGAAAGTCCAGCTTCAATGCGACTTATGAAGCTATCTTTGCTTTTTCTGTTCCATTTCTCTAACAAAGGTGGTTAACATAGCCTTTATTCTTCTGAGCATACGTTGTCTCCACTAAGTGTGTTCATATTTAAAATTTTTATTTTAAAGCGCAGAGTATTAAAATTTAACTGGCTTAAATTACAAGACAAATGTGTTTCCACATAATACAGGAATGAAAACAACCAGACATTGGACAAATATTTAAATCCTCATCATTTATCCTATCCGAACACAGATTAAGCACCACAAAATAAAAAAAAATACAAAATACAGCATACCCTCCAAATAACGCCAGAACCACATCAGCTACCAGAGCTCAAGATCAAAGAAGCTCCAGCAGCCGTAGTGTAAATGCGATCAAACCATCACAAAGTTCATCGCAAAGTTACATGAACACAGGTCCTCATACTTACTAATAGCAAAAGAATGCTGACAATTTCTGCGAAGTACCATCTACGACGTCAAATCCATCAAATCTGCATGGTGACGCGTTCAAATCTATTCATAAACAATGGATGGCCATAAACATGGCCACAAAAGAGTTACTGGCATTGCATGCACATATGCACTCTTCAGTAAATCCCCTCCCCCAGGTGCTGCGCTCCTCCGGGAAAATATCTATGACCCCTATGAGCAAGCTACGTGTATGACTTCCACCAAAATAGCCATACACTGCTACATAATCTCAGAAGCAATATAGTACCATGTACCCTTTCCAACCCTTTCATATTAGTGACTAGGCACCATGCAATGCAGGTAGTACAGCCATAATCTGTGAAGAAGTGGTTGAAGATCAACTCCACAAAAAATACTTTTATCTGTCTTTCCTTTCTACAGATTTTTTCAGAGCACTATTTTACCAGCTGCATTAACCAAGCAGCAACAGCAGCAAAATTTCATTCCATAGCTGATTAGTTGCCTGGGTTCAGCAAACATTTTCTTACTTTAAAAAAATCGCTTTTGCAATTTGTTAGCATTTTCATAAAAAGTCTTATGATAAAGTGGTATATACCTATAACTTTGATCATCACTGCATATATAAGAAGTGCCAAAACCAAAACAAGAAAGGCTGTCACAACTCAGTTAACAAGTGAAATCAGTACTTACCGCTGTGTGATCTCCAAGCAGAGGCTTGTTTCCTTGGGGTACACAGCATTGAAAGCAAAGTGCACCAAAAACATGAGATTGAAGCCTGGCATGGGTTGGCTGCGTACATCACTTGCAGGGTGTCAATGCATATGGTGAAGCTCTTTGCAGTAAGAAAACTGCCTCCTGCGCAAAAAAGTTTTAAATCAGGAATGCTCGCCCGAGTGTGGTACCATAGGGAATTATACCTTTTGCAATGATGAAAGGAGAACATGGCATGTCCCCGATGTCGTCATCACTGGCAGATTCCTGGCATAAGAGGGAGTTAAATGCGTATAAGAGTTGTCTACTAAAGTAACACCATGTGAAAGCTGCAACTTTAAACCAGTTACAAATAAGCATGCAGCAGAGCATAAGCATAAATAAGTCATTTCTGCGGTTGCTCAGACTTATTTTTCCCAACAATACGTGGTGATATGCTTTGGATTGTATAGAAATAAGTGTCAACCACATATAAAGGCCCTAAAAATCAGCAGAGGCATTTACACATGCTGGATTGTCTACAATACATAAACATTGCATCATTTTAGTCAAATACAGCTCCAGAACAAAGTGTAAATACCTCTCAAGAGCAAAAGAGGCCCACCATAGAGTGGTGTCAAGAGACTGTCCTAGCACTGCAGTTAATCCGGCAGAACGGAAGTGAATAACCTTGCACCTGCCAGCCCCCTCAAATGTCACACTACTAGGTCACAGGGGAATTATTTAACATAAGCAGAGCGCAGCTTGCGTTTTATCTCAAGCAACCGAGCAAACTGTTTGTAAATGGCTATGTTTTCAGTAGCATAGTACGAGGTACTAAGGTGCGCAGTCATCGTGATCGCCGCAGTGCTGCGGAAAGTTCGAGCTCGCGTAGTGAATGCTGAATGGTTTAATGTTATCTCGAGGCGCCCATTTAGCGAGTACACGAACTATTTGCTAAAGAAGCACCAGAAAAACGCAAGCAGCAGATATCGTATTCAACAGCCACAGAGCCCAAGCAGACGCGCGCGGCACGGTTGTGGGTGGGCGGATGGATGGATGGTAGTGGCTTAACCCTTCGTATCGGGCGGTGGCTTGCGCCTACTAGTCTAGAATTCCACCCCCTCCCCCTTTTTAATTTGTATTTTAATCTGTGTAATCTGACCATTTTTCATAAAGTTAAACCTCCCTTGACCTCTTCCACGGGCTGGCCGAAGCGATGGCGATTGCCACTGGAGGATCCAGACTGAGCTTGCGTGTCGAAGGCGTTCAGAAATTTTGAATGTCGACTCGATTGACATCAGTGCCGTTCAAAAACTTCCCTGTGGCAGCGCAAGTTCAGCATTTGAAACGCCCGTGTAGAAACTTTTGCGACTGCGCTGACCCGTGCAACACTATTTCGGCCCAAAAATAAAATCAGTGTTAAATCTTACAAAATAAACACAATTACTGCATTATTTGCACCTGCATGAGTAAACGTCAATAAAAATAAAAAGATACAACGTACACTTATGATCCTTTCTTAGACGAGAAACGAATTTGAAAATCCCGCGCTCTTTGACGTACTCCTCCGCTAACCAATCGCGTACATCCCTGGCCTAAAATTTCCCGCGCTCACTCACTCGGTTCTTTTACGTGTGCCCATCTGCAGACAAAGCAAAATTTGTGCATTTTCCCGCAAACTATAGCACTCCTCCGTGTTTCTCGCTAGTGTTCCTCTCTCTTCCGCGTGCTGTGCGCCTTTTGTGAGAGACAGTAAAGCAGCAGTGACGCATCGGCGGTAAAGCGGCTGTGGTGGGCACGCTCAAGGTCCCCCGGCAATTTATCTTCACTGCCCGTTTCAAGAGCAGTACAAGCCCGCAACAATACTCCCAAAAGACGACAAAAAGCGTATCGTTCACGCCGGTAAAAACATGCACCACTTACCTTGCGTGCGAACGCTCTGATCGGTGAAAATCACGGACACAGCACGCCGGTGTTATCCGCGCTCACCGCACATCACGTCCATGCCGTCGATGAATGTAGGACCGCAGCAAATAGAACTGCTTCTCATTCTGCGCGCTAATATTGCGTGTAGAAACTTTTTGAAGCTTAAAACATGTAATGTGATTGATGAAAGGTAGCAAAGGTTTTTCGGATCACTTTTTTTGTGTACCGGCGGTGCCACGTCACCAACGTTCGGTGAAATGGGGGTGTTGCGGCTCCAAAAACAGAAAATTACTTTCTTTTCCGTGAACGTGTTTCTGTTAAGGGAGCAAAACAGATATTCTCTGTATGACAGCAGAAAATTTCCGTAAAAATACTTGTCATTTCACGCACATTTCTTACAGTGGAATATATACATGCTTTAACTGTTCTCGAGTTGGCCACATTTCTTCGTACTGCCGAAGGCTGCCAACGTCGATCTACCGCCGCTATCTGGACTGCGTCTCTTTCCGCCGCTCTTCGTCGCCATCTGAACCGCATTTCTCGATACGGACGCCCAGACCCCTTTAACCAACCGCTCGTCGTCACCTCAGCGCCATCGCTCTCCATCGCCCCGACATAGCCGCCAGTCGTCCCTGTGGTGTCCGGCTTATCATCGTGGTCGCTAATACGCAGGCGCGCAAAACGAATAAAAGGCGTGCTGCGCAACCTGCGAGTGGGCTTATCTCGGTCAGCCACGCACCGACCAGCATGTGGCAGGAAACGTCGCTTCGCACCTGGAAACTTGTCTGCTCCTTTGAATGAAGCACGCAACACAACAGTCCCCTGCCCCGTATGCTGATCTCATTCGTAAAACTGATGGATGCAGCGTCTGGAGGTGATGCTAGACCGAAAGTCCTCCCTTGACTTTCCGTACCAGACGAAACTTGATCGACGTGCACGTGCACGGTGCGCTTTCCACTACTTTAATCCATACCGGAGCGCAGGTAGCACTTCAGCGTCGCTTGCGGAAAGTGCTCACGTTTGCCCCTCAGCCGTTGTTCGTCGTAGTTGGCATGTGCACTGGCCGTGTGGCCGTTGCGGGGCGCTATACTTCCGTTTCATTAAGCGTGCTAGCCCATTGCTCTCAAGATCTCCTCCTTGGCGTTGACGTTTAGATCGCAGCTCTTAGGCGCGCGTTTCTGCGTTTCGCTGCGTCGCCGTTGTCCGTTGTAACCAGGAGAGGGTAAAAAAGCAATCCCCTCAACCCCTTAGCAAGAAACGAGAAAAAAAAAACAGCGCCACGCGGGCGGCTCTCGCCGCCGCGCGTCGTAAAACGGGGGAGAAGGAACCCCTTGAGAGCGACTAGCCTTTGTGTGTGTGGCTGGCCCTCTCCCACCGCTCGCCTACGCGGTGCGCGGGGGGATTGCCGTCGATTATTATAGACTGTACGAGTAGTTTATACTCAATGTTGATGGAGAGGGCGTAGCCTTGCGTGCGCTAAGAGGAGCCCTCCACCTCTTCACTCGCGCAACGGCGGCGGCGCAACGACAGAAACTTCTAGATGCTCTTCGAAACCACTCCAGCCTTTGACTACTGAGGACGCGCGCCCAGCGCGAGAAGGAGACTGCACAGCCGACAGTGTGTATGTGCACGCATGCCTTGGCATGATGAGCAGAAAGACGTGCAGTAAGCCTATATAAAAAAATTACCGACGATTACGTTACTTCCTAATGCGAAATTTGAGCGCAGCAAATAAGCTGTTTCACCTTTTCGATAGTGAGTCAACCCCAGCTGCGGAGTTGGTTTCAGGGACAACGCCGCCGATGCCGACACAAACAATATGATACCCTCGCTTCCGCAGCGCTAAGAACCAGGTCTAGCCGTGGGAAGGTGGTCACGTATTCGTCGACGTGCCGGGGCCTACGTGAAATAACCGGCGCGTCGGCAACTGAAGAGCACCCTATCCGCCACACAAGAACAGGGGGGGGGGGACCCTTTCCTCCTCTTTCTGCATGGCGGCGACGGTGTTCTATGCAGTCACGTTATCTTGACTCTCTAGCGGCGTCAGCGGCATCCAGCGGTATGAGTCGGTCGCTGCTAGCGCTGGGGGGATGAAAGGGGGGCGGAGCTGGTTACGAGGCCGACGACGACGCCGACGACGACGCGAAACCCAGGAACGGACGCCAAAGAGCTGCGCTCTAAAAGGGCGTTCGACCGCCCGAGCCGCCATAGGTAGGAGGTGGAGCGAGCGCGGCTTCGGCCGCTTATCTGTTTTTATGCGAAGCATATTACTAGAGCTACACTACAGCCCGTCGAGCGCGGCGGTGGAGCTACCATTGACCTTTAGCGTGACCACGTCACACCACGTGACAACATGACGTCACAGCAGTGGAGAGATGGGCTGCCGGCTCGCGCGGTCGGCCGCGGCGGTGGAGGCTCCACATCAGAGGCGCTGCCTGCTGCTGCTGGGGGTACATCAATACAGTCTATAGGGAATGGTGGCGGTGGTGGAATAACTAAGGGTGTTTCCAATGTACTTTCCATGGGTGCCAAGAATGCTGTTGTAGCCGGTGCTGGGGCAGCGGTTGTACACTCTGCATTGAATTCACCGATGATCCCGTATATAGCTGCCACGGCAATCCTTGCTACACTTCTAGTGGTTGTATTAAAATGACCAAGTATTCAACCAAGGAAAGCCATGTATTACCAAGCCTAGCCATCAATATGCTTCGCATCTGACTACGCTTAACCTTAGCTAAGCCTCAGACATTTTTTTGAGCCAGCGTCCGCTTCGGCGGATGCGGTTGTTGCTGCGACGCGCGTCTTTTCTCTTCTTTTTCTCTTTCCTCTGATCTTTTAACTCTCCTCTATCTCTCTATCTACACGTGGCAGCTGTGGTGGCTCGGCTTGAGCCAGTAGGCAGGCCCGTGCAATTTTCTTTTCATCCTTCTCTCAGTCAGTCACAACAACAACAACAAGGCCCGAGCCGCCGTTTAAGCTTCCGTGAACACATTTTGAGGAAAGGAAATGCGCAATATCTCTCTCACACATCTCGTTGTGCACCTGAAACAGAGGGAGGGCGCATAACTGCCCTCTTGGGACAGCGGACACCTCAATCGTGCTTTAAGTAAAACGAGCTTCTGGGCAAGTTGGTTACTTTGCTTCCACATCACTGCAGCGTAAAAGAAGACGAGCACAAAGGAAGAAAACACTTACGACACGGTGTTAGGTGGGGTAGAATTGCCCCAGAACATACGCGGCCTGCTGGACAAAGGACCCAAATACGGGCTTCCACCTTCTGTACCGGTTCAAGACCTGGCAGCACTCAACCGCCGCATAGCAAAGAAAGCGCCGACCGAACAACGAGAGAGATGCTTGCTCGAAGGTGCGGACACTCTTTTGAAAACAGCTGGTTTGCAGCGTTTGTCCGTGTCGTAAGTGTTTTCTTCCTTTGTGCTCGTCTTCTTTTACGCTGCAGTGACGTGCTTTAAGCTATGTCGCGGTATGGCAGATGTGCGCTCCATGCTTTGGAATTGAGAACATTGTGCCGGAAATGCTGCCACCTGTAAGGGTGGCAGGGCGGGTGGCGACTTTAATTTAGTATGAAGACAAGCGGGAATTAGCACTTACGCGGCGGAATATCCCGTTCCTCTCGCTCGTAACAGCTCCCACAGCTGTGACAACCTCGCGAAATACTTGCGCAGACCTTGTCTCTGAGAACCAGGCATTGGTGCAGCAAGACGAGCATATATCCATCTATTTCTCCGTCCACAAAGCTTCCTTCATGACAATCAAGAATTGTTAGTGGAGTGCTTCTTGAAGAAGGAGTGTATGGGAAAAATAACTAGTTGTCTGTAATTGTACTCACATTTCTTGCTCGAATTCTATGCCTCAATGTATCGAAATGCTGAAACAGCTGATGAGCTCCGCTCAAATTTCGAATGAGGAAGTAATGTATCGTCCTCTTTCCCACCTGTCCCTGACGGTGGCAACATCGTTTCTCCCATTCACGCCGCTCTCGCAAGACATCTTGCTCTTCCGCAAGCACTCTTCAACATTTCCAAGAACCATACGTACCGTCCAGTTTTGACATCTGCCGCCTACGCCCAGCCGCTCCCTCAAGGTATTGCATTAGCGACTCATAGCCCAACATCCTTATGCCACATCTCATCTCACATCAATTCCGTGGAGGCTTCTTCCAGCTGGTTAGAAGCTGGTTAGGAGCCTGGTAGTCAGCCGAGTGACATACAACCTCCCCTACTACAATCCCATCAAGAGTGAGGTACAACAGGTGGACGTGATCCTACGCAAAGCCTACAAAACCGCACTCCACCTTCCTCACAGCACTTCAACCGAAAAGCTCCTAGCCCTAGGACTACACAACACTTTCGATGAATTGAGAGAGGCACAACTAGTCTCCCAACTGCGCAGACTACTGCAGACCCCACCTGGCAGGGCGCTCCTAAAGAAACTGGGCCGCGGCGATCAAATTCAAGAGATACAGAGGACAGAAACAATCCCAGCCGAATATCGCAAAACACTAAAAGTAACGCCCATACCCAGGAACATGGATCCCAACCTGCACAAAGCACGCAGAGAGGCAAGGGCTGAATACCTACAATAGACATTAGCACCCCAAGAAATGAGGGTATACGTGGACGCAGCCACATACATCAGAACAGCGGGGCGGCACAACAGCAATGCGGTCATCATCATCATCATCATCAGCCTGACCACTTATGCGGTAGAACAACCCGTTTCTCTGGCTCGTAACGGCTGCCACAGCTGTGACAACCTCGCGAAGTACTTGCGCAGACCTCGCCTTTTGAACCAGGCATTGGTGCAGCAAGTCGAGCATATATCCATGTATTCCTCCGGCCGCAGAGCTTCCTTCATGACAATCAAGAACTGTTAGTGGAGTGTTTCTCGAAGAAGGAATATGTATCGAGAATAACAAGTTGCCTGTAACAGCACATGCATGTCTTGCTTGATTTCTTTACTTCAATCTATCGAAATGCTTAAACAGCTGATCAACGGCGCTAAAATTTCGCATAACGAACTAACGTAATCGTCCGCAAGCTTTTAGCCATTAATCAGTAATGAGCCAATAATAAGTACTATTTGATTACTTAGTAATTAGTTCTTAATTATGTCAGGTGTCATAGAGTAGTGACGTATCCAGTGCCACAGAGGCAGTCAAGTGGTGCGGAAAACGCTTTCGCTTCTACGCACTTTAGACAGTCCAAGTGCCACCTGAGATTCCGCCGCCGCTGCGATTGCCGCGCCGTTGCTTCCGGAATTCTGCGCGGGATGTCTCTTGGTCGAACCACAGCCAATTTTTTTGGCAGAATCGTCCTGCATTAGGTTACATCTGCCGTTAATCGCAAACGTACGATTCGTCCGTATTCAGTCCGTATTTTCTCCTTCGATAGTCTAGCAACGTTGATACAAGCTGTAAAAGGGCGTAGTAGCATCTGTGGCCACCCCACATCAAAGGAGACGCTGCTACC
The DNA here is from genome assembly GCF_055824585.1 of Amblyomma mixtum. NCBI lineage: Eukaryota > Metazoa > Arthropoda > Arachnida > Ixodida > Ixodidae > Amblyomma > Amblyomma mixtum. The sequence goes on from NC_143021.1 coordinate 7,819,906, forward strand.
TTTCTTCCATTTATCCATGTACGCGATAGCACTTTGGGACTTGACTTGGCTGTAGGCTATAGTGAACTTTGCGTGTCACCAAGGTGGAGTGCGTTGTTTCATGTGCACGTTTCTTCGTTTCGTGCATCCAAGCAGCGCAGTTTTTGCACTCACTTGGAACGACTTTTCCTCCTCAACGAGCAGCCCAGTGTGAGCCTACTTCATTTTGGTGCCTTCTGTTCTGCGCGAAAAGGTAAGGGTCAGTTAGCTATGGAAATGTGTTGACCGGCTAGGATGCGCAGCGTATGGAAGCTTATCAGTTATCTTCTTTTTTTCCCGAGAGGATACCCAAATGCAACGGGCTTCCGTGTGACGCGGTCTTCTTCAACGTTTTTAGATCCCTTTCAGTTTGCAAGCTCCCCCGGGCCGCGCCCAAGAAAGCGGCCCCCGTCCGCTTCCACTCACCACGCGGCGCTGCTGTCGCTGTCGGCCCGGAGCCTCCGGAGTGGTGGTGGTGAAAACTTTTAATTTCTGAAATAGAGTTTGGGAGCCACAGAGTGGCCACGCTACATGGTCGGCGTCCCTAGTCCGGGACACCGCATGACAATGCCCCGTCTCTAGCCCGTTTCACCAGAGCCCTTTGGGACTCAAGCGAGGAGCAGTTGAGAAGGGCAGTCTCCCATGCCTCTCTGGAAGGGGTAGGGGAAGGGGGGAGGTGGGGATTTTGAGTACATGCCCACACCATGTGGAAGATATCACAGGTCTCTCCACAGTGTGGGCATCGCCCATCCGTGTTAGGATCGTAATGCTTTAAGATTGCAGGACAGAGTAGGGAGCGCTCGCGCTTGGCAGTTGCTGTGATAGCCTGTTCTCATCCGCGATAACCTTGGGAGCGAACACGTCGAACTCAAATTTCCTGTACTTTTGGAGCTGTCACGTTGAAAATTCAGTCTCATGGTTAAAGAACTGTTTCGCCTGGCTAGTAAGGGTAAGATAAAGAGCAGGCTGATGCCAGTTCCCCAAAAAACATTCGTTTGCATTGCGCTTTATCGCATCGCGTTTGCGACGTTTAGCGCTGATGATATGCGTATCTTGAACTAAAGCTATCAATATTTCTTCGGGAGAATGCACGAAACATTAATGAAAGGTTAAAACTAGCGATGTTCCGCTTCTAGATCAGTCACAAAATTCCGCGCTATGTTATCAACGAAGCACCGCACATACGAGCAGCATTTTGCACGTTCTTTAGAATGCCAATTTCAATGAACACAAGCATAAATGCAGACACACTTAACTGGATGCAGGGAGGGAATAACTATAGAAGAGCTTTTTGTTTGCAATGATCGCACAGCCGGGAGCAGTGTCCAGCACTTTCATTTTTAGAATGTTAATTTCATTGAACAGAGACAAGCATTAAATGCAGACACTAAGTCGGAAGCACGGAGGGAATGGCTACAGAAGGCGAGTTTTTTTTATTTGCAATGACAACCTTTTCTCTGTTCTCCAGCCGAATGTTCACGTCTCTCGCATAGAAGTGCATGCGTGTCACTGCGACAAAATGCAGCACTTGGTGTGAGGACTCTGTGAGAGATTGCAGGTCTTATTTTAAAGAAACACAAAAGTACAAACAATAAACGAGGCGGATTTTATCAAAACGGAAACCAATTTCAATATGAGCGAGAAAAAAGGAAAGGAACATGAGAACAACGCAACAACACACGGGAAAAACACACGGGGAAACAGAACAAGGTGCTTACGAACAATACAGGGAAAAAAAGAGTCAAAGAGGAAAGTTCACACTACTTGTCTTATTTGAGCAACGAGCGGAGGGGACTGGCTGGGTAGTCAAGGAGTCTCTTGGCGTTCCAACGTCGATGCAAGGCTACCGCAGCGTCAGCGTTCGTGGGCTCCCGGCACGGTTTCCAGGTCTGGTATCCCGGAAAAGTCACGTAGGCGCCAGAAGCGGCCTATGTAGAGCAGCTGACGGATGGACGGAGAAGAGTAGCGCCTGGGCCTGGTGGTTGAGGCTCTCGACGATGGATGTCCAGGTCTGGTGGCCCGGACGTCTGCGGCTAAGGCCCAAGCCCGGAACTCGGGGAGCCAGCAGAACTCGTCCACGTCCGTCGCCCACCGCGCTGTTCTCTTCTCTGCCCCGTAATCCTGTTCGACCTCTCCCGGCGTACCCCTCAGCACGCGCTCCTCGTGCTTTGTCTTCTCCTCACGAACGCCGCTGGGTGGCGCTATCTCCTTACACTTGGCATGTAAAAGTGGCCATATGCTTTGCACATCCAAGCCGAGCATGGTTTTGCGATTCCAGCTCGTCTAGCACCTCCCAAAAAACGTCCACAAAAACGGGACCTTCTTTCAAAGAAATCGAGATTCCTTTGTTTACAATGTTCGTAAGCTCTAGCATCTTTTTGGTGGGATGCTTTAAGCACCCTTGCTTGAAGCTTTTGTATACTTTAAGATAAGCTTCACTGCCAACAAATGGCGCAGGAGAGCTGATATCTTCGATGCTGATATCTGCTGGCTGCTCCAAATCAGGCGGTGGCGACGATGGCGTAGACGCGAAGGGCCACGCTGGTCGGGCAAACAGCGTGGCGAGCGCCACCGCGCGGCAGGAAACGGAAAGGCGACAATCCGTGCACCGCAACTTTCAAACTGAAAGGGATCTAAAAACGTTGGTCTTCTTGGCAAATCACGAGTCTTTCATGTCTGCTGTCATGTAGCTTTTACAAGTTTATTGCGTGTTCATCATTTTACTACTTTTTTTGAAAGGAAACGCTGCGTGTTTTTTTATGCTCATTGAGTGCTCGCTTTTTTCTTTGCTTTGTTGCATTGCAATGTACAACGACGTATCCCGGTACAATTCCTGCGATAGCCACCAAAAGGCGTCTGACAGTATCGAATAAATAAATAAATAAATTTTTAATCCCGCGCACAGGGTGTAAGTGCGATCATAAGTTCACGTTTTTTCGTGCATTGTCTTCTCAGTGCAATTAACCGCATCCTCTGCTCTCAAGTTACTCCTGAGCAGTGGATGGAAGCCTGTAATGAATGCGAGGCAAATACGATAGAATTTGTTTCACCCGATTCTATTTGATTGCTCCCATTGTCTGACTGATTCCAACGGTAGGGTCGAGGGGAGCCAAAACGCAGAAGTACTTGTTTTTGGGCGTGTTGGTTCATAACTTTTCAGGAGGACACAGGGGCGCAATAAAAGACACGGACAGAGAAGTAGACAAAAGCGCTCGTCCCTGTCTACTTCTCTGTCCGTGTCTTTTATTGCGCCCCTGTGTCCTCCTGAAAAAAGCCAAAACGAACTGGAATTCGAAGGAAGTCATTAATCAACACTCCACCCCTCTCGCTTCTCCGTCATTAACAAAGCACCATAGAGAGACTCATAGACAGCCATGCACAAAATTCTCCGCGCTTTAAGCGTGCACTGTGCGCCGCGCGATCTTTCTTAAAAGGCAACATAACGTATATACGCAGACACTAGAACAACCAAATGACCCTTCATGAAATATAGCCTCCGTGCCTCGTTAGAGCTGCGTTTTTGTGGTCCTTCAAACATTCCACTACTGCGTGCAACCGTCACGTTCCTATGCTCTCTATTGCTGGTACGGCAAACACACCCACGTAGCGGCTCTTCAGTTTCCTTAAACCGCCAACATCTACGTCATAGCACGCTTAAGGTATATTTTACCGCAGAATTCAGTCAGAGCATGGCCATGAACCGCTCAGTCCACAGAGCATGCGTCAGCCAGTCCTTTCTAGTGTGGTTTAGTAGCAGGCCAGGGCCATGCTACCACTGGCCGAGCTCGCCTCCTTTTCCTCTCATTATTATTAGTGGAAAGTCACGCGGTTTTGAGAAAGACAGCGAAAAGGCCAGTCTTTATTGGGCTGCCCCGAAGAACTCAATGACCGGCGTAGCAAAAGCGTTCTCAGCTGTCGCAGACTGGGCCGCGTTCGATTCAAAGCTGGCAGGAGCAAAGATCTGGGGCGAAATGAAGCAGTTGTGCGTGGCTGCGATTATTCGAGATAAGTCGGTCGCATCTCGCGTCGCAAGCAAATGGCAAAACCCGTGTGCCGGAGGCTTTGAGCGCGAAGAAACATTAAAAAACTTCCTGGCAATGTCTATGTGTGCAATGATACGTTTTTTCTTTTCATATTTCGCGTGCTTTGTTTAAACATCCCCCCCAAGGGGGACCAAGGAGGAAGTCGAAAGCCACAAAAAACTGGACTGGTTATTTCCAATCACGTCTGCAACTGGACGCAATGCACTCGGCCCTAAGCTGACTATTAAAAGAGTGTGCAACTTGTTTTGGATAATAAAATATTTAAGCGAAATTTGAAGAATACCGCGATCAGTGCACATGATGGCATAGATAAGTCGTTGGTTGCACCTAGTTGCGTTTTACCAGTGCTTTTAAAGTCTCGGTTCAGCGGTTAGGTGAGCCGCTTCCGGTATAAAAAAGCAGGGGTCTAAGCACTACCTTAACGGACTCCAGATGTGACCGGAAAATCATTAGAACCTTCTCCGCTAATATCTACGCACTACATGGTTATGCCTTTTTTTAATAAGTTTTAGGAAGCAAGAAATCAGGCAGTCCATACAGTTGAAGTTAAGGGAATAATTTGTTATAACGTACAAGGCTTAACCCCATGCTGAAGTCGATAATGAAGTCTTACCTGGTGAGTGGTATAAACGACGGAAGCAAGAAATGATGTAACGTGATTAAATGAATAAGTGTCTAAAATCACTTTCTATAGTTATACTGTGAGGGAATGCGAGAAATTGCTGCTTTCTTGAAGAAACTGAAATGCAGCTACGCTGAAAATGCTTTATGAACTTGCAAGAACGTAGTCTAGGTATGGTGCGTTAATGGGACACACAGTTGGTCACCTTTACTCAAGACGGTCAGGACAGGAGATGCTTCCAGTCGTTAGGTATGGCTGTAGATTAATTTCTCTGCGCACTTCTTGTACAGCCTGCATGTTTTTTTCCGCTGGTTCATTCAGTGTGAGCCATGAGCCAACTTACTACGTAGTTTACATCAATGAGGAACGTGAGCACTATTTCTTGGAGCTTCCCTACTGCCCGGTGAGATCTGACTTGCAGTCTGAGCAGCATGAGGCTCAGTTATGGACAAACCTTGAAAGACAACAAATGTGGATGCAAATATTTCGAATATCCATGTTTTAGTAGCTGATTCTACACATGTTCACAAGTTCTTGGGACGACCTCTGAGCACGAGCTTGTGCATAGTGCGAGTCTTCCGTGCACTCTATAGTTTATAACTGCTTTGTCGGCTAATTTGCTGTGCTGTCTCTCCTCCGTTTTACGAAGATGACTGCCCGTGAGCCCCGAGCAAGCCAGCACATAACTGAAATATCTTCCGCCGTCTTCACGGTGATGTTTACTTACCGCCTTGAAATCCTTCAGTTCAGACTTAGTTTCAAGAGGTTTCTTCATTTCGCTGAATTTGTTCGCAGTTGGTTCTCCATCCAACACAGTTGATGAAAGGGCCATGTCAAACACTGCGGCCACCTTGGACCCTTTCGTGAAAGCCAGCTTGTCTTGCATTGCCACGTAGTCACTCTGAAAGGATGGAATAGTTTAGGTTATAGTCTGCACCATGCTTACGAGGCAGAGTACCAAGAACATGCGACAAGAGAGAGAGAGAGAAAAAACTTTTATTTGAATCGAGGAAGGTTGCTCGAGCAACTTGGGTGGCACCCCTAGTCCAAGGCGCCACTGGCTTTAGCTGACTGACGGACTTGCTGAATTAACTTAAGTTGCTGATCCAAGGTCTCGCTGGTCAGGGCCACCTCCCACTGCTCATATGTCGGGTTGGATACAGTTAAGTGTTTTGGTTTCGCTGTGCATTCCCACGATATGTGGTAGAGCGTAGGGCAAGCTCCACACCAAGGGCATGTATTCTGATATTGAGTGGGGCTAATCTTGTGTAGGATGAACAAGTTAGGGAAAGTGTTGGTCTGAATTTTCCTCCAGTCTATGGCTGCGGAGGAGTCTAGTTTTATGTGAGGGTGTGGGTATTTTCTGCGCTCCAGCCGAATATGTTCTAATATGTCACCATAGGTGCTAGGCATGGGCGTGGGGTAGGGATGAGGATCCGCCCGGTGGGTTAAATCTCGGGCTAGATCGTTGGCTACCTCATTTCCAGCTAGTCCTTCGTGACCAGGTGTCCATGTTAGTCTGTGTGTTTGGCTGAGATTGCCAAGTAGCTGTGTTGCTCGTGAGGGAAGCCTGACATTAATAAAGTCTCGGCAGGCTTGTTGGGAGTCTGTTATAACGTGGGAGGACTCTCCTCTTTGGTCTTTGTGTTTGATGGCGATAGCTATTGCCAGAGCCTCTGCAGAGGAGGGGTTTTCTGCATAGATAGAAGCTTGGAGAGCCGGTTTTAGTTGGTGGTCAATCGCAGCGACTGAGAACTTTCCCGGCGTGGGGTCGGCCCCAATGTCTACGTAAACGGTTTTACGGGCGCTGTCTAGGTGTTTCTGAAGTGCCTTTGCTCTCGCTTGTCGTCTGCCTTGCTGATGAGCATGATGCATGTGACGTGGGATTGGGCTAACGGTGATCTTTTCTCGGGTTTGGAGTGGAAGAGAGGTTTTACTGCCTCTTGTCTCCAGCCCCGGCCATGTCCCTAATTTAGTCAGGATCGTCCTTCCCGCATTGGTTGTTAGAAGGCGTTCTTTTTGGCTTTCCAGGAGGGCTTCTTGGAGCTCGGTAAAAGTTTTGTGCAGACCAAGCTCTAGGAGTCGTTCTGTAGAAGTGGCTATTGGAAGATTGAGGGCAGTTTTGTAAGACCGTCTTATGATTGTATCGATAGCTCTGGTTTCCACAGTGCCCAGTTTTTGGTAAGGGAGGCCGTATGTTATCCTGCTCAGAACTAGGGCCTGGACGAGTCTAAGGGTGTCCTCTTCTCTCATACCCTTGCGGTGCCAGGTAATGCGGCGGATCATTCTTGAGATTTGATTAACTGTTGTGTTGATGGTTCTGATCATATGGTCGGATCTGAGGTTACTTCGAAGCCAGAGCCCCAGTATCCGGATCTTGTCCACTTCATTAATCTTGCGTCCTCCCAGGAAAAGCTCAACTTCTCCTGAGGATGTGTAAGGGAGTTTGTGGAGTCTAATGACCTCAGACTTCTCCGGGGCACACTCCAGACCACTTTCCGCAGCAAATTCTTCAACCCTGTGTATGGCTTCTTGTAGGGCTTCTTCTTTTTGGGCTAAGGAGCCGTGTGTGGCCCATAGAGTTATATCATCGGCATAGACCATGTAGCCTATGTCGGGCTGCGTTTGAAGCTTTCTTGCTAGCTTTAGCATGGCAATATTGAAGAGGAGGGGGATATTATAGCCTCTTGAGTACTACTCTTGTTAGGCATGGGGAAGGGATGAGAACGGACTTCACCAATGCCTATGGTGGCGGTTCTGTTGGAGAGTGTTGTGTCCCCTTATTGCTTTTGTGTGTGTGCGCCCCCTCCTAACGACCACTCGCATCCTCCTCCTAACGACCACTCGCGTCCTCCTCCTAACGACCGCTTGCCCCTCGTCGCACACTGTCGCCAGATGCCCCCCCACGGTGCGCCCCCGCACCCTCCTCCTGTTCTGGGAAGCCACTCCCTCCCGTGGACGCTTCTCCGCTCCCTCCTTTCTTCGGGCGGCCAGTTCGGCTCCTGCCTCGGTCGACGCTGGTCGCACCCTCATCGGCTTTAAATAAACGAAGTCTTAAAGTACCGTGTGCGTCTTTCGCTGCATTCAACACAGCGACCGGACACGACAGTGGCGACGAGAAAGTGGATTCGACCCGCGCTACGCAACGCTATTGACAAGCCATGGCTACGCGAGGGTTTCCCAATCAGATACCAGAATTCAACGGCTCATCGTGGTCATCGTGGGTTGGACACCTTCAGTTCTACTTTGAAGCTAACAACATCACAGACCCAGCCTTGAAGAGGGCCAACCTGCTGACGCTGTGCGGGGAGCAGACCTACGATACTGTCTGCGCCCTTATTCAGCCAAGCACACCAGCGGCAGTGTCTTACGACGACATCGTAAAAGCGCTGCAAAAGCACTACGACCCAAGGCCATCCGAGGTCTACAGCCGGGCTCGCTTCCAACGACGAGATCAACTGGGAGGAGAAACTGTGAGCGCCTACGTAGCCGCGCTCAAGAAGCTCGCTGCCGACTGCAATTTTGGAACGCTGTCGACAACAGCTACCGGGCAGGAGGGAGACGCAGCTTCTTCTGCTAACACCACCATGCTTCCCTTGGACGTGATGTTACGCGACAGATTTGTTTGCGGACTGAGTGACGAGTCACTGCAGCAGCGCCTGTTCGCTGAGAAGGACCTCACATTCAGCAAAGCTTACGACATCGCCGTTCGAGCGGAGAGCGCCGGTCACCAGCAGAGAGGGATTCGCCGGAACACCGAGCCGGTACACCAGACAAGCAACCAGGTGCGCAAGCCTTCTGTTGTTGTAAAATCGGTCAAAAAGGCACAACGCTGCTGGCGGTGTGACGACCAACACAACCCCCAGGGATGTCGACTCCAGTCAGCCACGTGTAATTTTTGCCACAAGCGAGGGCATATCGAAAGAGCATGCATTACGAAACGGAGACTTGCCAAGATAAAGTCACCTTCCCAGCCTAATCACAGCGTCAACGCCTCAGAGAATACGCCGCTATCTGATCTCCATGGAGCAACATCAGCAACACCATCTGTGTTGTACGACCTGAACACCATGAATCTCGGCACGCGACCGAAGATTTTTACAGAAGTAAGCGTACATCACCAGCTGATTAAGTTCGAGGTGGACTCCGGCGCAGCCTGTACTCTGATCAGTGAGGACACGTTCCGAACTTCATGGCCATCTGACGCACCCGCCCTGCAACAAGACGACACGCACCTGCGAACGTGGTCAGGACAGAATCTGCCACTATTGGGCTCTGCCAACGTGCAGGTTAACTACAACGGCCAGACCCATACGCTACCTCTGCTTGTTGTGAAGGGCACAGGATCAAGCCTTCTAGGGAGAAACTGGTTTTCTCCACTAGGCGTGATGATATGCGGCATACACCAGACGCCGAGCCAGAACATGGTTGAGCAACTGCAAGAGAAATACGAAAGAGTATTCTCGGAAGAGATTCCAGGAAACGAAGGGCCCCCGGTCACACTGGAGTTGTTGGACAACGCGCAACCCAAATTTCTGAAGGCCAGGCCGGTGCCGTTTGCTCTCCGAGATTCAGTTGAAAAAGAGTTGGACAAATTGGAGCAGCAAGGTGTCATCGAGCCGACGCAGCATTCAGAATGGGCCACACCACTTGTCGTAGTTCGCAAGAAGAACGGAACCATACGCCTCTGCGGAGACTACCGGAGCACCGTCAATCTTGCGACTAAAGCGTCCTCTTACCCGCTACCGACACCTGAAGAAGTATTCAGTGTACTACGTGGCGCAAGAGTCTTCAGCACATTGGACCTCACCCAGGCGTATCAGCAGCTGAAGGTGAGCGAGTCAACTGCTGAATTATTGGCAATTAACACACTGAAAGGCTTGTACAAAGTCAAGCGACTGCCTTTTGGCGTAGCTGCAGCCCCGGCCATATTTCAAAAATTCATGGAGACAGTGCTTCAGGGCATCCCAGGAGTTTGTGTCTACCTTGACGATGTCATCATCAGTGGCACTTCCACTGAAGAGCATGCAGTGCGCCTAGAGCTCGTTCTCGAAAGGCTAGCAAACGCTAATTTGTGCATAAGCAAATCGAAGTGCTGTTTTGCGGTGCCAGAGGTGCAATTTCTGGGACACCGAATTGATGCGGAAGGCATTCACCCTACCGAGGACAAAGTGCGAGCGATCACAGAAGCACGAGCTCCAACAAACAAGCAGGAGCTACAGGCTTTTCTCGGACTCTTGACGTTCTACGACCGGTTCTTGGAACAAAGAGCTACCGTGGCCAACGACTTATACCAACTCCTTCGGAAAGATGTGACATGGACATGGTCGCCACGCCATCAGCAGTCATTCGATGCCCTGAAAGACCTGATTCGAAGATGTACAGTCCTCCGCCACTACGACGAAAGGAAGCCTCTGCTTTTGGCTTGCGACGCATCACCGTACGGAGTCGGCGCGGTTCTATCGCAAACTGACGAGCAAGGAAGGGAAGCTCCCATCGCCTTCGCCTCACGTACGTTGTCGCAAGCAGAACGCAACTACGCGCAACTTGACAAAGAAGGGCTAGCCATCGTCTACGCGGCGACACATTTTCACCAGTACATTGCCGGCCGGAAGGTGACCTTTATAACCGATCACCGACCGCTATTGGGCATTCTGGGACCACAAAGGCCTATGCCACCAACTTTGTCTCCGCGAATGACACGTTGGTGCATCAAACTCTCAGCGTACGACTACGCTCTGGTCTACCGCAATGGGAGTAAACATCAAAACGCCGATGCGCTAAGCCGTCTGCCACTAGACGCAACTGTTGACGAACCATTTCCACCAGGAGACGTTCTGATGTTCGAAGCACTGCCAGAACCTCCGCTTACAGCAGGCACAGTTGCAGCATCTACGCAGAAGTGCGCAGCTCTCCGGCTAGTTTACACAGCTGTTCAACAAGGCAACGTGCATAAACTCAAAGGGGACAACTTCGACGCTTACCGCAGGCGAGCTACAGAGTTGAGCACCCATCGCGGCTGCATCATATTTGGGTCCCGAGTTGTGATGCCGAGAGAACTACGCGCACAAGCTATGTCTCTCATCCACGCCGGACATCGGGGCATCGTTGCAATGAAAAAGTGTGCCAGAAGCTACATGTGGTGGCCTGGCATTGACAACGACATCGAAACAGTGGTGCGAGAATGCAAGCCTTGCCAGAGCAGCCGGAGCGCCCCGCCGAAAGCTCCTGTCCCAGAATGGGAAAAGCCAGACACACCATGGCACACACTGCACATTGATTTTGCAGGACCAATTGAGGGCTGCACTTTCCTTGTGGTCATAGATGCCTACACAAAGTGGCTTGAGATAAGGCAAATGGGACAGACGACTTCGGCAGCAGTCATTGACAACCTCCGATCACTATTTGCAACGTTCGGCCTGCCGCGCAAGGTAGTGTCGGACAACGGATCACCGTTTGTGTCTGCGGAGATCCTCAAGTTTTATCGCGACAACGGGATCTCATCAGTTACATCGGCCCCCTACCACCCAGCGACAAACGGACAAGCCGAGCGCTACGTAGCCGAGCTAAAACGCGCCCTTGAAAGAGATCAGACAGGCTCGCTGCAGCGCCGCCTTGCGCGCTTTCTCTTCAAGCAGCACACGACGGTTCAGAGCACAACAGGCGAGACCCCCTCGAAAATGATGTTCGAGCGTGAAATGCGAACCCAGCTCACAGCCATCCTCCCCGAGCCAAAGGCAGAGACGTTCAGGGAAGAAAAAGCAATTCCGCGCTGCGGCACGCTTAATGAGGGGCAGCGCGTCCTCGCCCGACAGTTTCTGAAAAAGCCACGCTGGGAGGAAGCTACAATTGTCAGACGCATAGGCCTGCGCTCTTGGCTCGTCAACATACATGGCACAGTAGCACGCCGACATCTCAACCAGCTGCGTAGATTTACGACGCCGTCTGAGAGCTGTCCGCCAGCGGAGAGAACACGTGCACCATTTTCCCACATAGCCTGGCACCTCTTCCCGGAAAAAGAGACTTCGCCCAGGACAGACCCAGGAGACACAGCGAACAACAGCCAGCCTACAAGTGTTTCTCCCCCGAGCGCACAAAGCCAGCGCGCCTCCACGCGTGAGCGCCGACCCCCTGCACGATACCAGGCAACTTTCTAAGGGGGAAGGAAGTGTTGTGTCCCCTTATTGCTTTTGTGTGTGTGCGCCCCCTCCTAACGACCACTCGCATCCTCCTCCTAACGACCACTCGCGTCCTCCTCCTAACGACCGCTTGCCCCTCGTCGCACGCTGTCGCCAGATGCCCCCCCACGGTGCGCCCCCGCACCCTCCTCCTGTTCTGGGAAGCCACTCCCTCCCGTGGACGCTTCTCCGCTCCCTCCTTTCTTCGGGCGGCCAGTTCGGCTCCTGCCTCGGTCGACGCTGGTCGCACCCTCATCGGCTTTAAATAAACGAAGTCTTAAAGTACCGTGTGCGTCTTTCGCTGCATTCAACACAGCGACCGGACACGACAGAGAGGAAAGCCTTGATGTAGTTAAAGATCCTCTCTCCACAGTTTAGACCACTCAGCTCCTCTAAGATAGCCTGATGGGAGACGTCAAAGGCTCCTTTTAAATCCAGGGCTAAAAGAAGGTTTTCTCCGTGGGTGGGTATTGTATTAATCACTTCTTCGCTAATCCTTAGGAAGGCATCTTGTGTACAGAGACCTTTTCGGAATCCCGCCATAGTGTAGGGGTAAAAGTTGTTATCTTCTATATAGTTCTGGAGTCTGGTGTGTATGATTCTTTCATACAGTTTGCCCAGACAGCAGGTTGAGATTGGGCGGAGGGACTCTACTGCCGGGGGTTTCCGGGCCTTTGGAATCGTAATGATGTCCGCATGGCGCCACTCAGCTGGAACCTGGCCTTTCTCCCATAATTCCTTGTTAATGTATTCCGTTAGGTCTTTCAGATGGTCGTTGCTGAGGTTTCGAATTATAGCGTCGGTAACCTTGTCTCCGCCCGGTGCTGTGTTCCGCTGAGCTATTCTTGCTGCAGCATAAACTTCAGATACCGTTATGGAGGCGTCTGTCTAAGCTTCGATTTTGTTGACCTTCATAGGTCAGGGTGCATAGAGGGGTGTGGTCTCCTATGTACTTGCGATGCATGGCTGTTATGAGGTCTTGGTCTGTGCCTTGAAACTTATGGGCAACTGTTTGGAGAGTTCGGCTGGTAACTGATTTGGCCTTATTCCGGTCGAGCATGTATCTTAAGATGGTCCATGTCTGGGCTGTGCTTAGAGTGCCTTTCAGGGAAGCACAAAACTCAGACCAGTTTTGTCTACATAGTAATCTTAGCAATTCGTAGTTGTAGTTTTCTATTGAGACGCTGCTTTTTCCATCGTTTAGTTAGGCCTTTTAGAGCCTCCCATAGATGCAATAGGTGGCGATCTACGTCCGGTGCTTCTACAGTCCGTTGGATGGTTCGAGTGTTGCTTGAGTGGGCGTCTTTGATTTAGTTGAGTCCACTCTTGAATATTTTTAATGCCTCCTTCTGGCGGCGGGCCGTCTCTGAATTTTGTCCAGTCCGTGATGTGTACATTTCCCAGAGCTCTTCTGATTCTGGCAGTTGGTGTAGAGAGACATGATGTTGTGGTCGCTGCCCAAGGATTCCTCTAAATTAGTCCAGGTTGCGTGATTAATGTTCTTAATGCAGGTGAGGTCTGGGCAGGTATCTCGACTAATACTGTTCCCTGTTCTGGTAGGAGAGGTAGTATCAGTGACGAGCCCTAAACCTAGCATTTCCACGGCTTCAAGTAGATTAGCACCTTTTTGAGAGTCGCTTATGTAGCCCCAGGAGCTTTGTCTTCCATTCATGTCTCCCAGAACCACCAAGGGGTTGTCCTGGGCTATTCTGGTGCATTCTGTTACTATAGGCAGAAAATCTTCCTTCTTGCGGCTTGGAGGGCTGTAGATATTAAGGCGGAAGCCTTTAATGTCTCATCGTTGTAAGCTGCAGTTGTCGACAGAAAATGTCACGCTTTTCAATTGGTGGAAACGGTCGTGACGTCACAGTGCGCGAATTGCAAACGGGGCCAATTGCACTTTGGCTAGTAACCATGCAACCAATTGAAGGGATCGTATAGTGATGCTCCAAGTAAGTGGGACTGAGCTTAGTTAATTGTTTAATTACCCAATTAGCCGAATTAGCTTTACTAGTCAGGCCATATAAATAAATAAAACCGATTAAGAAATTGGTCGAGCTCAGGAATCGAACCCCGGTCTTCGGCGTGAGAGACGAGCATGCTATCCACTCCGCCATGCCAGCTCGATGGTTTGGAATGAACAAAGGCGCGTCTAGTGAATACGGTGTCTTCACTCACTCTCATCCTCCTCCATTCCCTTCCGGCGAGGTTTAGGTGTCCACCGACAAATGAGAGACAGATACATTTCCTTTCCTCAAAAACCAATTTACCGACGAGCGAGGCGTAGAACCGAATGGGCGATGGCGTTCTATGGACTCCTTGGCAGCGTTGCAAGACGCTGTCGCGTTCCACTCTTAGGGGCGAAGCTTAACATCTTAACCACACATCAGTGACCACACTTTAGGTCAAAAAAGTGCCCCCCTGAATTTTGACGGGTGTCCACCGAGACATGTGAGACAGTTACTGCGTAATTTCCTTTCCTCAAATACAATTTTCATTTTCATCATTACGGCTCCTCTTTATCTATATTCTTTCACTCCCACCTCCCTTCCTCTACGGTGCGGTTCAGGTGTCTACCGAGATGACAGAGAATTACTGCGCCATTTCCTTTCCTCGAAAAGCGTTGCGTTCAAAGGGCAAGGCATCGCGCCGAACAGGTGGTGGCGTTCCGTGGACTCCCTGGCAGCGCTACAATGCGCTGTCGCGTTCCACTCCTAAAGGCGAAGCTTAAGCGTCATTAATTAGCAGTTAATTAGCATTCGGGCATTAATCAGTAAATAACAATTAATTAGTGATTTGCCATCACTTAGTAATTAGTACTCAATTATATGTGACGCCACCAGTGCCACAGAAACAGGCAAGGTGGTGCTGCGCCCTTTCGGGGGCAAAAAAAGTTTCGAGCACACAGTGGGGAGTTGACAGGTTCAACGGAGTGTCGAGAGCTCGACGAAGTAAGTTCGCTCTAACGTGAGTTCAGTGGCACTGCTCCACAGCAAAGGCTGCGCCCCTACATACATGGTGCGGAAAACGCTTCCGCCTCTACCCACTTTAGACAGTCAAGAGAGAGAGAGAGAAAACTTTATTTACAAAGGAATTCGGGGCACGCCCCAGGGTCCCCGCACGACCCCACTGCACTCAAGTGTTTATGTTCCTGAGGTCCATAACACTGGCAGCACGGCCGGTGGCGATGATCTGCACGGCCGGGTCCTCCGAATGCAGCAGGGTCTCCCAGTCCTCCCAGGTCTTGAGGTTCTCTAGGTCCCGCGGGGGAGGGTCCGCCGGGCAGAGGGAAAGGATGTGGAGGGAAGAAGCGAAGGGTTCTGGGCATAGGGCGCAAGCAGGAGTGGGGAAGGAGGGATGATAGTGGGTTAGGGTAAGGGGCGAGGGGAGAGTATGTGTTTGTAATCTGCGCCAGAGTATTGCGTGTCTGTTATCTAGGGAGGGGTGGGGCGGGGGGTAGAGCTGGCGAGAGGCTCTGTATGCCTGGCTCAGCTCACTGAATGAGTGCATGCGATCCTTCGTGAATCCCCGATCCGAGGCCACCTGAGCCCGGTTTAAAGAACCTCGGGCTAGAAGGTTGGCGGCCTCGTTTCCGGGATTCCCGGAGTGCGCAGGCACCCATATCAGCTCCACTTGGCGGGGCGGGGGTGCATCGGGCGAGTCCAGTATGCCAAAAGCAGGGACATGAACTCGGCCTCGAGCAAAATTTAGAATCGCAGTTTTAGAGTCAGTTAAAATATACCGGGCTTCCGTGCGGGTTATAGCAAGTGCAATGGCGGCTTCCTCTGCAGCCTCTGGGGACGTATCTGGAGGGAGAGGTAGTTTGAGGAGGGTGGATGAAGAGGAGTCCACCGCAGCTGCTGTCGCTTCATCACCCGTGCAGGCAGCGTCCACCCATACGGCGTCCGGCTGGGGGCCGTACGCTCGATGGAGTGCCTTCGCACGGGCTCTGCGGCGCTGCTCATGGTGGGACGGGTGCATATTCCTCGGGAGCGGCCTGATGAGAAGCTCTCGGTGAAGGGATCGTGGGATGGCGAGAAGGGTTGGGTCGTTGGCCGGTATTTTGATTCCCAGGGAGTCCAGGATATACCGACCTGTGGAAGTTTTTGTGAGCCTGATGTATTGGGCCTGTCGGTGGGCCTCCACCAGTTCCCCGATCGTGTTGTGGAGGCCCAGGCCTAGTAATCTGTCTGTGGGTGTGTTGAGGGGAAGATGAAGTGCTACCTTGAATGCCTTGCGAATGAAAGCATCCAAAGCGTTTATGTCATGTTTGGATAGTTGTAAGTATGGGGTAGTGTACAGTACACGGCTGAGGACAAAGGCATGAATGAGGCGACATAGGTCGCGCTCCTTCATGCCTCTATGATATCCCGAAACCCTGCGGATGAGGTGCGATATCGCGCCTGCAACCTGCTTGAGTTTCTTGAGGGTAGTGGTGTTTTTGCCATCGTTCTGTATGTGCAAGCCCAATACACGGAGGGTGCCAACCTCAGGTACCGGGTAACCATTCAATTCAATGGCAATGGGGGAGCGGGGACAGCGGTGGTTCTTAGGCCGGATGAGGAGCAGTTCGGACTTCTCTGGGGAGCAAGACAGTCCGATGGTCCGTGCGTAATTTTGGGTGAGGGTGGCTGCTTCCTGTAAGGTGTTCTCTATGTCGCCGTCACTGCCGTGGGTGGTCCACAGGGTGATATCGTCGGCATAAAGAGTGTGCTTGAGGTGGGGAATAGTTGCCAATTTCCGGGCGAGGGGTATGAGGGTTATGTTAAAGAGAAATGGGGAAAGGACGGACCCTTGAGGGGTGCCGATACTCTGAAGTGTGTAGGAGGTGGAAGACAGAGGCCCGAAGTGTATCTCAGCCGTGCGGTCAGTCAGGAATGCTTGAATGTAGGCATACGTGCGCACACCCACATTCAATGGGGATAGAGCAGTCATGATCGCCTGATGTTCAATGCGATCAAAAGCTTTGGAGAGATCCAAAGCTAAGACTGCCTTGGTGTGACCTGGAAGAAGCGGGTCAAAAAGGTCGTGTGTGAGTTGCAGCATGGCATCCTGTGCGGATAGATGAGGGCGGAATCCCACCATGCTATGCGGGTAGAGATTGTTGTCCGCCATGTGACTTGTGAGTCTCGCTAACACAACAGGCTCGAGGAGCTTCCCGAGGCATGAGGTTAGCGAAATCGGGCGAAGGTTTTGAATGGTGAGTGGTTTGTTGGGTTTTGGTATAAATATTACCTTCGCGTGGCGCCAGGACTGCGGGAGGTTACCCTCCCTCCAGCACTGGTTGAAGTATTTCGTAATGTGGGTGATCGATTGGTCATCCAGATTACGGAGCATGGAGTTTGTGATTTGGTCTGCACCAGGTGCGGAGTTGGCGCGGAAAGTCAGGAGGGCCGCTCTGACTTCCGTCTCCGTGATGTCGGTGTCGAGTGTTGGATTTGCTTGTCCTGTGTAGTGCGGTAGAGGTATGGGGCCGCCTGGAGATGTGTACATGGTTTGAAGTGTGTCTAGAAGTGTGTCGGGATCTTCAATGTGTTCATGTGTGATGCGTGTCACGTGGTGCTGTGCTGCTGATTTGGTGCGTGTGGGGTCAATGAGGTGTCGGAGGAGTTGCCATGCACGTTTGCTGGACAGGTTTCCGGCGATGCCGTCACATATCTGTCCCCAGTTGGATCGACAGAGCTCCTCAGAGTGCTGTTGGATTTGTGTCTGCAGCGCGGCCAGCCGCTTTTTAAGCGTTCTGTTGTGTTTGTTGCCTTTCCAGCGTTCCAGGATGCTGTGATAAGCCTCCCAGAGGTGGGCTAGGCGTGTGTCAAGGGTCGGTGTTTCGGTTGTAGTTTCAATGTGTCGTGTGTTGTGGTGAACGTCATGCTTGAGTGATTGCACCCATGCATCGATGTCTGCGATGGGAGTGTCTGGGAGGGCGGTGCGTGCCGCGCGAAAGGCATCCCAGTTAATGAGTTCGTGTGTCATATTTGCGTGACGGGGTGGTTTGTATGGGACAGTGATTTGTATAATGTAATGATCACTGCCCAGTGTATGTTGTGTTCTGTTCCAGGTAACGCCGCGGATACAGCGGCTCAGCGTCAGGTCCGGACTGGTGTCCATGCTGACACTGTTGCCGATCCGCGTAGGCGTCTGAAACGTGTTGTGCACAGTGAGTTGGAGGTTCTGCAGGAGCAGCCAGAGCCTGCGACCTCGATGTGTCGTGGTTGTGTATCCCCAGTCAGTATGCTGACTGTTGAAGTCCCCACCGATGAGTAGGGGATGTTTCCCTGCTAGATGGTGTAGCTTTCGCAGAAGTGATTCTAGCGGGGCCATCGGCAGGGACGGGGGGTGGTATATGTTTGCTATAAATATAGAAGGAAGTGAATGTGTGTGATGTATAATTTCCGTGATCACGCAGGGCGTCTCAGACGTAATGTGATGAGTTTTGTAGGTGAGGCTGCGGTGGATGAGTGTGGACGCCCTGGGTGTGTTAGTGGTATCCGAGTGTGTAGATGTGTAGCTGGGGAGGGTTGCTCGGTGTGCAGTCTCCTGGAGAAGAAGTATGTGGGGCGTGGGTGTGATGGTGGGAAGGAGAAGTTGCAGAGGTGCGCGCTTTGCCCGGAAGCCGCGGCAGTTCCAAGTTATAATGGGGAGATAATTAGTGTTCCCCCCCGCCATATTGGATGGTGGGGGGATTGAGGAGGGTATTAAGACGGGTGTCAATTGGTATGTGTGGCTCAGGGAAGGTGTTTTGTGCTTGTGGAGGTAGGATGGGGGGAGTGGAGGGGGTTTGAAGTTGGGTGAAGCGATGGGTAAGATTATGGTCCAAGAGCTCCATCATCTTGGTAAGCATAGCGTCCATGCGCTGCTCAAGTTTTTCGGTGAGGGCGGCGGCAAGGTGATTGAACCTGGCCTCGAGGCGGGCGTCTAGCTCCTTTAGTTTATGGTCAAATTTTGCTTCGAGTGCTGCTAATTTAGCGTCTATTTCTGGGGGCACGGGAGGGGGTGTGGCGTCTGTGGTGCGCTGTTTCTTTGCAGGAGGGGTGCTCGAAGTGTCTGTGGATGATGAGCTCGAATTAATGACAGGGGGTGCGGGTTGAGGGGGCATGGAGGGGGCGGGGGTGCTTAGGAGAGAGGAAAGGCGGCTTACCTCGTCACGCAAGGCCTTGAGTTCCTGGTCTCTCGGGTCTGCCTGGGAGGACTGGGGTGGTGGGGGTTGACGGGTGGTTTTGCCGGAAACGCGGTCTGCCCAGGTGAGACGCGTGGCGTTCTTGCTGCCATTCTGCCGGCTTGTAGAAGGCGACCGGGAAGCCGTCGAGCTGCGTCTGCTGGCTGTGCCTGGTTGATCGCAGCGGGAAAGCCGCGATGTACCCGGAGGAGAGAGAGCGTTCTTCGGGGACGCTAGTTTGCGGCCCCGTCCCTTGCAGTTCCCGGTGCCGGTCATATGAGGGCCTCCGCAGAGAATGCAGGTGGGGGTGCATGAGGGCACATCTTCCTTTGGGTGGGACTGCCCACAGCGGGGGCACTTATGGGATCTTGGGTGGACACACACGTCTGCCCGGTGACCAGGGACGCGGCAGTTAGTGCAGGCGTCTATATGCCCTCGATAGGGTGTGCACCTGTGGAGGGCTCCTCCATAAAGGACGGCGCGTGGGACAGGTCCAGCCCGGAAAGTTATTAAGATGGAACGCGTGGAGCCCATTCGGCGGGCGTCCACGATGAGGGCGTCTGGGTTGCCGGTGAGCAGGTCTTGCAGGAGCTCTGACGGGGTCTCATTCCAATAAGCATTGGAGATGACTCCGCGTACTGCTCCGTCCGGCGGGGCTATGTAAGGTGCTACGGCGAATTCCTTGCCTTGGTGTGTGATGGTGTTCACCCGAACCAGAGCGAGCGCGTCATCCTTTAGGGGCGTGCTTACGGTGCAGGTGTTGTTGACCGGGTGTACCCTGATTTGGGTACGCGCTGGCTCCTTAAGCTGGGACGCCGCTTGGAGGATGGCCTCTCGTAGTTGTCGGGGTGGAAGCAGGTCCAGCTGCAGCCCGCCTCGTGATCTAAAAACGATCTTGTAATCTGCAGCAGGAAGCGGTGGCTGCTGCCGCGAACGCTGCGCAGCTGTGCGCGTTGCTTGCAGGTGCGCTGACTTTTCAAGGCATGGAGACTTGGGGGTACCGGTAGCAGAGGCTGCGCCCTCCTGGCGTCGGGTTGTTGAAAGGACGTCCTTGGAGCGAGCAGGCACACTAAGAATGTGCGTCCAGTCCCTTGGGTCGTAGTCGTTGGGGTTAAGAACCTCTCCCTGCACCTGCACCTCCATGATGGCGTTGGTGGCGGAAGCGTCCGTCGGAGTAGGCCTAGCTCAGGCGGAGAGGTCAAAGAGAAGAAAGGGCCGTGGGTGCCCGAAAAAGGGCGTAGGCGGGCCAAAAACTGATGGCGTGCAGCGCTCACATTCGCAGATCCGTGGGTGGTGAAATTTTGGCTGATGATGCTGGCGATTGGCGAATTCCGCTGTCTTTGTGCGGAGCCGATGTGGGGTGCGTCTGTACTACACGGCCCCCTAGAGATTTTTCCAAAGTCAAAGTGCCCCCTGATTTTTTTAGGTTAAAGATGCTCTGCTTTCCCCTCTTTTGCGACAGAACTTCAACTAGAACATGGTTAATATCTATGAAGGCGAGTTGATGTGGGACTGTCGTAACTGATTTGGCCACAAGAGTAGCTACTCTCGGCGAGTCCGTAGGTGCCATTGTATAATATCCACGAAGGTAAGGAGCCACGCGGGTTTCCTGGAGACAGATTATATCCGGGGGTATAGGAGACTTTTGAATGAACATAAGCAAGGAACTGTCCTTATTTTTGAAAGTTCTACAATGCGACAATGCACACACAAGGCATCGGCCGTCAAATCTTTTGAGTCATTACTTGTATCACGGGAACATTGCGCGATGGATCTACTTTTTCGACTATTGACGGAACACCTGAGTAAGTGTGGTTTTGGGTAGTAAGCCAGTGAACATGGTCAGATGTAGTTCCGTTCAAGAACTGCGTTGGAGAACCCTGCGAAGGCTAGCGAACGTAGACAGGAGTTGTAGCAGGATTGCGCCGACTCCAAATTACGCATTGCAAAAACTCTGGAAGCGTTTGACGTTAGCCATAATCTCGGGTGCCAAAAGCCACGCACCAGAAACTTCGCGCCAAAAGTCTGGTACGAGAATCTTCGTGTGGAAAACCCGCATGGTGTTGTCAATCTCAGTATTTTCAACCGATGGTGCACCATCGTCAGAAAAGTTTGTATACACTCAAGACTAACTGACGTAGTTGGGTTCACATACTTCACTTTACCACTGCGGAGAAAAATTAAAGATCTAGCCGCCGCGGTGGCTCAGTGGTTATGGCGCTCGGCTGCTGAACCGAAAGACGCGGGTTCGATCCCGGCCACGGCGGTGGAATTTCCATGCAGGCGAAATTCTCGGAGCCCGTGTACTCTGACAAGTTAGTACACGATAAATAACCCCAGGTGATCGAAATATCCGGAGCCCTTCACTACGGCGTCCCTCCTAGCCTGAGTTGCTTTGGGACGTCAAGCCCCCTCACACCAAACTAAACCAAAAAAAAAATGGCTGTGGCTTGGAGTAATGCGAAAGCAATGACGCCTGCTTATTTCAAGTTGCTTTTTTGTTTTACTTGGTTTTTTAATTACCCACTTAATTTGCAATTATTTCGTTTTATTCAGCTCAATTAACAGTTATGTCACACTTATGTCACTTAATTCATCTTTATTTCACCTTCTAGAATTAATTCACATTTAATCACAATAATTCACCTTAAGATTCACCTGAAACACCTTTATTCACAATTAATGCACCTTAATTCACCAAAATTCACTCTTGACGCTTTCTATAGTCACTAATTATTGATTGGACTTCGATCCACCGCACATTTACCCGCGTTTCATCTCAGTATTCATTCCGGACTTTTAAATTGAGCGCCACGCGCTGGCTCCGCCCACAGTTCTGGTCACATGGCCCGGCGGATGCGTAGAGCGGATGCGTAGAGCCATGCAAGGGTAGAATTTCCAGCTGCGTGGCATCGGATTACATGGTGCGGCAG
Organism: Amblyomma mixtum; assembly: GCF_055824585.1. Lineage (NCBI taxonomy): Eukaryota > Metazoa > Arthropoda > Arachnida > Ixodida > Ixodidae > Amblyomma > Amblyomma mixtum. The sequence continues at coordinate 7,841,856 of NC_143021.1, forward strand.
CGCGCGGTGGCTGCGTTCACAAAGTGAGCGGGTGCGCTTACGGCTTCTAATATGCACGCATTGTTAAGTGACTCTGTCGACTTTTTTAATAACCATGATGTTTATTTCGCCACAGTGCAGCACATGATCGCAGCCTAATCCATTAGTTGGGTTTTACGTAGCGTTGTTAGCAACAACCATTTTGCATCCTTGAATATTGCGAAGCGTTTTTGGCAAAGGCTTCAGTTAGCCTACCCAAAAATGAGATTGCCATCCTGCAATCTCCGATCGCAGGGTTCGACGGTTTGTTGGGCCTTCTTTACCTTGTGTTTTTGTTTTTTGTCTCGTTTTGTCATGTCGGTATGAGTTAAAACTTTTTACCGTTATTTTTCTTGACTTCAGGGATAGTTCGTTGATTGTCCTCGTTTTTCTGGGCCTATAAATATTGTTCATTGTGAACGAACAATTCAGTTGATAGTCAGCGCCATGTTTGTCTGGCCCCGTGTTTTCCTTTTTTGTCTTCGTCTTTCGCGCTGTAGGCATGTGATAGTTTTGTTGCCGCTTGTCTGGCGGCGAAAGACGCTTTTTATTGCTAAGAGATCTGGATTCGAAGTTGAAAGACTTTTTCCCGCCGCTCTGATCGAACTTCGGGACTCTCTAGTGAGGAAATACCTCAAAAGTGACGGAAAAGTGCGTTTCGTGATGGCTAGCTACGAGCGCTGCAGCCTAGCGGTAGCCGAAATGAAAACTACCGCCGGGTATTTAGGGCCTCTATCAGACGTCGCTACCGTCCCTTCGTTTACATTCACACCAGCATTACAATGCATCCAGTTGTCGATTTTTACAGCGAGGTTTGAGCACAGAACTGCGGCCTGTATTTAAGCGAACTCAACACCACACAGCATGTATGCTTTTTAGAGCTCAGACGGTGGGTCTATCAGGATGGTCCGAGCGTTGAGGAGTCGGCAGCGTCGGCAGCAGTCCAAGCTAATGGTGTGCAGCTGTCACCGCTGAGCCATCGTCACGACTTATGAGAAGAGACTGGTACATACCGATATGTTTAAATTTTGTAATTTTCCTCGTAGTGCTGGTTATGCATCCCAGCGTCTTGGTACGCTGTACAGCCGTTTGCTAACATATAAGCCCGTGCAACAATAGCTTGCCACGGTGCTTGCATCGTGGTATGTGCGCGCGGAGACATTTGGAGTTCATCTTCTGCTCTGCACTTGTACATTGAGACACGTTAAAAACAAAACCATTCGGGCAATACAACCCGAAACTCAGCTACCAGGCTGTTACGCCGCCAAGTATAGCATTTCTTTGCCTTCCAACACCCAGGTTGGCTTTTTTCTGCCTTCCATCTGTGATAAAGTGGTTTCCAAACAAAACTTACACACTTCAGTACCCAAAGGCGTAACTTCATGCAGTTTTGTCGCCATCAGTTTTGTCGCCATCAGAGGTTAGTGCACCTTTTCAGCTATTTGTCATCACATGTGTACTTTAGAAGAACTTCTTGCTGGGCGAGTTGGTGCATAGCTTTCTTGGGATGGCGTCGCGCACACGAACAAACATACACAGGAAGAGGCAGAAGACAGAAAGAGCGCAAACTATCAACTAGATTTATTGCTTTCGCAACAGAATATATATGCAGCATACACACGTGCAAAACAGAATAGGGAGAGGGAAAAAAGAAGGAGTGGGGGGAAGGGGATAGCAAGTCAGGCCTGCATAGGTCAGCGAAAGCTACGGATAAAATTCCTTTCCTTATCATATAAGGTGACCGAGGTATCGCTAATACAATTTCCGCCTTTTTCTCTGATGTGGAAAGCTTCTAAAGGTTCGCGGGCTATTTTGCTTTTGCTCTTGCCCAGAATCTTGATGTATTTGAGCATCGGCTCACAACCACAGCATGAAATGCAATGGGCAGGCAAGTTCGCCCCGTCTCTTTTTCATACAGAAAGAGCATGTTCCCCTGCGCGCTCATTGATGCAGCGTCCAGTTTGGCCGACATACACGCGTCCACACTTGAGCGGGATATGATACACCACGCCCGTGGCACATTTGACGTATTGTTCCGCATGTTTTATTGTACATGCGCTCCGTGGGGCTCCTTCCTCGGTGATCCTGGGGCATAACCCAGCAAGCTTTTTTGGAGCCGAAAAAACCACCGGAACACCATGCCTGCTTGCCACTTTTTTAAATTGTGGGCGACTTTGTGCATGTAAGGAAGCACCGTCGGCTTTGCACTCCGCAAGCGCTCAACGTCACAGCTACGCTTGCCTTTGTTTGTCTTCTGGAGAAGGTTCTCGGCTACCGCTGTGATGAGCGAGCAGGGGAATCCGGCTGAAAGCAGCCTGGTGATCTCATTATGGAAGCTGGAATGCATTTCATGCTCGCATGATTTGGTTAAGGCTGATTCTAGGCACGAGTTTGCAATTGCTCTTTTCACAATCTTTGAATGTGCATAATCAAATGGAAGTAGTGCTTTCTGTGCTCGAGGAGCATATTTCCAACAGACATGATGCGAGCCAACCTGCATTTTAATGTCTAAAAACTGCAATGAACTGTTGGTTGGGAGTTCGTGCGTGAAAACCAAGCCTTTGCCGTATTGTCCAAAAAGAGTTAAAACACAGCTAACTGAATCAGTGTAGGCCAGAGTTTTTTGTTTAGAAAAAACAATTAAACAATCATCAACATATCTAAAACACTTAAGAATACCGTGGTTAGTCAGCTCTGCATTCAAGGAACGGTCAATAGCAGCTAAAAAAATTTCGCAGAGGATCGGGGCGACACAGGATCCAATGCAAATGCCTTGTCTTTGAATGTAAAAACTGTCTTTAAAAGAGATAAAGGTGGCTTGCAGATAAAATTCCAACAGGGACATGAAGCTATCTACAGAAACCCCAGCCGAGTTTTGGGACGCTATTTCACCAGAACTCTCAATGCATTCTTTGACGGCCGCGAACAATTCAAGCCACCTTCTTCTCTTCCAGAACCGTGACGTCATAGACCTGGCAGACGCGCCGGCGCGCGTTCCAGAGGGTAGGAGACGGCCTATACGTTCAGCGCCGCGTTTCTGGAACAGCGGAGTCAATGCCAACGCATGTAGCGCAAACCTGTCATTACCACCATTTAGAGGGCAGTTATGCGCCTTCCTTCTGGTTCAGGTGTCCACCGAGATGTGTGAGACAGATACTGCGCATTTCCTTTCCTCAAAAACCAATTTGCATATTTTACCCTCTGATTTCCAGGCCCCCCCCCCGGCTATATTGGTTTCGCAGCTGTGGGAGAGAAGTACTACGCATTTCCTTTCCTCAAAAGACAATTTGCAAATATTGCCCTCTGCTTTGAAAGCCCACCCCAGCTCTTTTCGCAGCTGTAGGAGACAGGTACTGCGCATTTCCTTTCCTCAAAAAAAAAAAATACCGAATACACTTCGGAAATTCTAAAGTGTGCTTGGCAAAAGCCTTGTGGTCAACCCACTGCCGCTTCATTGAGCCGCTTGGCGCGGAGTCACTGGGCCGCTTCGGAGCCATGCGTCTCACTCACTCAACTGCAGCGAGACGTCTGGCGAAGGAGCGGCGATGCAGCTGCCACCACCGACGCGCGCGCGCTCGTTCTACCGCTACTGTGTGACGTCACGATTGCTATGCACAGCTGCGCCCCCCACTGGCGCGCCGGTTGCTAAGGAGGGGAGGAGGTTGCGCTTTTACCCTCTCCTTTCCAAACTCCCGCTTCTTAGCTTTCGGCGCTTAAAGGGTGTCCACTGCTGGTTACAACGGACATCGGCGACGTCGCGAAACACAGAAACGGGCGCCGAAGGGCTGCGCTCTGAAAAACGTCCAAATGGAGCGGACGTCGATAAAGTCAATCGACGGGAAAACAGACATGGTCGGCAAATTAGCGGAAAATAAGGCAAAAGAGTGAAACAAAGCCGGATATGAATTGAATTGTATTTGATGAGTAATAATTATTAGAACAAAAAGTTTCATTGACATAGAATAATTAGTAATCAGCAAACGCCACTGGATGGTTGAAGAGGCTGGACGGGGATATAGTAAATGGACGGGAAAGCAACCACGGTGCGGAACTTGAAAAACCAAAACGACTGAGGTAAAGGAAGGTATAATCAGAGCAAATGAATCGATCTTTATTTAAAGCATAACATTATTACACTAATTCAGCAGTTAAATTAATTAGCAAACAAAAAGAAAAGTATACATAGACGCAAAGGAGAAGCGACGAGTGCCGAGGAGGCGTCAATGCTTTCACATTCTCCCAACGCGGGTCGCTGCAGTGGTCTCTAATTTTTGTTTATTCTTTAACGCTGCCGACCAGCGGTGTGATCCTTTTGTTTGCGATGCAAGACGTGGTCATATTTATCTCTAATGATCGCTGCCAGGCACACCCGATTCTCTGTTGTTGCAGGACGTTGTGCTTAGTTTGTTTGCCGTATCCTCAAATTTCCTTGCCAACTTGAAATTGAGCGGCATTCTATTAAACGACCGTGGAGCACGCTTGTTGATTCCGCTGCAGCTTGGTAATTAATTTCTTCGTCACGCGAGTCTAGCTAATTAAGAGTTTCCTTGAGAATACAATTCGATGCCCGCTTGGCTGCCGTCACCACTAAAGGGCAATATATCCATCGCGTTTTCGATTGACGAAGCCATCCAGGACGTCATCGGAGCGTCCCTCTATTGCGCTCGATGCGTTCCACCCTCGACGAGTGTCATCGCCATTGTGGGCGCCTGGATGCCTGAGAACATCGGAAACGTCATTAAGGGGAACTAGGTAGTTGATTTGAGATCCAGAATTGGACGTCGCTGAGGCACTGCCCGTTCATGAAATCAACAATCTGAGGATCTGGTAGCAGATTTCAGCGACGAATATCGGCATGCCAAATAGAGACATGACAGTTGGTACCCAAGACGAACTTTCATACATCCAAGACGCCTCCGCCCTCTCCGACCACTCCGCAGACGATCCGCCTGGCCTAGTCAACTCGGCTGAGTTCGGCAAGAACCTGCACCTCCACCAGTTGTCACGTGGTCGTGGCCACATTGCGGACAATGAAAGAGCAGAGTTAATTGATTTTTCAACGAACTCTTTATTGGGCTCACTTGCGCCCACAAACAACTGAACTTGGCATCTTTGATAGCAATATATGTGCTCGGCAGTCGTACAGAATCCAGTCAAATACATTTTCGACCTCAACGTCCACTGGATAGGTGTTAGCGACGTGGAGCCGAGGTGATAAAAAGTGCAAGCTAGTTGCACAAAATAAGCAAGAAAAAAAATCACCGACGATTACGTTACTTACTAATGCGAAATTTGAGCGCAGCAAATAAGCTGTTTCACCTTTTCGATATATTGAGGCAAAGAAATCGAGCAACACATGTATGCGCTATCACAGAATTTTTTTTTTATTTTTCACACGTATTCCTTTAACAAAGACTCCACTAACAGTTCTTGACAGTCATGAAGGAAGCTTTGTGGTCGGAGAAATAGAGTGATATGTGTTCGAATTGGTACACCAATGCTTGATTCTCAAAGACGAGATCTATACAAGTGCCTCGCGAGGTTGTCACAGCCATGGGACGCGTTACGAGAGAGAGGAACGGGATGTTCTCCCGCATAAGTGTTAGGAAATTGGTGTTTGTCTTTATGTCAACATTAAAGTCCCCCACTACTAACATCGGTGTGGATCGATGGACGGTTAATGCGAGTTGCAGGAAGTGCACGACGTCTTTCGTGAGTGCGGTAGGGGCGAAGTAGGCAGCTACTACCAGCAAGCCGTTGGGCAACTTTGCGGCGCACAGTTCGCCAACTTCATGTGACGTGCCAAACATTTCGACTGGTATTGCAGAGAGACCTGTGCGCAAGTAGATAGCGACTCCCGCCGCTCTGTTGTGGTCTCTGCGAGCACCACAGCAGTATAGGAAATGTATGATTTCGAGAGGCTCTTCGGGATCCATGCAGGTTTCAGCAAAGCAAAGCACAGAGGAATGGCGCAGAATGTGATCGTGGTGTACGTCCTTGGCATGTGCGGCAAGGGAGCGTACGTTAAGAATGTGGTTGTGAATGATGAATCAAGTGCTGCCAGCGAATGACGCGTCCATTGGCTGTCAGCGTGTGTTACTGATGTGTGGTTAACATGTTAAGCTTCGCCTGTAAGAGTGGAACGCGACAGCGTCTTGCAACGCTGCCAGGGAGTCCACAGAACGCCATCGCCAATTCGGCTGTACGCCTTGCTGGACGGTAAATTTATTTTTTGAGGAAAGGAAATGTATCTCTCTCGCATATCTGGGTGGACACCTGCACCTCGCCGTAAGGGAAAGGGGGAAGATGGGAGTGAACGAAGACGCCGTATTAGCTAGACGCGCCTTTGTTCATTCCAAACCATTCAGCTGGCATTACGGAGTGGCTAGCGTGCTCGTATCGCACTCCGGAGACCCTGGTTCGATTCCCCAACTCGACCAATTTCGTTCTTGGTTTTATTGATTTATGCGGTCTAACTAGAAAGGTTAATTAGGCTATTTCATATTTATATTATTGTATTTCTATCCATCGTGTTCTGTCATTAACCTGTCAATTGTTGGAACTGTCTAGGATGTTCGACATAACGTATATGAAACGAGCAACGTCTTACTGAGTGGGGAAGTGCGTGGTGGTTGAGGGAACGCGGCTTCGTGCTTATCTGTTTTTTTTTCAGCAGCGTCTCCTTCCGCGGACGCTGTTGTCGCTGCGGCGCGCGTCTTTTCTTTTCTTCTGACCTCTTCATTCTCCTCTATATTAATTAGGCTAATTGATTAATTAAGCAATTAACTAAACTCAGTCCAACTTAGTTGCAGCATCACTATACGATCCCTTTAATTGGTTGCATGGTTACTAGCCAAAGTACAATTGGCCCCATTTGAAATTCGCGCACTGTGACGTCACGAGCATTTCGACCAATTGAAAAGCGTGACATTGGGGGCGGAGCTGGTTACGAGGCCGACGCCGACGCGAAACCCAGGAACGGACGCCAAAGAGCTGCGCTCTAAAAATTGGCAGTGGCTTAGCTCTGGTTAAGCCTGGATATACAAGCGAAAAGCTGCAGTTATGCTTTGTTTGACGTCATGGCTGTCGCAGTTCGCGCACATTGCACTGGGAGCACCACGGTAGCGGTGTAGATTTTGAGCCAACTCCCTCGCTACCACTTCTGGGTCGTCTTTTCTTCCTTCCATGGCGAATGCCTGCGCCTCTTCTACGGCCGCCGCCGCTGCTCACGCGTGCGTTCTCGCAACGCCTTGCGAAAGAACCGTCTCTTTGGACAGAGACCGCCGTCCCAACCGTCCCAAGCGGTTAACCGATGGCGAGGAGGAGAAGTAACGAGGGAGCGCGCGCCGCGGCGCGCGGCCTCTTTTATGTCCGCCGCCGCCGCTCGGTTGTTATCGCAACGTCTTGCGATAACGCGATTAGAACGCGATAAGAACCGCCGGCAGCAGCGAAGGATAAACCGGTGGCGATGAGGAGAACGGAGGGGGTGGGGAGGAGGAGGAAGGGCGCGCCGCGGCAGCGCCCAGGTAGCCCAGGGGTGGCCCACGCGAAGCGCGTTGTTGACGAGCCTAGTGAAGCTTTTCGCTTCAAAATTGGCTGTGGTTTAACTCTGGTTGACCTAAAGTAATGCGAAAGCACATTGCTTCTTCCTCGCCTTCGTCTCTCTTTTATGCGAAGCATATTGCTAGAGCTACCACTCACGCCGTCGCCGTGGGATCCCTAGCCGTGAAACCACGTGACACCGTGACGTCACACCACGTGACACCGTGACGTCGCACCACGTGACATCGGATGAGAGAGCCGGCCTCCACCTCGCGCCGTCGCCGTGGGACCCCTAGCCGTCACGCCACGTGACACCGTGACGTCACACAACGTGACATTATGGCGTCATATTGGAGTATATAAAAGGAGGCGGTTGGAGGCGGTTGCTTTTCATTCTTCTCTCGTGTTTCGTTTAAACTCGATACAGGAGTATCTGTTCTCGCTTCGGCGAGCGCGGCTTCGGCCGCTTCTTTTTGAGCAGCGTCCGCTCCGGCGGACGCAGTTGTTGCTGCGACGCGCGTCTTTTCTTTCCTTTTTCTCTTTCCTCTGATCTTTTAACTCTCCTCTATCTGCACGTGGCAGCGGTGGTGGCTTGGCTCGAGCCAGTAGCAGGCCCGTGCAATTTCCTTTTCATCCTTCTCTCAGTCACAACAACAACAACAACAACATTCTTCTCTCATCTGTTCTCGCTTCGGCGAGCGCGGCTTCGGCCGCTTCTTTTTGAGCAGCGTCCGCTCCGGCGGACGCAGTTGTTGCTGCGACGCGCGTCTTTTCTTTCCTTTTTCTCTCTTCTCTGATCTTTTAACTCTCCTCTGTCTGCACGTGGCAGCGGTGGTGGCTTGGCTCGAGCCAGTAGCAGGCCCGTGCAATTTCCTCTTCATCCTTCTCTCAGTCACAACAACAACAACACATTCTTCTCTGGATGGAGAGGAGTATCTGTTCTCGCTTCGGCGAGCGCGGCTTCGGCCGCTTCTTTTTGAGCAGCTTCCGCTCCGGCGGACGCAGTTGTTGCTGCGACGCGCGTCTTTTCTTTCCTTTTTCTCTTTCCTCTGATCTTTTAACTCTCCTCTATCTGCACGTGGCAGCGGTGGTGGCTTGGCTCGAGCCAGTAGCAGGCCCGTGCAATTTCCTCTTCATCCTTCTCTCAGTCACAACAACAACAACATTCTTCTCTCGGGCGAGCGCGGCTTCTGCCGCTTATCTGATTTTTTCCGCAGCGTCCGCTCCGGCGGACGCAGTTGTTGCTGCGACGCGCGTCTTTTCTTGCCTTTTTCTCTTTCCTCTGATCTCTTACGTCTCCTCTATCTGCACGTTGGCAGCGGTGGTGGCTTGGCTAGAGCCAGTAGCAGGCCCGTGCAATTTCCTTTTCATCCTTCTCTCAGTCACAACAACAACAACAACAACAACAACATTCTTCTCTCAGTCACAACAACAACAACAACAACGCGCGTCTTGACCGGTGAGTATCTGTTCTCGCTTCGGCGAGCGCGGCTTCGGCCGCTTCTTTTTGAGCAGCGTCCGCTCAGGCGGACGCAGTTGTTGCTGCGACGCGCGTCTTTTCTTTCCTTTTTCTCTTTCTTCTGATCTTTTAACTCTCCTCTATCTGCACGTGGCAGCGGTGGTGGCTTGGCTTGAGCCAGTAGCAGGCCCGTGCAATTTCCTTTTCATCCTTCTCTCAGTCACAACAACAACAACAACAGCTCCCCCTCAGTAGATACACGATGCCTCCGAAGAAGGATGCAGTCGAGCGGTGGAATCAAAATCACAGCTTTACAGGTAACAAGAGTGTATTCATTGGTTTGCAAAAAATAAACGATGATGAATGACATTCTGGTGTTGTCGTGGATTAATCTAGCTACAACATAACCAAGGTAAACCAAGCTAAGCCCTAATATGCTTCGCATTCCCAAGGCTTAGCCAAGCTGAGCCTCAGCAATTTTTTTTTGCCCTCCCCTGAGCTTTATCCATGGCGAGACTGTTCAGCCGAAGCGCACCGGTGTATACCCCGAGGCATCAACTCTCCCGGAGCGAGTGCTAGGTGGCTTTGGCGCTGGCGAGAGGGAGGAGCTAGCGCCCTCTATCGCGATGCTAGGCGTCGGCCAGGGGGCGGAGCGAGCGCGCGCTGTCGCGTTGCTGGGCCACGGTGCGCCATCTGCTAGGTGGTGGTGGTGGTGGTAAACGTTTTTTTGCTCTATTTTACAATATTTTTTGCGGCTTCAGATGGAGTCGTCCATCTTATCATCAGGGTCGGTTCCCCTAGTCCAGGGCTCCGCTGAGGGTAGCTGCCCTGCGTGCACGCCTGACTAGTCCTTGTAGGACTTTCAGGATGTCGCTGGATAGCATGCTCTCCCACTGTTCCGCACTCGGGTTTTCAATGATGGATAGCTTGTCTATTTTCTGGCATGCCCATGTGGTATGGTATAATGTTGGTTTGTCTCCACACCACGGGCACTCGCTCTTGTACTGGGTGGGGTATATTTTGCTAAGGATGTTTAGGCATGGGAATGTTCCCGTTTGTAACTGCCGCCATGCTACGGCGTCTTCTCTATTGAGTTGTTTGTGTGGAGTAGTTAAGAATGTCTGGATAGCTTTGGGCTACCGGCTCGGGTTCCTCAGCGTTGTCGGGAATGTTGGATGCTGGGTTTGTTGCGTACCCTCGAGCTATGTTATCAGCCTCCTGATTTCCCGTAATGCCGGTATGTCCCGACACCCAAACTATCGTGTGTTTGGCCTGGTTGTTTTCGGTTTTGCCACTTGAGCGGAGAATGTGGAGCGCGCTGTGGCTGATTCTGCCGTTTAGGTAGTTGCGGCATGCAGCTTGTGAGTCGGTAAGTATTGTTAAGGACCTGTTGGATCGGTAGCCCACCGCTGCCACTAGAGCCACGGCTGCCTCTTCGGCCTGGAGTACCGTACAGTTCCGGACTGACACGCTGGTGATTTCTTTTAGGAACGAAACAGCGCAACTAAAACTAAGGACCAAGAAAAAGAGAGACACGAACACGCGCTGACTTACAACTGACTGTTTTAATCGGAAAACCACATATAAATAATCTCTAATCGCTGCCTCACAGCCTCACGTCGTCATCGCAAACTACTAACATAAAAAGAAAGGAAAAACCATTGGCGAAAGGTAAGCACCTAATGGCTCCCACGCTTTTCCAACAGATATATCTCCCGCTTAGACAAGGCCATCGAAGTGCTGCTCACACATGAGTCAACTTCTGTGCAGATATGATACGCCTCTACTAGTTCCCGTACCAGTTGTTCTTTATGGCGATACAGCACAACAGTGTTGTCAAAGTACGTAGTGCATAGGCAGGATTTGCAATGTGCAGCCAGTTTTGACGAACCGGAGCCACGCAAAGAATTAGCGTGTTCCAAAAGGCGTTCGTTAAGGCACCTGCCTGTTTGACCCTCGTAGAAATGGCCACACGAAACGGAATCCTGTAAACGACTCCAACTCTGCACTGCACAAACTGAGTGCCATGACGGGCTCCGCACCCTTCTGTGGCGTTGCCGTTTTCTTTCTTGCGTTTCACTGACACCGGAACCTTGCTCAGCTTATTAGGCGCTGAAAACAGGACCTTGCCCACAAACTTCGCCGCTATCTTCTTACATCTGTGAGATAGCCGATGCACATATGGGACCACCACCCCTTTTGTTCTTACTTCCAGTGTCATTTTCAGCTACTTTTTCTTTCTTTGTTTTCATTTTCAAGAGTAGCCTGTTGCATGTTGACACAGGCTGTGACGCAGCGATTAGAGATTATTTATATGTGATTTTCCGATTAAAACAGTCAGTTGTAAGTCAGCGCGTGTTCGTGTCTCTCTTTTTCTTGGTCCTTCGTTTTAGTTGCGCTGTTTCGTTCCTTAAAGATGCAATACCAACTCGCCCACTATGCTATGTTGCTACAAGTGATTTCTTTTAGCTCCGAATTGATCGCCGTTGCAACTTTGCTTTTCTTGTGGTTTGTATAGTTTAGTTTAGTTTATGGGGTTTAACGTCCCAAAGCGACTAAGGCTATGAGACACGCCGTAGTGGAGGGCTCCGGAAATTTCGACCACCTGGGGTTCTTTAACGTGCACTGACATCGCACAGTACACGGGCCTCTAGAATTTCTCCTCCAAAGAAATTCTAGCCGCCGCGGCCGGGATCGAACCCGCGTCTTTTGGGTCAGCAGCCGAGCACCATAACCGCTGAGCCACCGCGGCGGCTCTCTTGTGGTTTGTGTTACCAGTGTATTTAGCGGCGTCTACGTACACAGCGTGGTTTCTAGGTGCCAGTGATCTTTGTACGTACTCTGCTCTTGCTTCTCTTCGCACCGGTATCGGTGCTACTTTGATGGTGTTTCTGTATTCGTCTGGTAGAGCCTCCGTGCTTTGTGTCGCCTTTATTGTACAGTCATGAAATTTATGAGCGTAAACACGGCAGCGCGTGGCAAATAGCCTCCAGCCCTACTTGTGGCGATACGCGGCGGCTGCTTTCCGCAACATGGTGAAAAGGGTTATGCCGCGTTGCCAGCTTCCGGCAAGCCGAAGGACAGACCTACCTTTCCACTTTGTTTACGAAAGCGGCCGCTGCGTATCGCCACGAGTAGGGCTCGAGGCTATCTGCCATGCACTGCCGTGTTCACGCTCATAAATTTCATGGCTGTACCTTCCGCAAGGCAGAAATTTGGGCGAGTTGGCAAGTATTCATGATATTGTTACGGAACTTATGCCGGGTTGCTACGCAACTTACGCCGGGCCGCGCTTCGGAGCAAGTGAAGAAGACGAAGGGCGCAGCGGAAGAGACGAGGACGACGAAGGGGCGCGTACTCGAGACTGGGACTGGCTCGACGCTGGCCGTTCACCGTTTCACTGTTTGCTCCCATATCCCCTTTAATCCTGTAAATAAACCCATTCCCTTCGTCACAACTTGGTGGAGGTGCGGGGTAAGTCGTTCTGGACCCTGCAGAACCTCGACGGAGCAAACGCTTGGCTGGGCTACCCCCTGATCTACCCGACATGGCGAGCTAAGACGGAAGCGGTCCTTCTTCGTGTACGGCTGGTACTGTTTCGAACGCACGCCGTGAACACCAAGCATCGACCAATTCCTGGCCTCCTCAGCGTGAGCCTAGAACGTTTTCCGGCGGCGTGGACGAGGACGTTGAAGATTGGCTCAAACACTACCAACGGGTCAGCAAATACAACCGCTGGGACCCAACCATGCAGCTCGTCAACGTGGTTTTTTATCTCACCGGTACCGCACTACTGTGGTTCGAGAACCACGAAGAATCCTTCTCCACCTGGACTAAGTTCGTGGAGGAGATCGCCAAGTGCTTCGGCGACTCCCTCGCAAAGAAACGGAAGGCAGAGAACACCCTATCCCAACGAGCACAGTTGCCTGGAGAAACCTGTACGACATATATCGAGGAAGTCTTGCGGCTCTGTCCAATTGTGAACAGAAGCATGACCGAGGAGGACAAGGTTGGCCACATTTTGAAAGGAATTGCTGAAGATGTGTATAATTTTCTGATCACTAAGGACACCCTCACCAGCACGTCTGACGTTATTCAGCATTGCCGCACGTTCGAGGCGTTGAAAATGCGGCGAATTGCACCGAAGTTTGGGCGCCTTGCTACATCTCCTTGTGCCCCGTGCGATTGTTGAGGCCGTCGATAGTTGCGCCCACGTGTGGACGGTGAATATTTGGTCGGAGCTCGTTTGTACACCTTCCGGCCTCAAGTTGGCGACGTTTGGCGACTATGGAACCCTGGATATTCGGTCCGTGTCTCCTCTCCCGCACCAGAGGGCAGAACAAGCCGACTATCACGCCGATATTAACCGCATGATCAACAAATCTCTCCCTACGTCCGAGCAGCGTGCCTTACATGAAGTCCTGACTCCCTACGCATCCGTGTTCGATTTTGCTCACAAAGCTGATTTGCCTGCTCCACCGGCATCACGTATGCACCATCAGATAAACACCGGTGACGCAGCCCCTATCAGGCAGAAGCCACATCGTGTGTCCCCAGCGGAGCGGCGGGTAATCAACGAGCAAGTCCGAGACATGCTGGAGAAAGGTGTTATCCAGGAGTCAGCAAGCCCTTGGGCTGCCCCTGTCATCTTGGTGCGGAAAAAAGACAACTCATGGAGGTTTTGTGTTGATTATCGGCGTCTAAATGCCATCACAAAGAAGGACGTCTACCCTCTGCCGCGCGTCGATGACGCCGTGGACTGCCTACAATCCGCATCCTATTTCTCGTCGGTGGATTTGCGATCTGGATATTGGCAGATACCGATGCATCCGGCGGACCGGGAAAAGACAGCATTTGTGACTCCTGACGGACTCTACGAATTCAATGTGATGCCCTTTGGATTGTGCAATGCCCCAGCGACGTTCGAAAGATTTATGAACACAATCTTGCGTGGCCTAAAGTGGGAGGTATGCATGTGTTACCTGGACGACGTCATCATTTATGGGACGACATTTCGTGAGCATAACGAACGTCTTGGACTCGTGCTAGACTGCATTCAACAAGCTGGACTAATTTTAAATTCTAAAAAGTGTCACTTCGGCGAGCGACAAACCCTGGTGCTGGGATTCCTCGTCGACCAGAACGGGATTCGGCCGGACCCGCAAAAGATTGCTGCTGTGCGTGACTTTCCGGAACCTCAAAATGTAAAGCATTTGAGGAGCTTTTTGGGCCTGTGCTCGTATTTTCGTCGATTTATCTAAGGATTTGCCCAAATTGCCCATCCGTTGACTTGCCTCCTGCACAAAGACGCTCAGTTTGTGTGGTCCCCAGAATGTGCGTCATCATTCCAACAACTGAAGTTCGTGCTAACTTCTGGCCCTGTTTTGCGTCACTTCGATCCCGCGGCTCCTACGGAAGTCCACACCGACGCTAGCGGCGTGGGCGTCGGCGAGGTACTCGTCCAGCTTCAGAATGACGCCCAACACGTTGTTGCCTACGCCAGCCGCACTTTAACGAAAGCCGAACGCAATTATACCGTCACAGAAATGGAATGTCTCGCCGTCGTTTTCGCTGTCGCCAAGTTTCGACCCTACCTCTATGGACGCCACTTCAACGTGATCACCGACCATCACTCCCTATGTTGGCTCGTTGGCCTACGCGACCCTTCAGGTCGGTTAGCTCGCTGGGCCTTACGTCTTCAAGAATATGACTTTTCGGTGTCCTATAAAAGCGGCCGTCGCCACGCTGACGCTGACTGTTTATCGCGTTTCCCTCTTCCTTCAACGGCAGTCGGTGAGGACGACCTGGATGGACTGCCTAGCCTCTTTGACCGAGACATTTCCGGACCATGTCACGTTCCAACAAGAACGACGCCAAGATCCAGCTTTGAGTGCGCTCTTTGCCAAGGCTCACATGGCTACTACTACATACTTCGTTATCCGAGACGGCCTACTTTATAAAAAGAACTACTCAGCTGACGGCGCCCGTCTGCTGCTTGTTGTCCCGGCATCTCTTCGTGGTGCCGTCTTACATGCAATGCATGATGACATCACCTCCGGTCACCTGGGGTTTGCTCGCACCCTTGCTCGAACCCGACAACGTTTTTACTGGCCAAGAATGTACACAACGACACAGCACTACGTAGCAAGCTGTACTCCCTGCCAACGGCTGAAGCGGTGCAACACACCACCGGCCGGTCATCTGCAACCGG
The DNA here is from genome assembly GCF_055824585.1 of Amblyomma mixtum. Lineage (NCBI taxonomy): Eukaryota > Metazoa > Arthropoda > Arachnida > Ixodida > Ixodidae > Amblyomma > Amblyomma mixtum. The sequence continues at coordinate 7,857,086 of NC_143021.1, forward strand.
TAAGGCCACCGAGCTTACCTTTGGAGAAAATCGGAATTGACTTGGTCGGCCCGTTTCCGAAGTCGTCTGCAGGCCACCGCTGGATTATCGTAGCTGTGGACTACTTGACCCGCTATGTGGAAACTGCTGCACTTGTTTCCGCCAAAGCGACAGACGCGTCGGAATTTTTGCTTTCCCACGTCGTTCTTCGCCACGGTGCGCCTCGTGTAGTCATCAGTGACCGCGGCCGGCAGTTCACTACCGACGTTGTAGAAGCACTACTCCGGCTGTGCGGCTCCGAATACCGCCATTCTACGCCCTACCATCCCCAGACGAATGGGTTGACAGAGCGCGTCAACAGGACTCTGATCAACATGATGTCCATGTACGTAGCATCAGACCACAAGAATTGGGACGCCGTGCTGCGATTTGTTACGTACGCCTATAACACAGCGAAACACGAGGTCACGGGATTCTCCCCTTTCTTCCTGCTCTACGCACGCCTCCCGCGGACCTTCTTGGACACTATTCTGCCATTCTCCGGACATGAGGACATCACCCTCTCGCAACACCTCTGCCGCGCCGAGGAAGCCCGTCGACTTGCTCGTCTGCGAACCATCACAGCTCAAGGCCGCGCCAGGGCTCGGTATGACGATGCGCATATGGCAGTGACCTACGCACCCGGAGATCTCGTTTGGCTTTGGACACCATTACGCCGTCGGGGCCTGTACCAGAAATTCCTTTGGAAGTACGCCGGGCCCTTTGTCATTATCAGCCGGCTAAGTGAAGTCACCTATGTTATCGTGAAAGTGACCTCGGCGAATCGCCGCTCACGAAAGACAGAGGTCGCTCACGTGGCTCGACTGAAGCGCTGCCATCCTAGGTCCTAAATCGCTCGGGGCCGAGCTTCGTCTTCCCGGGGAGAAGTGTTACGGAACTTATGCCGGGTTGCTACGCAACTTACGCCGGGCCGCGCTTCGGAGCAAGTGAAGAAGACGAAGGGCGCAGCGGAAGAGAAGAGGACGACGAAGGGGCGCGTACTCGAGACTGGGACTGGCTCGACGCTGGCCGTTCACCGTTTCACTGTTTGCTCCCATATCCCCGTTAATCCTGTAAATAAACCCATTCCCTTCGTCACAATATTGTTCACAGCCCAACAAGAACAGGGAAAAACGAAAGACAAAAGAGTAACATAAACAAGCGCTGACTGTCAACTACTTTTTATTGAAGAACAGAAGGGGTACATATAGAAACACTTATCAAGCACATAGACGTTTTCTAGAAGACACTTGGGAGTTCAGATACCTCAACTCCCTCTCGGATAAGGCAATCGAAGGGCTGCTGATACATAGACTGCCTTTCTGATGAATATAAAAGGCCTCCATTATCTCTCGTGTGACCTTATCGCCGTGTCGGAACAGGATGCGCGTGTTCTTATGATCCGGTACGCATTTGCATTCCTTGCACAGAAACGTAGACTGTGCAAGGGGGTCACCCCTTGCCCTCCTTTCAGCATGCGCTTTCATATGCTCGCATTGGCAGTTCCTGCAATGGGCGCCTGTGTGGGAAAGGGGTTCATTTTTTCTCGTATTTTCATGCTCCAACAGGCGCTTATTCACACACCTGCGTACATAGCACCGCATGAAAAGGGAACCTGGTACACCACCCCCACTTCGCAGGGTACTGCCGGGGACACATGCCGCAACTGGCAGGCACCCCTCTTGCCTTTTAGCCTCTCGCTGATCTGTTTGCACATCGTGCTTAGCTTCCTGGGCGCAGAAAAGACGACGTCAATGTCGTATCTGCCTGCAACTTTCTTCAGCCCATGTGATAAGCAGTGTGCATATGGGACCACAGCCGGCCTTTTCCTCTTCTGGCCTTCTTTCGGCTGAACGCCATTCTTAAGCTGCCTAAGAAGCTTCTCCGCTGTTCTAGAAATGAGTCGATCAGGGTACCCATTCACACGTAACCTGCTTGCTTGCGCCAAAATGCTCTCTCCCAATTTTTCATGGCAAGATTTCCGGAGAGCTGATTGCAAGCAAGAAACGGCAATGCCCTCTTTATGAGCTTAGAATGACCAGACCGGAAGTTTAGCAAGGGTTTGGCTGTCCTCAGGCGATACCACCAGCACAGGAGTTTTCCCTCCCCACACAGTGCCAAATCCAAAAACTGCAGTTAACTGTTGCTGGGAACCTGAGTTGTGAACTAAGCCCGCGTCCACACTCCTTAAAAATCTTAAGAACGTCGACCAGACTTCTAGGCAAACTGCCTGTTCAGGTGAAGACCAAGTAGTCATCAACATATCGAAACACCCGAACAACTGACTCATACAATGCCCTTTCAATTGCCTTATCAACCCTAGCTAAAAAGATGTTGGCCAACACCGGAGCAACTCTGGAGCCTATGCAAACCCCCAACGCTTGCACAAAAGCCTCATCCTCCCACTCAACCACTGTTGCAGACAGATAAAAAGACAATATTTCTAAAAAACTGTCAATTGAAACACCGCATTTATCAATAAAGACACTTTCGTCATTGTCCTGTGTAATGCAAATCTTAACAGCTTCCATGAGTTCAGAATGTGGCAAGGAATAATATAGGTCCACCACATCAATGTTGAAAAACATGCAGTTACCCGGGTTATCTGCCTTCAGAAATTCAACCAGCAAGTCCGAATTGGGAATAACGAATGGGTCCGACACGCACAAAGAAGCCAGTTGTCTCTGAAGATACCCTGAGACGACATGCTGCCAAGTCCCCCGTTCAGAGACGATGGAACGGAAAGGATAGCCTGGCTTGTTCGTTTTAGCGGTGAAAAAGACTTCCAGCTACAGACCCGTCTACTTGCTGACAGCTTCTGTCTGCTTGTTCAAGCTGTGGCGTCTCAGCAATTCCACTGCCTGCTTCTTCACCTTGGTAGCCTTGGAGGTATGCTGCCTGAAGTTACTCCATAGGGCTTCGGACGCTTTCTCCGCAAAGGCCCCAGCAGGAAGAACAACAAAACACCCCTCCTTAACAGATGTCATCAACCTCAAACCGCATTCCGCCAAGAAGTCCACGACATCCTTCATGCTCCCGCTGTTTCGCTGCTTACCATGTGTTCTCCTTCTCTCGCATTGGCAGTTCCTGCCAATGCGCCGCTGCCACTTTGGCAGTGGCAGCGGCGGCGTACAGACATTCCGTGACCGAGTTCGTCTATTTTACAGGAGCGCTGCCCGAGCTTTGGAAACGACCGCGGAGCCTACTCATCGGCTACATCGCTGTTCCAAGCGTTCAGAGCAACCGTATTTCAAGTCCTGGCCGGATTCTCCCCTGCTGCCATCTGTCTTCACTGAATTGAGCTTCGTCTGCTGCTTATCGGCTTCATCAGGGGGGCGTTCGTTTTCCAGTGCACTGCAGTCACTTTGGCAGTGGCAGCGGCGGCGTACAGACATTCCGTGACCGAGTTCGTCTATTTTACAGGTTGGTGGGCATTTATACTTATCACTGTTAAGGCTACCTATAGTTTTCGTCTTTGCTGCTGCTGCCGCTGCCATGATACTGTAGTGCGAGTGTCACCTTACTTCGTTGCCTATAGTACTTTATCCTCTGTTTTAGTCCCGAGCAATGCCGGAGAATACTATTTGTATTGCATGTAAAGAGATACTTGATGATGCGACGAGTGTATCACTTGTGACGAATGCAGTTGCAGTTACCACAATGGAAACTGTTCTGGAGGTTATGTAAAAAGTACAAAGGGGAAAGCCTCCAAGACCACATGGAAGTGTCCGACTTGCATACTTGCCAGAACCAGAGGGGGAAAGTCGAATGAAAAGTTGAAAAATGAACAGGCATGTGAGCACAAGGCACTATCGGAAATCAACGCCATGTTAACTGTTCTCTTGCAGATGAAAGAGAAAGTCGACGCTCTAAGTAGCTTGAAAGAAGTTATAGAAAGTCTTGAACAGTCAGTGCAGATTATGTCAGCCAAGTATGACGAGCTTCTAGAAACGCAAGAACGACACGATACGAAAATACAAAATCTGAACAAACGTCTTGAAGTCGTAGAATCGGTGGGATCTGAGGCTGAGGTGGGTTGATTGAAAAGGCAAATAAATGAACTTGAACAGTATGGATGACGCCAGAATCTTGAGATACATGGTCTGAAATACACTGAGAACGAAAACGTGTTGGCTGTTGTGAACGACCTTGCATTGTCTTTGAGCCTTGAACCGGTCACTGAGAGTGAAATTGAAGGTGTGCACAGACTTCCTCACAGGAAAAATGAGGACAAAACGCCTCCTGTGCTGATCCGCTTTGTCAGCCGGAAAACAAAAGATCAATGGCTAGCAAAAGTAAAGGATCTGAAAGCTAAGCAATCAGACATACGCCTTTTTGACAACCTGACAGCCTTCAACAGGCGACTCTTGTGGCTGGCACGTTCAAAGGCAAAGCAGTGTGGCTACCAGTATACCTGGCAGAGAAGTGGCAAAATATTTGTCAGGAACAGAACCGGAGAGAATGCAATCTGCATTGCTTGCGAAGACGACTTGGTAAACATGCGGTAGCCTTAGGTTTTCACGCGCGCTGATCTTCTGTGGGAAAAAAGAAACCTATCATGACCTATCTTGATATTGATTCTTTCAATAAGTACATGCTGAATTCTGGAAAGTCTCTCAACAATTCTCTCAGTTTTTTTTTTCATTTAAACGCACGAAGCCTGCAAAACAAAATAGATGAAATGGTTGTGTTGCTGTCAACTTTGAGGTTAAAGTGGGATGTATTAGTATTTTCTGAAACCTGGTTTAGCAATGATAATGATGCTCCTAACATTGATAATTATAAGTGCGTATCTTTGGCGCGACAACAGAAAAGAGGAGGGGGCTTGTCAATTTATTTGAGGAATGAAATCGGCTATTACTGTTTACCTGAATGCTGTGAAATGAATGAAGATGTAGAAGCTTTGTCTTTGTGCTGCGGAAAAATTGTTGTTATAGGTATATACAGACCGCCTTCAGGTTCGGTATCTGCGTTTTGCAACTTTGTTGAAAACAACTTTGGAATATGTCTCTCTTAATAATTATGAAGTGATTTTTCATGGTGATATAAATGTTGATATTCTGGGTCAAACGTCTGTTACGAGAAATTTGCTAGATTTGTACAACAGCTATGGATTTGTGAACTTAATTTCCTCACCAACAAGAGTTACTGACAACTCTGAAACGCTTATTGATGTGTGCTTTACGAATATTTGCACTAGTGATGTCCCGGCTGGCGTTTTGACATTAAGCATTAGTGACCATATGCCTATATTCTGTATAGTTCCGAGTCAACCAAAACAACACAGGAGTAAACCGGAATCTTCCACATTTAGAAGAATTGATGAAAACAGCTTATCAGAGTTTTGACGTCTTTGTGCTAGCACAGATTGGAGTAATATTTTAAGACAGGAGGATGCATGCGAATCGTACACAAATTTTATATCTACTATTCAAGAACACTACAATACTGCATTTCCGCAAGCAACCCGCAGAACTCATAGAAAATCAAGAAAGCCGTGGATTTCAAAACAACTATATGACCGCATACAGGAAAAGAACAGACTTTTTTCTCGTTTTGTGAGAACAAAAGACACTGACATTCTGCGTCAATTCAAAACGTTCCGCAATAAGTTAGGCGCTGACATTAAAAAAGCAAGAAGTGATTATTACGCGAGAAAGTTCTCCATGTCTGATGGCTCGAAGGGAACATGGAATACACTTAACGATCTTCTAGGTAAAAACGGAACCAATGCACCCGTCTCACTCCACATTCATGGCGCGAACTATGTTGACGCTGACCTAGCAAATGAATTTAATGGGCATTTCTTATCTGTTTTTCCGCCAAAATCAACTGATGGTCCACATCAAGATGCCTCAGTCTATATAACCAGTAAACAAAGTAATTCCATGTTTTTGTTACCATGCACTGACTCAGAAATAATCACCATTATTCACTCCTTACGCAGTAATAGTGCTCCAGGTGTCGATGGCATAGCTCCAGTCCCGATCAAGAAAGTAGAAAATGTCATTAAGATACCATTAGCACATATAGTTAACCTAATGTTCACGACAGGCACATTTCCACCACAGTTGAAAATAGCACGTGTCACTGCCATTCACAAAGGGGGTGACATTAATGATTTAAATAATTATCGGCCGATCTCCATTCTTTCAGTTTTTTCTAAGATTGCAGAACTTGCAATCAACACACGCCTTTCTCAATATCTCGACAAAAACCATGTCATCTCCAAGCAACAGTACGGATTTCAAAAAAAAAAAACAAAACAACTGAGTCCGCCTTACTGGAAATCAAAGAAAAGCTAATTGAAAACATAGAAAATAAACTGCTAACAGTTGGCATATTCCTTGATATGACGAAAGCGTTTGACTCGGATAACCATAAGATATTGCTTGAAAAAATGCAGTGTTATGGAATACGCGGCGTTCCTTTAACCTTATTTGCTAGCTACCTTGACAAACGATCTCAAACAACTATCATTAACGGTATTTCATCTGGGATCGGTCAGATTGTGTCTGGTGTGCCACAGGGCTCCGTTCTAGGACCAACGTTGTTCTTATTATATATTAATGATATCGTCAACCTTCGTCCAGCAGACAACATTATAATCTATGCAGACGATACTAACGTATTTTTTTCAGGGCAAGATAGTAATATTTGGCAAGCAGCCTCCAATAGTTGGTGATCCCAATTGTCTGGTTGGTTAAAATCAAATAGGTTAGAACTTAATGTCAGGAAAACAAAGTACATACTGTTTAGAGCCAAAAATAAGGAAGTTCCGAACAACTTCCAAATTCACTTCGAACAAGCTGCTATAACTCGTGTCAGCTCTACAATGTTCCTTGGAGTCATTTTTGAAGAACATTTACTCTGGACAGATCATGTAAACTACGTTTGCACTAAAATGGCTCGCTCTGTTGGTATCCTAAATAAATTTCGCACAGTACTGCCTCGAAAATTCAAACTACAAATTTATTTCTCTCTAGTCTTTTCGCATGTACAATATTGTTTGTTGATCTGGGGAACGACTACCTCAACCAATCTTGTGAAAGTACTTACTTTACAAAAAAGAGCTGTACGAGCGATTGATAATTTACATTACAGTGAGAGCTGTAGGGTCTGCTCGCGGCCAGGTCAAATCTCGCGCCGCTCACCGCGGGTAGCCTCGGACCCCTTCTTCCCAAGTGGTGGGGCGGGGGGAGCGAGGCTGGGAGAAAGCCTTTATAAGGCGCGACCGGGAAGGCTCGCGCTCTCTCGCTCTTGGACCAGCCCTGCCAAAGGACCACCTGACCCAGCTGCCACGACGACGACCGGCCCCCCTGATGTGAGAATAAACCGTTTGTACAAAGTCCTGCCTCGAGTGACTGCCTGTGCGTCCCCGCGCGGAGGAATTGCCCACAAATAATGGCGCCCAGCGTGCGGCTTTAAATTAACACCTTGTGGACGATTTCTCTGCCGATTTTGGGACGTGCAGCCAGACTCGTGGCAGGCCCTCTTTGTTCGGGGCCACGCCGGACCGATAGGGTTAAGGAGCGGGTCAGGCGGAATGTTCGCGGAGTAGCGACTTGTGTAGTGTTGTAAATTTGTTAGGGGTTTTGGGTTATTTATGTAGTTTTCGGGCGTTTTCTGTTGTGTATTTCCGCGTGTTTGTAGATAGATTGTTGTGTATGTGAATGTTCTTGTTGCCATGAGCAGTTAGCCGGTGCGGCCGGACAGTTAGCGCGAACTATGCCTCCCAGAAAGGATGTTTCAGCCACGGCTTTGGATGGCGGGACAGCCGGTAGTGAGACGGCCGACGCGGCGGCCGTAATGGGGCAGGTGACTGAGATGTTTGCCGCATTAGCCCGTCAGCTCGGTTCGGTGGCTGGCGCCAACCAGGCCGCAGCATCGGTAGCATCGGCGACAGCATCGCGCCCGCGGATAAATATGGAGGTCCCCTCTTTTTCCGGGTACACGGACGCGAAATCAGTCCACGAGTTTTTACTACAACTCGAGGACTACCAGACGGCTCTGGGCGCCCCAGATGACGTAATGCTAGGGCAGGTCCTGCCTGTAGCACTCGTCGAGAGCGCGGCGCGATGGGGGCGCTGCCAGCCGACTTTCCAGTCGATGGCGGACTTCAAAAACCGTTTCCGCGCCGAGTTCTTGCCGCCTGAGTATGAGCGCCGGATGCTGGAGGAGCTCGCGTTGCGCACCCAACATCCAGAGGAAAGCCTCCTCGAGTACGTATGCGCAATGCAAGAGCTGTACAAGAGGGCAGATCCGACGGCAACCGACCGAGATCAGGTTGCGCGTGTGATCAGGCAGTGCCATCCACGCTTCAAGCCGTATCTGCGGGGCCGCAGTTTTACAAACCTCGAGGCCCTAGCGCAGGAGGCCAAAACCGTGCAGGCGGATTTACTGGCCGAACTGCGCTACCAGCCGCACCCCAGGCCGGCCGAATCGCTAGAACCGGGATGCGCATGGGATGGAGGCCGAGAATGCGCGATGAGGGCTCGGCGCGCCGAGGTAATGGCCGTGGAAAGGCAGGCGGAACCCCCTGTTGTCCCTCGCGCGCTGGACCCGTACGCATTCGAGCAGCGGCGCCGTGCCGGCCTCACAGGCCACGCGCCGAGCGAGCGTCAGGAATGCGCTGAGAAAGGGGAGAGTCGTCCCCAACCGCTTCGTGGAACGAGGGGTCCTCCGTCCACGCGGCGGGTGAACGACCGGCTTTGCTGGAATAGCAACCAGCCCGGCCACATGGCACGCGAATGCCAAGCTAGGCGTATGCAGGGAAACGCCAGGCGCTGGCGGTGATGTCTGGTGGCACCGGCCTTTCACCGTCAGCGGGAGAATTTCATGGTTGTTAAGGCGCTAGTCAGGAAAAGAACTCCCGCGCCGGCGACCGGGAGGCCTTTGTCCCGCTCGCCTGTAGAGCTCAGGGAGTCGTTCCGCGCTCAAGCCCTTTTATGCTAGTGCAGTTAGCGGGTCGATGCTACTCTGCACTCGTAGACACGGGCTCAACGCTGTCACTGGTCGGTGACGAGGTGTACGAGGCCTGCCGGATAGGTAACATCCGTGTCAGACCGGCCGAAACCCCGTTAAGCTTAGCAGCTGGGGCGGCAAAGGCAAAGGGAGCAGTGCGTCTTACGATGCGCTTTGACGGCAGAAAGCGGAGACATCGCTTCGTCTATCTGCCTGGCTTGTCTATACCAGTAATTCTGGGAAGGGATTTTCTCTCGAGCGAAGGCATTGTGCTCGACATGGGGGAGAATGGCTATCGTTACAGCCAGCTCGCCCCCCTCATTCCCTTCGAAAGCGCATCCTTGCCCGGCTGTCCTGCACAAAAGGTGGGTGTCCACACCTGTGCGACAGAAAGGCAGGTGAGCTCCCTCGAGATGCTGAGAGACGGTGGCCCGTTAGAAGCGATTATTGCGTCTTTCTCAGGACCCAGTAGTCAGCGCCGAAGGCTCGCGGAAACTTTACTCCCGTTTTCGGATTGCTTCACGGAGAAACCGGGCAGAACCGACCTGCTTCAGCACGAGATTCAGACGGGTGATACGCGCCCTTTCAGGTGTAACCCGAGGCCGTTAAGTGCGCATAAGAGGCAGCTTCTCGACTGTGCCCTTGACGAGGTGATTGATACCGGTGCGGTGAGACCCTCACAAATTCCCTGGGCGTCACCAGTGGTTCTAGCGCCGAAGAAAGATGGATCGGTCAGGCTGTGTGTTGATTATCGTAAGCTCAACTCACTGACGCCTACGGTTGCGTACCCTTTTCAGTCGATCGAGGCTGTCATGTACGCGTTAGGGAACGCGAGGTTCTTCACAGTCCTAGATGCAAGCAGAGGGTACCTGCAGATTGAGGTGGCCGAAGGTGACAATGAGAAAACCGCATTCACCTGCCACCGCGGGCTCTTCGAATTTACTCGACTCCCGTTTGGTTTGTCTAACGCCCCGAGCACGTTCATGCGACTGATGGACATCGTGCTGGGCGATGCAAGGTTCAACTACGCCATGGCGTACCTCGACGACGTCGTGATATTCTCACAGTCGTTCGAGGAGCACCTCATTCACCTGAATTCCGTTCTCGATAGAATGAGACGTGCCGGTCTAACCATCAATCCAAAGAAAGTGCAGTTGGCATCGAAGAGAGTGAACCTCTTGGGCTTTGTCGTGGATGATGGCACACTGAGACCGAATGATGACAAACTGCAGGCAATTCTGAACTACCCTTGCCCCATGGATGTGAAAAGCTTGCAGAGGTTTTTGGGGATGGTTGCGTTCTACAGGCAATTCATCCCGCGCTGTTCGGAGCTTGCAAGGCCGCTGAACCTGCTGTTACGTAAAGGCTCGAAGTGGGTCTGGGGCAAGGAACAGAGTGACGCATTTGTTGCCTTGGCTCGCGCGATAGCGAATACCGCTAGTCTGCGCCTCCCCGACCTGAACAAGCAGTTTGTCTTGCAGACAGACGCTAGTGACTACGGTGTTGGAGCTGTTTTGTTGCAGGAACACGAGGGCAAACTGCGCCCTGTCGCGTTCGCTAGTCGCACGCTCACATCGGCGGAGCGGAATTACTCCGTGACCGAAAAGGAATGCCTGGCGATCATGTTCGCATTGTCGAAGTTCGACATGTACCTAGACGGAGCGGTCTTCACCGTGCAGACAGATCATCAGGCATTGTCTTGGTTAAAGAGGCTCAAGAACCCCGCAGGCAGACTCGCGAGATGGGCGCTGACGTTGCAACGTTACGCGTACGCCACCGGGTACCGCCGGGGCAGCTTGAACAAGGTGGCCGATGCTTTATCGCGCGCACCGTGAAATGCTGGCGGAAGCGCTTCAGAGGCGCAGCCCAGCTTTGTAAAAAGCGGCGTCACCGCTGTTGGAGAGGAGGAGAGGGCGGACGGGAGTGTCGCGCCCGGTTTGACGAAAGAGGAGACGGACAAAGGTCCCGCACGGTGCTGTGACGGAGGGGAAACACAGCAGCTCGTGGCGGCGACCGCTCGCCTGCCTAGGAGCGAGGCAGAAAGAAATCTGTCTTGGGGAGTAGCGGTCAGTAGAGAAGAGCTGATCGAGGCCCAGAAAGCAGACGGTCTTTGCCAGCGGGTGCTGAAGGAGCTTGCGAGCAGCGCAGCTTGCACCGGGAACGCTGAGGGCAAGTACGACGCGCATCTGCTGGGCGATGATGGCTTGCTGCTCCGCTATATTCCCCAACTTGACGAGGAAGAGGTGATAGCATCCCCTTTCCGAGTCGTGGTCCCGAGAAGGTTGCGGAAACGGTTCCTGCAGTACTTCCATGACTCAGCGCTGGCAGGCCATGGCAGCGGCAGTAAGACTTACGACAAGTTATGCCGAGTCGCGACCTGGCCAGGCATGAGAAAGGATGTGCTGGGATATGCCCGTACCTGCCCGGTATGCCAGGTAGCCAAGCCTCGGGCGGGCAAGCCCGCTGGCGTGATGAAGGCGGTAGTTAGCAACTACCCGTGGCAAGTGGTCTTGTGCGATATCATGGGACCCCTCCCTCGGTCCGCGCGCGGAAACCAATTCATCCTGGTAATAACGGACCACTATTCCAAGTGGGTTGAGGTTTTCCCCCTTAGGAAGCTTGTGTCGGAACGAATTTGGGAAAAACTGTTGGAGATTTTCACTCGTTTCGGTTTCCCTTCCGACCTGATTACAGACAATGCTTCGTATTTCACAAGCAAAGTCTTTGTAGACTCTTGTCGGGCGCTTCAAATCCGCCACAGGAGAACGAGTCCCTACCACGCTCAGAGCAACATAACCGAGCGGGTGAATCGAAATCTGAAGAGCATGCTGGTCGCGACGACCGAGCAGCACAGAGATTGGGACGCGCGGCTGTCCGAACTGGCGTTCGCTACAAGGACAACCGTGAACAGGTCAGTGGGTATTACACCCGCTTACTTGAATTTTGGGAGAGAGATCGCTTTTCCGCTAGAGAATGCCCTACTCGACGCGGCGGGGCCTGCGCCCCCTCCGCTTTCGCAGTACGCGGCAAGGCTCCGGGAGCGGCTGGAGGCAGCGCAGCGAGCAGCCCGCGAAAACCTCGATGTCGCGCGCATGGAGCAGGCGGATCAGTACAACAAAGGTCGCCGTCACGTCGTTTTCAACACGGGCGACTTAGTACTCAAGAGAACGCACCCACTTAGTAACGCAGCGCGCGGTTTCGCCGCGTCGCTAGCGCACAAGTGGGCTGGGCCGTACGAAGTTACGGCACGGACTACGCCGCTCACCTACCAGCTGCGGTTGTTGACAAACGGCGAAACCGCCGGTCCGGTGCATGTCGCTGATTTGAAGGCTTTCCACCTTCGCAAGGACGATGGCTGCGAAGCGGTGGAAAATCAGCGCGATGCGGCGATCTCACCCCCGGGAGGACGAGCAGGTAGCGGTGCGGTTCGCAACCGACGCTACAACCTGAGGACCAGGTAGCACCCGTGTCTCTCGATTAATAATCACTCGCAGTGCTCTCGCCCTCTCAGTATGTCTTCTAGGAAGCTCCAGCGGACCGACGCCCGTGGCTCGGACTCCAGAAGGCAAGGCAGACCACCGTCGAACGGTGGCCGCCATCAAGGCGCGCCACCCGGCTGGCGGCAGGAGCCGCGCGAGTGGCGCAGGTTCCACGGCCGCGGTGGCCCCCACCGCCAGCCAAACCACGTGCCTAACCACTGGAGAGCACCTCCCAGTGGTGCAGGCCAACGCAAGGGCGCCAGGGATCATATAGCGCAGGGCACCCCTTAGCACCCAGCCGGCGCTTCGGCCGCCGAGCAGCCGCAACCCAGGCGGTCCAGGAGGCATCGGCCGCTTGTAAAACGACGAGGAGCGGGCCGGCCTGTGCTCGCTCTACGGCACACTTGTCGTGCACCGGCTCCGCCATGAGGCCGGTGCGTTGCATACCTGGCATAACGGCGACTGCAGCACCTTTCCCCGCTGTGCCACTGCAGAGGGTCAGCCCGGAGGAGGCGGCCCTCCGCATCCTCCAGTCCAGCCGCCCAGACCTGCTGTCCCCGGCGGCCGAGGAGCTTTGGAGGGCGCTGCCGGCAGGGCCCCCAGCGGAACCAGGCGCCTCGCTCCCCCAGGCGGCTCGTGAGGAGCCCGTCCAGCCAGCGGTGAGCGGCTCCCCGGCGAGCACCCCTCCCCCCTGCGACGACTCTATGGACCCGGACCCGGAGGTCATCGAACGCCTACTGGCGGACCCCGGGACGGACGTTTGAGGGGGGGGGGGAGATGTAGGGTCTGCTCGTGGGCAGGTCAAATCTCGCGCCGCTCACCGCGGGTAGCCTCGGACCCCTTCTTCCCGAGTGGTGGGGCGGGGGGAGCGAGGCTGGGAGAAAGCCCTTATAAGGCGCGACCGGGAAGGCTCGCGCTCTCTCGCTCTTGGACCAGCCCTGCCAAAGGACCACCTGACCCAGCTGCCACGACGACGACCGGCCCCCCTGATGTGAGAATAAACCGTTTGTACAAAGTCCTGCCTCGAGTGACTTCCTGTGCGTCCCCGCGCAGAGGAATTGCCCACAGAGCACAGGTCCTTCCTTCCTCAACCATAGACTGCTAACCATCACGGCGGCTTACCACAAGAAGCTTGCTGTTTATATCAGAAACCTTATGAAAGGAAACTGGCAGACTTTCGAGAGCGCATATTTAATTGCCCAAACAGCATACAGTCTTAGGCACCCTCAATACCATGCATCAAAATCCCGTAGAAACTATGGGTTCCAAAAACTAACTCACATAATTCCTGATACATTAAACACCTATCCATATTTAACAGAATTGTCACTACAAAATATGACCGAGGTCAGATTTAGGAAAACTGTTCATGAATATTTTTGTTATAGCTAGTTGTGGTGTGTTTCTACCTAATCAGTTTTTGTCTTTGTTATGTTTTGATCTTAGTTTGTTGTGCTTAGCTCTATGCATGCCTGATCTCTGTTTCGTTGTCAATATATCCGCTGCTTTTCTAGTTTCTGTTACTTATGGAAACTTTGTACCATTGCCAAGTGCCACTTTTGTTTTTTTTTTACATGGGGAGGGCAGGCCTCTGTCAGGCGCTACTAGGCGCCTTTAGCTTGCTCTCCCTTGTTTGCAGTCTCTGTACTGGCCAAACAAAACCAACAAATGAAATGAAATGTGAGCATATGAAAGCTCATGCTGAAAAGAGGGCAAGAGGTGAACCCCTTGCACAGTCTACGTTTCTGTGCAAGGAATGCAAATGCGTACCAGATCATAAGAACACGCGCATCCTGTTCCGACACGGCGATAAGGTCACACGAGAGATAATGGAGACTTTTTGTATTCATCAGAAAGGCAGTCTATGTATCAGCAGCCCTTCGATTGCCTTATTCGAGAGGGAAATTATTTATTTATGTATTTATTGAAAGTACCTACAGCGCCCATGAGGCATTATTGCAGGGGGGTTATTACTATATACAATAACACACGGAAAGAAGATATTGGAAAACATGTCAGCATGGATAGCACAACATATTAAAAGAAGACTAAATGAGTTTACAACTAGTATGAGTGATGGCACAGTGCTGGTAAACACACGAGAGCTGGAAAAAAAAATCTCTGCCTCTCCCGTAAACGAGAGTAGAGTAAGCATGAAATGTTTACGGGCCTAATGTCATCTCGGTGGACACCCGAACCGCACCGTACAGGAAGGGAGGAACGCCACCACCCGTTCAGCGCAATGCCTTGCCATTTGAACGCAAGGTTTTTTGAGGAAAGGAAATGGCGCAGTAATTCTCTGCCATCTCGGTGGACACCCGAACCGCACCGTAAAGGAAGGGAGGAACGCCGCCACCCGTTCGGCGCGATGACTTGCCCTTTGAACGCAGCGCTTCTCCCCCGGATCACGTATGACAACGAAGTGTAACGTGGCATTTATGTGCTTTTTGCACGCGTTATTAGAAATCGGAAATTATAATTCCGTGCATTATCAAACCCACAGCTCCACTGATATCTTGATAAACATTGAGAAGGCACTGGCAGCAGTTATTTTTTGTCTCATTTGGAGACCAACCGGCGCTTGCATGCCGGTCGCGTAGGAAGGCTTAGAGAGTTTCGTTAAATCTCGTTGTCTCGTACGGTGCCCGGATTTTCTCGTTTCAGAGCCCGGATGACTGGAATTCAGTGCCCGGATGAGTGGATTTCAGTGCCCGGATGAGTGGATTTCAGTGCCCGGATGACTGGAATTCAGTGCCCGGATGAGTGGATTTCAGTGCCCGGATGATGGCTCTCGGTCTCGGCGTGACGTCACCACACTGCCGACAACGGGAGCTAAAAGCATTTCATGCTTAATAGATACATCAGACTATCGCTTCAACAGCACTTTCGAAATCAGGTGCACAAACCACATCATTCGGAAGCTTATTCCAGCCCAGGATTGTGTTAGGGAAAAA